>NW_024741189.1:3215526-3262506 GCF_018991925.1 Homarus americanus
TAAACTACAGGCCAATATCTTTATTAGAAATTACCGGGAAACTATTGGAAAAAATATTAAATTCAAGACTTATAGCCTTTTTAACACAACATGGGAAAACTAACAACAGACAACATGGATTTATTTCCAATAGAAATACCCTAACTGCAATAGCTATAGTAACGGAAATAATTGCAATAGAAAAAAGCAAGGGTAACCAGATCAATATAATTTTAAGGGATGTTTCTAAGGCTTTTGATAAAGTTTGGCATTTAGGCTTGAAATATAAAATATTAAAACTGGGACTTAACGAATACTTGCTAAGAATATTGTGTAACTATTTAGATGATAGGAGAGCACAAATTCAAATTGGAAACTTTTTAGGAACTATGTTTAATCTTGAGAGTGGAGTAACTCAAGGAGGATGCCTTTCTCCAACACTATATACAATTTATACTTCCAGACACCTCAACCTACCTCTTTAGTGAATAATATGTAATGTTTGCTGATGATATTACTCAAATAGTATCATACCCAGGAAAATCAACTCAATTTATGGCACTCTACACGGTAAGAGCGATAAAACATAAATGATTTTGAGAAAAAATGGAAAAATCAGGACAAATAAGAATAAATTCAAGATAATACCAATAGCCAAGATTAAAAACAAGTCCAGGCAATAGTCGACCAGGAACTATACCATACGATAATTGAAGGTAGGATGCTTTCTGGATTAAAAACTAACAAAAAGAGGATATATAACATACTTAAAAGATAAAGAACGACAGGGCAAGACAAGATTATCAAAATAAAACGCTTAAGAACCTTAGCATTAATAACAATAAAAAAGAAAGATTTATATTGCTCCCTTGTCAAATCAATTATGGATCACCACCCATCCCATTGAACACCCTTAGTAAAACGTGCATTAAAAAGTTACAAACAGTACAAAATATAGCCCTCAGATTTATATATAACATAAAATATACAGACCACATCAATAATGAACAGCTACACAAGAGAGCAAACCTCTTAGCAATCAATGTAGATATACACAACAAAGCTGTAAATATTTGGAAAAAAGTGACTGAACTTAACACAGAAACATATCAAAACTGGATAAATAATATAGACAACGAAGGATTCCAAGAACACAGTTGGTTTAAATCAGCCAGGAAGAAAGTAATTGAACCATCTCCTGCCCCAATATACATATAAAACATTAATAGAGAGAATAAAAGATGAGAGTGACCTACCAGCTCCACAAGAACCTGGTAGGCCTCTCCATACAATGTACCTTTAGACTAACATAACTAATATTTAACATTTAACATTTAACATTTAACATTGAACTAACATCTTAGTAAGAGAAAAAAAAAAAAAAAAAGACTACCTCCCAGCTACACAAGGACCTCAAGGCTCACTAACTCAAAAAAAAAAAAAAAAAAAAATATATATATATATATATATATATATATATATATATATATATATATATATATATATATATATATATATATATATATATATATATATATATATATATATATATATATATATATATATATATATATATATATATATATATATATATATATATATAATATTAATAATAATAATGTGATTACCCTCCCAGCTATATCAGCCAGGAAGAAGTAATTGAACCACCTCCTGCCTCAATATACACATTTCTACATAAAACATTACTAGAGGAATAAAGATGAGAGTGACCAACCAGCTCCACTAAGAACCTGGCAGGCCTCTCCATACAGTGTACCTTTAGACTAACACAACTAACACTTAACTAACACCTCAAAAAAAAAAAAATGTGACTACCCTCCCAGTTACACAAGGACCTGGGCGGGCTCACTAACTCCAACAATAAAAAATAATAATAATAAGCAGCATTATATAAATAAACCAATATTAATACAAAGGTCTGACGACCCAAGGGAGCAGAACAAAGACAAAACACCAATAAGAAAGATGAAGCGATCTGGTTGAGCCCAGATTCTTTCTACTCCTACTGTATTTCAGTTTCACCACTTTTTCTTCAATTCCTAATAATCTTCTTTCACCTCTTAACTAATGACTTCGTATCGTATCGTAAGCCAGTTGCCTCTAAAGATGTCTTGAATAAAGACGAAAGCTAAGGTGCTCCATTGTTTCCATTTTCCCGTGTGATTTTATCAAGATATTTAATAATATGTAATATACAGTGTATATTGTCATGTAAATTATACAATAAGAAAATGTTTGACGAAATTTACACTAAAACGAGAACTCCGGTCGAATTGTAAAATATTCAATACATTTCCTCCCATTTTAATTTTATTCTGTCATTCTGGCTATTCTCAGCAGTCTGGTAACTGTTGCTTGACTTCATCAACTGGTTCTGACTGAAGCATCAACTGTTAATGTTGAAAATAAGTAAAACACGTTTTATTTTACTCTAATTGATATACAAAAAGAAGTGTGATGGTTTAAGAGTTACGGTACACACAACCATATCATATCCTTAAAAATGTAAATAATACTCGATATATGAAGAATGCATTTATATATTTCACACAGGTATCGGAATAACTTTACAAGTTGCTATTGATCTGGATACATTTTCATGTTATAACATTTAACAGACATAATAACTGTTTACGTTTTTCGTCTTTTCAGTACAAACACACATAAATACATACATACTATTTCTGTCATTAGAATCACATGATCGACTTTTAACGAATAACACCACCTAGATCTTGATTTTTAATTAGCACGCATAGTGATACGTATATGCTTCAACACAAGTCTGGTAAAATAGCCACCTTCGTGAGCTATTGTTTTTCCACGTCTGTGAAAAAGTAATAAAACGTGTCTTGTGATAGATAATCTTTGCAGTAATAATGGGATGGTGCATCGAGGAATGAATTTGGAGGCCTAGATTAATAAATTTTTGAGGCTCCCCATTGTTTGTTCTTTTTATAGATTCTGAAACTAACCTGCTTATTTGCATATTCCCTTTTCAAAGTATTTTAATCTAATAAATGTTCTTGTTCTAGTATACTGTACAGTTTCAAAAAATTTTCATCACAGTTTGGATATTTAGACATTAGTACTAATTAAAAAAAAAAAGTGCCGAATTACTCCTGGGTTTACATCTAAAGTATTTCCATGAATTAAACAAAAAACAAGTTCAAAATGTTTGATCAATTCCAATAATTCAGGGAAAGGATAAAGTAAATGGCCTTTCCTAATATTTGAAATCCAAGAATTCTTTGAAGGTTCTCCAAGAAAGTGAGGGTGAGTTTCTTTGAGCTTAAATGCTATGTAACCTGCTACATATTTTAATGCTTCCTGTTAGGCATCTATGCTCTCCTTACTAGGACAACCCTGGTTGTCTATTGTCTGAGACATTATCAGTTGTACTTCATGATACTCAATGTCGTCAACTTCACATTCAAAAAGCTGAAATCCTATATTGCGTGCTGTACAATATGGCGTGTTATCATCGGTTTCATCTTGTACCTCGACTAATGTAGACTGGAAAAGAGAAGCAGGTACATCTAAGTCTAACAATAAAATCCTAATCCTTGCCTCAAAATCACTGCAATCTGCATATGCACCTGCCCCAATGAGCCGAACACAAGAGAAAAAATTCTCAAGGGCATCCTGAGTTAATGTAGATGTTAAACCATAATTTACATTGCATTTATATTGAAGGAAGTTGAAGATCTTAGGTAGTGCATTTCCTGCAATAACCAGTGCTTTTTGACAGGGACTTAATGGACATTTCATCAAACGAAAGTACTGTCAATCTTTCTGAACTGTTTTTAGTAAACCATTTGCATTTAATAAATCCAGGCTTTTAGTTAAGATTCCTGGGGGAGTTTGAAAGTTCATTATTCATCGGCTAAGACATTCTGCAGAGGGTAATGGATAATTTAATACATTAGTAACGAAACCATAAGCTTTGGAAGAGATGGACTTAGTGCCAAAGCTTTAGCCACACTGTCTTGGTTCCAAGGACTTCTAGATGCAGGATTCGATAATCTTCTTAACTGTGCATTGGAGAATATGGCTGCCGCAGGCTTCCAAGTATTTTGCTTCCTTATTGTAGATTTAGCTGCCCGAAGATAGCTTTGGAAATGTTTGACACTCGCCTTATTATTCATATATTTTGTTCTCCAGTAGTTTACCGACCTGAATAACAGAAAGAAAGGTACAAATCATGAGTGTTGCTAAATTCCGTCAGTCAACAGTTAAAAGATTTTTGTATGTCTAAAAGCGAGTGTGTATCTGCCCTTTGTGAGCCAGGGTGGACAGATGTATGATGAGTCTAGATGTGGATAGATAGATGACATGAGAGAGTCTGGATGGATGTGGATAGATAAATGATATGCCAGTCTGGATGTCGATAAACAGATGATAAGGGAGTTAATAAGGGTGGATAATTATACATGAAATAATACATAAGGTTAAGGGTTAAATATATATTTTACAAAATAAATTCAAACTATGAAAGATGCTCTACCATCTGTTACTTAACTTAAATCATTATGCAGACTTCATGTGGGTGGGAAACAGACTTATTTCTTAATACATGAAAATAACTTACAATTTGTGCGAAGGCTTTTTACATTTTCTTCTGGAAGAAGGTCCCAGTTCTTGATCATGTCCATCTTTTTGAATCTGTCCACCATCAGTGTCTCCATCATTCAGAATATGTCCACCACCTTGACTGAGTCCACCATCTTGACTGAGTCCACCACCTTGACTGATTCCACCTTCTTGACCGAGTCCACCACCTTGACTGAGTCCACCATCTTGACTGAGCCCACCAATTTCCGCTTGATTTGGGCGTGAAGCGTCTTTTCTATTCAGGAACACTTGAATCGGTAGCAGTTTTCTGAAGCAAAATATATTGCAGATAATTTTTTTCCCATGAAATATATAATTGTTGTAGGTTATTACTATACCGGTACTGTATTGTGAGTAATGAAATTTCCTACCCAGGTACAAGTAGAAACCTATTATAAGAGTAGAAGCCTAGTACAAGTTATGATTCCAGCTGCATCATGACCATCATTGATAACTAATTGTTATATAGTTAAGGAAACTAATTTATGACACATGAAATTTCCTTACAGCACTGAATGACTAATATACATTATCCATTTATTTGGAAAAATATGCTTCTATTCTGTCCATGTTATTGTAAGCAGACTAAGGTCCGTACTATAAAATCATCGCCAGGTCTGGCGTTCATTCTCTGCGTAAGAAATGTGCTAGGCTGCGTCTTCGTCACACGTAATAATTCAAGAGTACAGCCGCTAGTTTCCAGTTATATTTGTGTATTATTAAAAAACATTGCCAAAGTATGACATGCGTGACGGTGTAGCCTACCGATGATGATGATGATGATGGAGATAAAATGGCAATGGTTTGCCATGGGAAGGGAGAGAAGAGGTAAGGTAGAAGAAAAGTTATGAAAAGGGAAGTAAAGTAATAGAGAATAAGAGCAGGTGGGCTATCCACCTAGCAGAGACGATTTGATTGGCTGCGGTGAAGGCTGCACTAAGAGGTCGCCCGAGCTCAAGGGAACAGGGGGGGGAGCTAGCTAGCAAGGGGTTGTTTGTTATTGTGTTAGTTGGAGAGGTCTGCTAGGTCCTTGTGTGACTAGTAGACTACTCTCATCTTCTATCTTTAATATTATTGTAGAAAATAAGGTCTGACTGGCGTCAAGAAATGTACCTACATCAATACCCGTATATTAAAGTAAACTTTTAACCAAATACTGAAATAAAGAAAACAAATAGCAAACTCTTGGCTTTTTAAGGTATACAATTTAGCATGAGACAGCACATCCTTATGAAAGAACCAATGCAACAACTTGCTCTTTGGAGACTAATGTGTGTTAAATAGCAGTGATTACAGTAGGCTGTTGGTGAATTTGCACCATTATTTCTGTTTCAACCTACTTGAATCATACATTATTAAATACAAATTAATCAATAAAACAGGTTGAACTGGAAATTAACTACTGTACGTATTACAAAATAAAGGAACCTTTAAAAAATAAAAATAAGTACATGAGTCTGCTTTCAAAGCTATACATTTGATTGTGGTATGAACTTTTACCCAAAACCTGGGTAAACATTATCCTTAGTAGCACTGCAACACATAAGCAAGTTTGCGGATGACACCAAAATAGGGCGGCAAATTAATTCAGGGCAGGATGCAAATGCATTACAGGAGGATCTAAATAAACTGCAGGGGTGGTCTGAAAAATGGCAAATGAAATTCAACACCAGCAAGTGCAGCGTACTTAATATTGGAAGAACAAATACTTATAATGTATACAGCCTTAACAACATCAACCTAGAGAAGTCGACTTGTGAAAGAGACCTAGGGGTACTTGTAAGCCCGGACCTACGGCCTAGAAAACAGTGCGTTCATGTTCGAAATAAGGCAAACAGAGTATTGGGTTTTATATCTAGAAGTGTAAGTAACAAGAGTGCAGAGGTCTTATTGCAACTATATCTTGCGCTAGTCAGGTCGCATCTCGATTATGCGGTTCAGTTCTGGTGCCCTTATTATAGAATGAATATAAATTCACTAGAGTCGGTGCAGCGAAGAATGAAAAAATGATTCCGGGACTTAGAAACCTTCCATATCAGGATAGGTTAAAGAAACTTAACTTGCATTCCCTAGAAAGACGAAGAGTGCGGGGAGATATGATAGAAGTATTTAAGTGGGTGAAAGGAATCAATAAAGGGGATATAGATAAAGTTCTTATAATATCCGAACTGGATAGGACTCGGAGCAAAGGATTCAAGTTGGATAAGTTTAGGTTTAGGAGGGAGATAGGAAGAAACTGGTTCACAAATAGGGTGGTGGACGAGTGGAACAAGCTTAGCAACTTTGTAGTAAGTGCGGGAACTCTGGAAAGTTTCAAAAGGAGGCTAGATAGATTCATGGATGATAGAGTGGTAGTAACTCTCGACAGGAGCTGCCATGCACAGGCCAACCGGCCTATTGCAGACTCCTTATTTTCTTATGTTTTTATGTTCTTATGTTATTAGTTAACAAGTGTGTATATCCTCAGTCAGCAAGATAGTTAGAGAATCCTCTTTCTCTTGAACGGTCCTAAACATAGATTCCTCGCTGGAATGAATAGCCGTAAACCTAGCTCCTGAGGGTCCTGGGGTTTGTGCTCTTTCTTCTTCTGGAAGGAAATGTATAATAGTTTGATTGACGTCTCTGTTAAGGGTATAATATAAATATATAAAAGTTTTTAGAACAAAAAATGGTCTGAAAAATAGTGTTGACCATCTAAAAATATTTGTATAAAATATTTTTAAATGTAAATATAAACTAAGTTAACATGGTTACAATATTATAAATTGATTTAATTATAATATATGGCATTTAGTTCCAGGCGTTAAATTTCTTATAGAGTATTTGCACTTCTTAATTTTTTCCATAAACATACGAGTTATAACAACATTTAATATCTAACTTAGGGAAGCAATATGCAAGCTATAAATTTAGCTACCTTACTAATGTTGCTTTTTTTTAAGAATATACAAAAAATAAGTATACTGTATTTCAAAAGTAAGATATTAGTGAAAAAATAGTACCAAAATTATTTTAGGATTTAAAAACAAGGATAGAAAAGAACAAAATTTATCAGAGGGTTGGAAAAGTATGTTCAGTGAATTACCATCAATAAGTTCTTCACTTTCCAAAATCGCTGGAATCCCATGTAGAGAGGCTGGATCTAAGAGTTGAAGAACTGCTTCGTCAATTGCAGTGTATGTACAGGGTATTTTCAATTTGGGGGCCGCCTCCTTCAAGAGAAAAAACAATAAAAACTTTCTTACTGTGAGCTGTGGTTACATACACTGTACACAACTATGTTATATATACACTACTATGTTAGAAAGGAATTTATTGAAATAGCTCCAAACATTATAACCTAACCTATCATTGTAACTGTAGCCACAAAAATTCCTTTATCTATGTCAAAAGTTATTTAGATTTAAGGTAACAAACAATAAATGGTAAAATAAGTCAAAAAAATAGTCGCAGCCAGAAATTTTCAACCTGTATTAGTTGTAAACTCATAAGAGAGAACATCCTTGCCTATAAGCCGAACAAAGTAAAATTTACATATTAATGTATCCCAAATATGAATATAAATCTATTGATGAATGAAAATTAACGACATAAAAAAAAGGAATTCTATGGTAACTTACACATTATGACCTTCATTACCGTCGGAAATAAAGTAATTATTAATATGTAGTTTATAACAGTAACCAAACCTACCTAACCTAACTTCCTTACCAACGGGAGGTCTCCGCCACCCTGGACCACAAACTCATATTAACTATCTCTGTTCCACGTCAGTTGCGACACAATGACAAATGTGTCTTAAAATTGTGTAAACTATATGATAGGTATAATAAGAAAATCTAGAAGTTGTGGGGAAATTATTAACAGTAGTACAGACTTCCCTGACTACCGGGTGGGAAGATATTGGAAGCATAATGTGTACTCTAATGGTAGACCCTGCTGCCATATGGCATCACGAAAATTAGGAGCAAGTCCAAGGTTGCTGAACTGACTAAATGTGTCATTTACACACAATTGCAGGGTCCCAATTGTTTCTCGTAATATCGACAACACAACATACATACTGTATATTGATTCTCACTTTTTGTGTGTTTTCATTTCGGTATTTATGGTGATTTATTATTAATATTATTATTAATAAAGTTGTTATTATTATTAATAGTACTAAAGAATTATTATTACAGGCCCCGACGTGGGTCAGTCACTGTGCCTGGGTTGGTTAATCCACGTAAAAAAAAAATTAGGTTGAACGGTAAAGTTTTTACCATTTACTCACACGACAAACTTCGAAGAACGATGTTCTCATATAAGGAAAATATGTGTATTCATTCACGATGAAGAGCCACCACACTACTTCCTCGAGTTTACAAACACGTAAAATCGTACCAAGCCTCAGAAAAACCATAGTTAAGCTTGTTTCATATTGTCAATCAATAACCACACTAGCAATATTATGACTTACCTGTTCCACCAGCATAATTCTTATCTTGTGCCGCTTTTTTCTTAACGCTCACACGAAAGAGTTCCTTTTGATGTAATTGTCAATAATGTTTTGAATTTGAGTCTAAACTATAAACACTGTAATTTACTAAGGTAAGTTTTCTTTCGTCTTTCACAAAGTAAAATATTAAACACTAGACACACCTTACAGTGTAACTAAAATTTGTTGACTGTAAAAATCTGTAAGGCGGAGCTAAATAAGAGAAAAGAGATAGGATTGTCTGGACCAATCAGAGGCCGCCTGTGGTAAGGGCGTCCCCCATGGGTGGAGTCTCATAAAATATTTTTCTTTCTCGTCAACATTTTGGTACACTTGGTAAAACTCAACTTGGTGGATTCTCTTACCAATATTTTTATTTTTCTTATTTCTCGCCAGCGTTTTAGTACACTTGGTAAAACCCAACTATCATATATGATATTATTTTAAACAAAGAGAAGTAAGATAAAGTTGTCTCACACTTAACAGAGAGATGACTCATATCCTGCTTGTCTTATACACACTCAAAGTGATGAGTCATATCCTGCACCAAATATATATTCAGGTTTCAACTAATGATAAATGGCTGGTGAGAGAAATCTCAACTTACATTACAAAAACTCAGTTAGACTTTTATCATGTGTCAAAAAGCTACAAAATGGATTTCTCACACCAACCATTTATGTTGTCAATAAATTCAACTGAGTTTTGTACAATGATAAAAGTTGGTGAGAGAAATCCAACTGAGTATCACTTAGCTTTTTGATACATAAGAGTTGGTGTGTTGCTCCTTTGGGGAGGTGATATTTTTAATTTCTGGGATTTACCAGTTTGAAAAACTTCTTCATTACACAAAAATATCCCCAAATTTTTGGGCCAAAAAATTGGGGGTCGACCTCTACACGGGTAATAGTTTCGTTAGGTTAAAAAAATATTTACCAGTTACTGCCAGTAAACAATGGAAACAACGTCCCACCAGCTGCCAGGGCAGATCTCTTGCGTCATCACAGCGAGCCCAAAGTGGCCAAATGCATGTTATGGTAGAACAGGACTCGGATTTTTTTTTTAAGAAATCATTTTTTCTCAGCAAGGTTATGGGAGAGGTGTGAATTTCTTATAGAATGATTCACATATCACTGGAGGGTGGGAAAATCATGATGAATCTTTCCTCGAATGATTCATATCAGAAAATTTGACTCGCATTTTTTTTTTAAGAAATCATTTTTTCTCAGCAAGGTTATGGGAGAGGTGTGAATTTCTTATAGAATGATTCACATATCACTGGAGGGTGGGAAAATCATGATGAATCTTTCCTCGAATGATTCATCTCAAAAAATTTGACTCGGATTTTTTTTAAATCATTTTTTCTCAGCAAGGTTATGGGAGAGGTGTGAATTTCTTATAGAATGATTCACATATCACTGGAGGGTGGCAAAATCATGATGAATCTTTCCTCGAATGATTCATCTCAGAAAATTTGACTCGGATTTTTTTTAAATCATTTTTTCTCAGCAAGGTTATGGGAGAGGTGTGAATTTCTTATAGAATGATTCACATATCATTGACGGGTGGGAAAATCATGATGAATCTTTCCTCGAATGATTCATCTCAGAAAATTTGACTCGGATTTTTTTTTAAGAAATCATTTTTTCTCAGCAAGGCTTTGGGAGAGGTGTGAATTTCTTATGGAATGATTCACATGTCACTGGAGGGTGGGAAAATCATGATGAATCTTTCCTCGAATGATTCATCTCAAAAAATTTGACTCGGATTTTTTTTAAATAATTTTTTCTCAGCAAGGTTATGGGAGAGGTGTGAATTTCTTATAGAATGATTCACATATCATTGACGGGTGGGAAAATCATGATGAATCTTTCCTCGAATGATTCATCTTAGAAAATTTGACTCGGATTTTTTTTAAATCATTTTTTCTCAGCAAGGTTATGGGAGAGGTGTGAATTTCTTATATAGAATGATTCACATATCACTGGAGGGTGGGAAAATCATGATGAATCTTTCCTCGAATGATTCATCTCAGAAAATTTGACTCGGATTTTTTTTAAATCATTTTTTCTCAGCAAGGTTATGGGAGAGGTGTGAATTTCTTATAGAATGATTCACATATCACTGGAGGGTGGGAAAATCATGATGAATCTTTCCTCGAATGATTCATCTCAAAAAATTTGACTCGGATTTTTTTTAAATCATTTTTTCTCAGCAAGGTTATGGGAGAGGTGTGAATTTCTTATAGAATGATTCACATATCACTGGAGGGTGGCAAAATCATGATGAATCTTTCCTCGAATGATTCATCTCAGAAAATTTGACTCGGATTTTTTTTAAATCATTTTTTCTCAGCAAGGTTATGGGAGAGGTGTGAGTTTCTTATAGAATGATTCACATATCATTGACGGGTGGGAAAATCATGATGAATCTTTCCTCGAATGATTCATCTCAGAAAATTTGACTCGGATTTTTTTTGTTAAGAAATCATTTTTTCTCAGCAAGGTTATGGGAGAGGTGTGAATTTCTTATAGAATGATTCACATATCACTGGAGGGTGGGAAAATCATGATGAATCTTTCCTCGAATGAATCATCTCAGAAAATTTGACTCGGATTTTTTTTTTAAGAAATAATTTTTTCTCAGCAAGGTTATAGGAGAGGTGTGAATTTCTTATAGAATGATTCACATATCACTGGAGGGTGGGAAAATCATGATGAATCTTTCCTCGAATGATTCATCTCAGAAAATTTGACTCGGATTTTTTTTAAGAAATCCTTTTTTCTCAGCAAGGCTTTGGGAGAGGTGTGAATTTCTTATGGAATGATTCACATATCACTGGAGGGTGGGAAAATCATGATGAATCTTTCCTCGAATGATTCATCTCAAAAAATTTGACTCGGATTTTTTTTGTTAAGAAATCATTTTTTCTCAGCAAGGTTATGGGAGAGGTGTGAATTTCTTATAGAATGATTCACATATCACTGGAGGGTGGGAAAATCATGATGAATCTTTCCTCGAATGAATCATCTCAGAAAATTTGACTCGGATTTTTTTTTTAAGAAATAATTTTTTCTCAGCAAGGTTATAGGAGAGGTGTGAATTTCTTATAGAATGATTCACATATCACTGGAGGGTGGGAAAATCATGATGAATCTTTCCTCGAATGATTCATCTCAGAAAATTTGACTCGGATTTTTTTTTAAGAAATCATTTTTTCTCAGCAAGGCTTTGGGAGAGGTGTGAATTTCTTATGGAATGATTCACATATCACTGGAGGGTGGGAAAATAATGATGAATCATTCCTCGAATGATTCATCTCAGAAAATTTGACTCGGATTTTTTTTTAAGAAATCATTTTCTCAGCAAGGTTATGGGAGAGGTGTGAATTTCTTATAGAATGATTCACATATCACTGGAGGGTGAGAAAATCATGATGAATCTTTCCTCGAATGATTCATCTCAAAAAATTTGACTCGGATTTTTTTTAAATCATTTTTTCTCAGCAAGGTTATGGGAGAGGTGTGAATTTCTTATAGAATGATTCACATATCACTGGAGGGTGGCAAAATCATGATGAATCTTTCCTCGAATGATTCATCTCAGAAAATTTGACTCGGATTTTTTTTAAATCATTTTTTCTCAGCAAGGTTATGGGAGAGGTGTGAATTTCTTATAGAATGATTCACATATCATTAACGGGTGGGAAAATCATGATGAATCTTTCCTCGAATGATTCATCTCAGAAAATTTGACTCGGATTTTTTTTTAAGAAATCATTTTTTCTCAGCAAGGTTATAGGAGAGGTGTGAATTTCTTATAGAATGATTCACATATCACTGGAGGGTGGGAAAATCATGATGAATCTTTCCTCGAATGATTCATCTCAGAAAATTTGACTCGGATTTTTTTTGATAAGAAATCATTTTTTCTCAGCAAGGTTATGGGAGAGGTGTGAATTTCTTATAGAATGATTCACATATCACTGGAGGGTGGGAAAATCATGATGAATCTTTCCTCGAATGAATCATCTCAGAAAATTTGACTCGGATTTTTTTTTAAGAAATCATTTTTTCTCAGCAAGGCTTTGGGAGAGGTGTGAATTTCTTATGGAATGATTCACATATCACTGGAGGGTGGGAAAATAATGATGAATCATTCCTCGAATGATTCATCTCAGAAAATTTGACTCGGATTTTTTTTTTAAGAAATCATTTTCTCAGCAAGGTTATGGGAGAGGTGTGAATTTCTTATAGAATGATTCACATATCACTGGAGGGTGGGAAAATCATGATGAATCTTTCCTCGAATGATTCATCTCAAAAAATTTGACTCGGATTTTTTTTAAGATCATTTTTTCTCAGCAAGGTTATGGGAGAGGTGTGAATTTCTTATAGAATGATTCACATATCACTGGAGGGTGGGAAAATCATGATGAATCTTTCCTCGAATGATTCATCTCAGAAAATTTGACTCGGATTTTTTTTTTAAGAAATCATTTTTTCTCAGCAAGGTTATGGGAGAGGTGTGAATTTCTTATAGAATGATTCACATATCACTGGAGGGTGGGAAAATAATGATGAATCATTCCTCGAATGATTCATCTCAGAAAATTTGACTCGGATTTTTTTTTAAGAAATCATTTTCTCAGCAAGGTTATGGGAGAGGTGTGAATTTCTTATAGAATGATTCACATATCACTGGAGGGTGGCAAAATCATGATGAATCTTTCCTCGAATGATTCATCTCAGAAAATTTGACTCGGATTTTTTTTAAATCATTTTTTCTCAGCAAGGTTATGGGAGAGGTGTGAATTTCTTATAGAATGATTCACATATCACTGGAGGGTGGCAAAATCATGATGAATCTTTCCTCGGATGATTCATCTCAGAAAATTTGACTCGGATTTTTTTTGTTAAGAAATCATTTTTTCTCAGCAAGGTTATGGGAGAGGTGTGAATTTCTTATAGAATGATTCACATATCACTGGAGGGTGGCAAAATCATGATGAATCTTTCCTCGAATGATTCATCTCAGAAAATTTGACTCGGATTTTTTTATACATAAAGTATTCATTTTTTAAAAGTTTATATATAGATACATAAATTTTTTTCATTAAATTTGAAACATCAATCTTTGTTAATTAAATTTGAAACAAAAGAAAACTACAATACCGTGTTTCTGAATATTTTCATTAAAATATTACATCCAACTATATTTTACCTTAACTGTACCTGAATGAATATATTCTCAGAAATAAATATGGAAATGTATTATTTCTACCGAAATGACGTACGTATTAGAGGAATTTTTTTTTAATTTAATTTCAGTGGAAAGTGGAATACAATCGTGACGAAAATAGTGACTTTCGCTTCCTTTCGTAGTTCAAAAGATGTTACCGTAATCGCTTTTTAAACCCTCGCTCTCCCACTCCTCCCTCTCCATTTCTCTCAACAGAATTTGGTACCTCCTCTGGAGCCCAGTCTAGCCCCTCCGACTCATCTCACACCGGAGGCCGTTCCCTCCTCTTCTTACAATGGAACATCCAGGGACTTAGACCTCGCCGGACAGACCTCGCCCAGTTTGTGCTCTCCCATCAAGTAGATGTTGCTCTACTTCAGGAAACCATCACAGACGATGTTACTCCACTCCGCCTCTCTGGCTATTCTGTTTACACCCTGCCTCGGTACCGTGGGCAGGCTCGTGGCCTCCTCACCCTTGTGCGTAACACCATTCCATCTGTTCGTCTCCCTTCACCTGACTCACATGGACCCCCGTCTGAATTACTTTCTGTCTCCCTTACTCTTGGTGACCGGACCCTTCGTGTAGTCAATGTTCATTTCAAGAGTGATTCTCTGGACCCCCAGGTTCTTCACGACCTCCATGATGGGGTTCCCACTATTGTTCTTGGCGACTTTAATGCCCGCCATCCCACTCTTACTCCGGATCATCCCACTCCATGTACCCTTAACGGATCACATCTCTCACAGTTTCTTAATGGGGATGATGATGTTCGCTTTCTTTGTCCTGACGATCCTACTCGCCTTCCCCATAGTTTCCTTGATGTTGGCTTACTATTGAACGGTCATACTTCCTTTCATCCTACCGTCTGCACCGAGCCTGCTCTGTATAGTGACCATCTTGCCGTTACTACCCATCTCAGGCTCTCCTTCTCTGCCCCGACATCAACTCCTTATCGATCCCCTCGCCTTCGTCTCACACAAGATGCTGTTCCTTCCTTTACCCAATACCTTTCTACCTGGGCGGATTCCTATGTTGTCCCTCAGTCCCTTGACTCTTACAGCGCTGATTTTGTTGATGCCGTGTATGACTCTGTCAATCGCGCTACCCCTCCACGCCCTCCCCGTCACCCCAGAAGTGCCACCAACTACTGGTATCGTATCCCTGCCATGAGACATCTCCGGCAGGTAACCCGTGATCTCCACTCTGCCATACGGAGGTCTCGGTCTCCAGAGGACTGGGAAGACTTCAAAAATTGGTGCTCCTTTGCAACTCAGGAGCGCCGTCGGATACGTGAGGCGGACTGGCTATCCTTCACGGGGTCTCTATCGTTCCAGTCGTCACCCTCTTATGTATGGAATCGGATTAATGCTATACGGGGTACTCGACGGAGGCCTCCTCCCCACCCTGACCCCGCCTCCCTTGCCTGCTCTTTAATGGAGGACTGGGCACGAGCTTCCTCCCCTGAGGCACTTCCAGATCCAATGCAGGAGGCAGTGCAGGCCCGCATCGATGCGTCTGAGCCTGTTGTTCGTGCTGCTCTTACCTCCCCTGCCCCCACTGATCATCCCATCACACAGTTCGAGCTTGACAGTGCTCGTCGCTCTAGAAAAGACACCTCTCCTGGGGATGATCAGATAACCTACTCCGTCCTCAACGCCTGTACTAATATTCCTAACGGCCCCTTGCTTGCTCTCTACAATATGTCTTATGAACATGGGGTTCTCCCGTCCAACTGGAAAAATGCCACTATTATCCCCATCCCTAAGCCGGGAGATCCTGGGAAATATCGACCCATTAGTCTTACCTCCTGTGTTTGCAAGATGATGGAGAGGATACTCCATCGTCGCCTTCTTCACACCATAGGCGGCTTCCACAACTCCCTCAATGGTTTCATTCAACATCGCAGCACAGCACACTCCATTGCTTCCTTTTATTGCAATCAGACTGCCCGCGTCTCCGTCTTCCTTGATATCAAGGGAGCCTTTGATACGGCTCAGCCTGCCCTCATTTTAGCTGAACTTGCACGGTTAGGGGTTAAAGGGAGACTTCTACAATGGATCGCCTCTTACCTCACTGGACGTCAGGCCCGGGTTCGCGTTGAAGGCTCTATGTCTCCTGTTCAAGAAATGAACCTCGGCACCCCTCAAGGTGGAGTCCTGAGTCCCACCTTGTTTAACACTCTCATGCACTCCATTGCATCACTCCCGTGGCCGACAGAAGTTGTCCACTCAGGATATGCCGACGATGTCCTCCTCCAAGCCCCTGACTACCTCAGCATGCAGGAAGCCCTTGATCTGGTCTCCAGAGAGTGTGATTCACTTGGTTTCCTTCTTTCAACTGCGAAAACAAAAGCCATGTGGCACGGTCGTGTTGTACCTCCACCCCTTTTCTTATCAGGAACGCCCTTGGACTGGGTTAATGAGACAAAATACCTGGGTGTGTATGTAACTCGCACACGTTGTCAGATCCCTGAAGTCCGCTATCTTCGAGACATATGTTTTCGGCGTCTCGCTCCCCTCTCTACCATGTGCAGGGGTTCCCTTGGTGCCAGCATCCCTGTACTTCTCACCATGTACAAGTCTTTTGTCCGTTCCTGTGTCGACTACGCCGCCCCTGCCCTCGTCAACATTAGTCGGACTGCTGTCAACCGTCTCGAAGTTATCCAGAGGAAAGCTGCTCGTATCATCCTTGGGGCTCCTCAGTGGACACGCTCTACTTCTCTATATAACGAACTTGGTCTTTCCCCCTTACAGGATCGTGTCCAGGAGTTTTACCTAAAAACTGCCGTTTCCATTCTACGGGATCCTAGGGGCAACTATGTCCAAACCAACTTGACTACTGCTGTTCGAGACCGACCTCCATCTCGAAGACAGTGGCGAGGGTCACTCATCCCAGCCCTTCAGGAACACGACCTCCTGCCTGATATTGTTGTCACCCCTGCTGTTGGTTCGTCTCCTTCTCCCTGGCTGGATTTTCAACCTGAAGTGATTGCCCTCGGTGGACCGCTCCCGAAATCCCAGGTGAACCCTGTTATTCTCTGCAAATACCACCTCTCCAGGATCGCTCACTGGTCCCCAGGTAGGGTCGTCCTCTACACTGATGGTTCTGTTGACCCCGCTACAGGTAGGGCCGGGGCTGGTGTCTACATCTCCCGTCCTGATGCCCCTGAGCCTATCAAACTGTCTCTCAGAGTTTCTGACGGGGCATCCTCCACTCAGGCTGAACTAATAGCCCTCCTTGCTGCCCTTCTCGCTGAGGAAGAAGCAGATGGTTTCTGCCCCTTGCTTGTCTGCTGCGATTCCAGGTCTGCTCTCGACGGGATCGCATTTGGATCTGGGGAAAATAAGGACCTCATCCTCCGAATACGAGGGTTAACATCCACACTTCAGGATGCAGGCCGCCCTGTGACATTCCTATGGATACCCAGTCATGTCGGTATCTTGGGGAATGAGGCAGCAGATGACCTTGCCAAGACTGGCTGCAACAAGGCCACACCTGACTACGTTGTTCCTCGAACACTCTTACAGATTAGGACCCAAATCCGCCGCAAACAGAGAGAAGCTCGGGAAGCAGCCATCCCCCTGGACTCCCCGCCCACATGGTACGATGTCCTCCGTAAACTTCCTGACCTCTCGTATGTCTACGGGAAAGGGTCGCGGAAGGGGGACGTGATTGCTGCCCGTATCATCATTGGGTATGACTTTGCTTGGGAGATTGGTATCCCCACATCCCCTGAGCAACGCTCTTGTGCGTTATGCAGAAGACCCGACAGCCGCACCCTTATTCACTACCTCCTAAGATGTCCCCACACACAACGCTTCCGTGACGCCTGCTGGACCACCACTCCACGACCCCCTGACGGAGACACGATGATCCTCCCAATACTGGCCAGATATTTTGTAAATAATATTGATTATGTGTTAAAGGAACATCCTTCCTTCCTTAGGCTTTAGTAAGCCCCTTTATAATATTTATACTGTATATACTTTTCACACTTGCCAGATGATTCTGGTGTCATTGTACAGGGGTACCTAGTGACAGCACTAGGATCCCGCTTCCTCTATCAAGGAATAAACAATTGAAATTGAAATTGAATTGGTCCTAGGTATTCACTAATTGGTAACTTTACTCTCACATTCTCTAATCAAAATATACTAGCATGAAATGTTATTAATCAGATATATATTTAATAATATGTAATATACAGTGTATATTGCCATGTAAATTATACAATAAGAAAATGTTTGACGAAATTTACACCAAAACTATAACTCCGGTCGAATTGTAAAATATTCAATACATTTCCTCCCATTTTAATTTTATTCTGTCATTCTGGCTATTCCCAGCAGTCTGGTAACTGTTGCTTGACTTCATCAACTGGTTCTGACTGAAGCATCAACTGTTAATGTTGAAAATAAGTAAAACACGTTTTATTTTACTCTAATTGATATACAAAAAGAAGTGTGATGGTTCAAGAGTTACGGTACACACAACCATATCATATCCTTAAAAATGTAAATAATACTCGATGTATGAAGAATGCATTTATATATTTCACTCACACGACAAACTTCGAAGAACGATGTTTCTTTTAATGAATGTTCTCATATAAGGAAAATATGTGTATTCATTAACGATGAAGAGCCACCACACTACTTCCTTGAGTTTACAAACACGTAAAATCGTACCAAGCCTCAGAAAAACCATAGTTAAGCTTGTTTCATATTGTCAATCAATAACCACACTAACAATATTATGACTTACCTGTTCCACCAGCATAATTCTTATCTTGTGCTGCTTTTTTCTTAACGCTAACACGAAAGAGTTCCTTTTGATGTAAGTCAATAATGTTTTGAAGTTGAGTCTAAACTATAAACACTGTAATTTACTACGGTAAGTTTTCTTTCGTCTTTCACAAAGTAAAATATTAAAGACTAGACACACCTTACGGTGTAACTAAAATTTGTTGACTGTAAAAATCTGTAAGGCGGAGCTAAATATGAGGAAAAAGATAGGATTGTCTGGACCAATCAGAGGCCGCCTGTGGTAAGGGCGTCCCACATGGGTGGAGTCTCATAAAAATATTTTTCTTTCTCGTCAACATTTTGGTACACTTGGTAAAACTCAACTGGGTGGATTCTCTTACCAATAATTTTATTTTTCTTATTTCTCGCCAGCGTTTTAGTACACTTGGTAAAACCTAACTATCATATATGATATTATTTTAAACAAAGAGAAGTAAGATAAAGTTGTGTCACACTTAACAGAGAGATGACTCGTATCCTGCTTGTCTTATACACACACAAAGTGATGAGTCATATCCTGCACCAAATATATACTCAGGTTTCAACTAATGATAAATGGTTGGTGAGAGAAATTTCAACTTACATTACAAAAACTCAGTTAGACTTTTATCATGTGTCAAAAAGCTACAAAATGGATTTCTCACACGAACCATTTATCACAGAGTACAAAAATTAAAGTTGGATTTCTCGCACCAACTTTTATTGTGTCTGGATTTCTGTCACCAACTTTTATCATATACAAAACTCAGTTGGATTTCTCTCACCAACCATTTATGTTGTCAAGAAATTCAACTGAGTTTTGTAGAATGATAAAAGTTGGTGAGAGAAATCCATCTGAGAATCACTCAGGTTTTTGATACATAAGAGTTGGTGTGTTGCTCCTTTGGGGAGGTGATTTTTTTAATTTCTGGGATTTACCAGTTTGAAAAACTTCTTCATGACAACAAAAATATCCCCAAGGTCAGGCAGCCTCACACAGGGGTCCTAGGAATTCACTAATTGGTAACTCGACTCTCGAGATTGCTAAGCCACGCCACCTTTATCACTTCATGCGTTTGTAATATTGTGGAATTATTATCTGTATAGATCCTTTTTCTAATCAAAATATAAAGCACAAAATGTTATTAATCAGATTTATATTAAATAATTTCATGTAAATCCACAATGAAAACGTGGATAAGATAAATCTTGATAAAATCAAACGGGAAAATGGAAACAACGGAGCACCTTAGCTTTCGTCTTTATTCAAGACATCTTCAGAGGCAACTGGACTACATGGACAGAGAGAGGCTTAAATATACAGGGTGACCTTAAAAACATGAGGTCAGGTCATAATGATGTCATCCACTAATCCCCACACCAACACACACGTAGAGGAGCTTAAGAGAAGGGGGTGACGTGACTAGTCAGGTCAAAAATAAGGGACCCACAAAGTAACTATCATACATCTAGATCAAAGGTTTTCAAAGCATTTTTAACCTTGGGCCACTGACAAATAAATTTATGTAACATATTATCAGTTTTGAACTGACCATCACTAAGGTTTATTGATTTTAATTCCTTAATCAAACTAGCTTCAACCAGAAGTCTTTCTGTGACACAAGATGATTTAAATACTTCTAAGCTTTTTTCCCAAGCAATGGGGTGATTATTATTCCTAACATGAACGAACAAGGCACTGCTTTCAGATGCTGTTCTGATATTATACTTATGTTGTTTGATTCTGAGCTGCAGTGTTTTTCCTGTTTGTCCCACATAATTACAATTACATTTGCTACATGGAATACAATAAACACTTCCATTTACATTCAAACTTGGGCTATTCCTTATTAACATATTGGTAATGGTAGAGTCATACTTGAAAAGAACATTAATATTTAGAAGCTTGAGGGACCGAACTAATGGGACAAATTCATTACAATAGGGCAGAGTCAAAATATTCTTAAGTGTAGGAACTTGTCTGGTTTGAGAGGAATGAAAGGATTTTTTAGCCCTTTTAAAACAACGATCAACAAACACAGAAGGGTACCCGAGTTTCTGTGCAATGGAACGAATGTGTTTCAATTCATCGTCAATAAATTCAGAGTCACAAATACGCAGACATCTTAAGAACATAGCAGAAAAAACTGACATTTTGGTAGACTCAAGGTGATTCGATAAAAAGTGAATGAAACTGTCAACCTGTGTGGGCTTTCTATATACCTTAAATTTATAGTTTTGGCCATTTCTCATGATAAGCATATCAAGGAATGGAAGGGATCCATTTATTTCTCTTTCAATTTTGAATGTGATACTTGGGACAATATCATTAAGCTTGTCTAAAAATTCCAATGGGTCACTGTTTCTAGGCCAAAGACAAAGAACATTATCTACATATCTATACCATGGAGGAAAAAAGTCCACTATATTGGGTAGTAATCTAGCCTCAAAAAACTCCATATAAATACAGGCTAGAGGAGCAGAAAGACAATTACCCATGCTCATGCCAAATATTTGCTTATAGAACTTCCCATTTGCTCTAAACACATTGTCAGTTACGCATAACTCTATCAATTTCAGGAAAGTATTATGTTCAATAGTTAAATCTAACAGTTGTAATTTATCTTTGAGAAATGAAAGTAAGTCTTTCACAGGTACTCTAGTGAACAGTGAATTTACATCAAAACTTATTAATTCGCAAGGTTCATTGTGTTTCCTGAGTTTATCAATTAAATCACTGCTATTGTGTATATGTGAATTAGATATTTGGCCTGTAAGAGGGGATAGCATCTTTACCAGCCACTTGGATAATTTGTAAGTAACAGAACCCACAGAACTCACGATAGGACGTAATGGATTGTTAGGCTTGTGTGTTTTGATCAATCCATACATGTAAGGTAAAGTGGGATTGGTTTGAGAGAGCTGTTTGATGAGATCGGGGTTCTTTTTCAATAACATCTTCATTTTGGAATTAGATAACTTATTAATATTTTCCAGGGGATCTTTCGTAAGCTCACAATACGTGCTTTCATCACTAAGTAATGAATTCATCTTATCACTGTAGTCACTTTTATCCAAAATAACAATAGCATTAGACTTATCAGCCTTGGTAATATGGATATTCTTATTTCTTTTCAAGTTTATCAAGGCTGTTTCAAATCTTTTTGGAATGTTTGAAACAAATTTCTTATATAAAACATTATGTATACAACCTTTAGCTATGGAAATATCTTCATTTGTAACATCTGACGACTTATTCTTTTCCAGGTTGATTAAACCTTTAGCAATAGTAAGCGGATTAATACACCGTTGAGTGATAGAAAACTTCTTTCCAAAACCAAGAACAAGTTTCTCATTTGTCTGTAGATCATAAGATGATAAGTTTATGAACAAATTTGGATCACTCAATGTGGTCCAGTAACTCTCGTCAAACAGAGCATTAAATTTGGCATTTAACCTTCTTTTTTGGGCTTTGTCAGTTTCACTAAGAAGTTGATATACAAAATCACGAATGGTGTGCCACTTATCAACACAAACACTGTTTTGCATAAGTATTTTACACTGAGCACTGTGTTTGAAGGCTAATTTCACACTATCACTTGAACTCTTGATAAGGGAATCTAGCAACACCTTATCCAACTCAGAGAATGCTTGATTGTCCAGATTTCTTAGTCTACTTGGAAGACAGGACTTGGGAACAATTTTATCATCTCTGCAATCTTTCAAAAACTTCAACATGTTTTTGAGACTATGAGCCTTCAGCAAACTCTTCTTGTAGTTACGGTAGATGGGGCGAAGATGAGGATGTTGTTGACAGATTAAGGACACAGCGTAAGAGAGATGTATAAGTTCCATATTTCATGTAAATCCACAATGAAAACGTGGATAAGATAAATCTTGATAAAGTCACACGGGAAAATGGGAACAACAGAGCACCTTAGCTTTCGTCTTTATTCAAGACATCTTCAGAGGCAACTGGACTATATGGACAGAGAGTGGCTTAAATATACAGGGTGACCTTAAAAACATGGTCAGGTCATAATGATGTCATCCACTAATCCCCACACCAACACACACGTAGAGGAGCTTAAGAGAAGGGGGGTGACGTGACTAGTCAGGTCAGGTCAAAAAAAAGGGACCCACAAAATAACTATCATACATCTAGATCAAGGGTTTTTAAAGCATTTTTAACCTTGGGCCACTGACAAATAAATTTATGTAACATATTATCAGTTTTGAACTGACCATCACTAAGGTTTATTGATTTTAATTCCTTAATCAAACTAGCTTCAACCAGAAGTTTTTCTGTGACACAAGATGATTTAAATACTTCTAAGCTTTTTTCCCAAGCAATGGGGTGATTATTATTCCTAACATGAACGAACAAGGCACTGCTTTCAGATGCTGTTCTGATATTATACTTATGTTGTTTGATTCTGAGCTGCAGTGTTTTTCCTGTTTGTCCTACATAATTACAATTACATTTGCTACATAGAATACAATAAACACTTCCATTTACATTCAAACTTGGGCTATTCCTTATTAACATATTGGTAATGGTTGAGTCATACATGAGAACAACGTTAATATTTAGAAGCTTGAGGGACCGAACTACCGGGGCAAATTTATTATGATAGGGCAGAGTCAAAATACAGGTCACCCTGTATATTTAAGCCTCTCTCTGTCCATGTAATCCAGTTGCCTCTGAAGATGTCTTGAATAAAGACGAAAGCTAAGGTGCTCCGTTGTTTCCATTTTCCCGTGTGATTTTATCAAGATATTTAATAATATGTAATATACAGTGTATATTGTCATGTAAATTATACAATAAGAAAATGTTTGACTAAATTTACACTAAAACTATAACTCTGGTCGAATTGTAAAATATTCAATACATTTCCTCTCATTTTAATTTTATTCTGTCATTCTGGCTATTCTCAGCAGTCTGGTAACTGTTGCTTGACTTCATCAACTGGTTCTGACTGAAGCATCAACTGTTAATGTTGAAAATAAGTAAAACACGTTTTATTTTACTCTAATTGATATACAAAAAGAAGTGTGATGGTTCAAGAGTTACGGTACACACAACCATATCATATCCTTAAAAATGTAAATAATACTCGATGTATGAAGAATGCATTTATATATTTTACACAGGTATCGGAATAACTTTACAAGTTGCTATTGATCTGGATACATTTTCATGTTATAACATTTAACAGACATAATAACTGTTTACGTTTTTCGTCTTTTCAGTACAAACACACATAAATACATACATACTATTTCTGTCATTAGAATCACATGATCGACTTTTAACGAATAACACCACCTAGATCTTGATTTTTAATTAGCACGCATAGTGATACGTATATGCTTCAACACAAGTCTGGTAAAATAGCCACCTTCGTGAGCTAATGTTTTTCCACGTCTGTGAAAAAGTAATAAAACGTGTCTTGTGATAGATAATCTTTGCAGTAATAATGGGATGGTGCATCGAGGAATGAATTTGGAGGCCCAGAAAGGAAACGGCTGATTAATAAATTTTTGAGGCTCCCCATTGTTTGTTCTTTTTATAGATTCTGAAACTAACCTGCTTATTTGCATATTCCCTTTTCAAAGTATTTTAATCTAATAAATGTTCTTGTTCTAGTATACTGTACAGTTTCAAAAACTTTTCATCACAGTTTGGATATTTAGACTTTAGTACTAATTAAAAAAAAAGAGCCGAATTACTCCTGGGTTTACATCTAAAGTATTTCCATAAAATAAACAAAAAACAAGTTCAAAATGTTTGATCAATTCCAATAATTCAGGGAAAGGATAAAGTAAATGGCCTTTGCTAATATTTGAAATCCAAGAATTCTTTGAAGGTTCTCCACGAAAGTGAGGGTGAGTTTCTTTGAGCTTAAATGCTATGTAACCTGCTACATATTTTAATGCTTCCTGTTAGGCATCTATGCTCTCCTTACTAGGACAACTCTGATTGTCTATTGTCTTAGACATTATCAGTTGTACTTCATGATACTCAGTGTCGTCAACTTCACATTCAGAAAGCTGAAATCCTATATTGCGTGCTGTACAATATGGCGTGTTATCATCGGTTTCATCTTGTACCTCGACTAATGTAGACTGGAAAAGAGAAGCAGGTACATCTAAGCCTAACAATAAAATCCTAATCCTTGCCTCAAAATCACTGCAATCTGCATATTCACCTGCCCCAATGACCCGAACACAAGAGAAAAAATTCTCAAGGGCATCCTGATTTAATGTAGATGTTAAAACATAATTTACTTTGTATTTATCTTGAAGGAAGTTAAAGATCTTAGGTAGTGCATTTCCTGGAATAACCATTGCTTTTTGACAGGGACTTAATGGACATTTCATCAAACGAAAGTACTGTCAATCTTTCTGAACTGTTTTTAGTAAACCATTTGCATTTAATAAATCCAGGCTTTTAGTTAAGATTCCTGGGGGAGTTTGAAAGTTCATTATTCATCGGCTAAGACATTCTGCAGAGGGTAATGGATATTTTAATACATTAGTAACGAAACCATAAGCTTTGGAAGAGATGGACTTTGTGCCAAAGCTTTAGCCACACTGTCTTGGTCCCAAGGACTTCTAGATGCAGGATTCGATAATCTTCTTAACTGTGCATTGGAGAATATGGCTGCCGCAGGCTTCCAAGTATTTTGCTTCCTTATTGTAGATTTAGCTGCCCGAAGTTGGCTTTGGAAATGTTTGACACTCGCCTTATTATTCATATATTTTGTTCTCCAGTAGTTTACCGACCTGAATAACAGAAAGAAAGGTACAAATCATGAGTGTTGCTAAATTCCGTCAGTCAACAGTTAAAAGATTTTTGTATGTCTAATAGCGAGTGTGTATCCGCCCTTTGTGAGCCAGGGTGGACAGATGTATGATGAGTCTAGATGTGGATAGCTAGATGACATGAGAGAGTCTGGATGGATGTGGATAGATAAATGATATGCCAGTCTGGATGTCGATAAACAGATGGTAAGGGAGTTAATAAGGGTGGATAATTATACATGAAATAATACATAAGGTTAAGGGTTAAATATATATATTACAAAATAAATTCAAACTATGAAAGATGCTCTACCATCTGTTACTTAACTTAAATCATTATGCAGACTTCATGTGGGTGGGAAACAGACTTATTTCTTAATACATGAAAATAACTTACAATTTGTGCGAAGGCTTTTTGCATTTTTTCTGGAAGAAGGTCCCAGTTCTTGATCATGTCCATCATTTTGAATCTGTCCACCATTAGTGTCTCCATCATTCAGAATATGTCCACCACCTTGACTGAGTCCACCATCTTGACTGAGTCCACCACCTTGACTGAGTCCACCATCTTGACTGAGCCCACCAATTTCCGCTTGATTTGGGCGTGAAGCGTCTTTTCTATTCAGGAACACTTGAATCGGTAGCAGTTTTCTGAAGCAAAATATATTGTAGATAATTTTTTTCCCATGAAATATACAATTGTTGTAGGTTATTACTATACCGGTACTGTATTGTGAGTAATGAAATTTCCTACCCAGGTACAAGTAGAAACCTATTATAAGAGTAGAAGCCTAGTACAAGTTATGATTCCAGCTGCATCATGACCATCATTGATAACTAATTGTTATATAGTTAAGGAAACTAATTTATGACATGTATGTATATTATGTATGCTGTATTATATATTATGTATGTGCTCCATTTATGTACTATTTATTCAGCCTAGCTAGCAGTGTGTGGCAATGTATTTAAGATGTCCCACATGCTTAATTAATGTGCCTGGCGACGTATGGAAGCTGCTAATGTATCACTTGCCATACGTCGTCTATAGAGCAGTTAACAAGCAGCCAGGTCGGAGGGCACTACTTCCCTTGTGTACATATCTCTTATCCAGTAAATCGAACCTACAAAACTATACAGGTGTTTGTGTTCGCTCCTGTATATTGAACTTATTACCCAGAACATAACATGACACATGAAATTTCCTTACAGCACTGAATGACTAATATACATTATCCATTTATTTGGAAAAATATGCTTCTATTCTGTCCATGTTATTGTAAGCAGACTAAGGCCCGTACTATAAAATCATCGCCAGGTCTGGCGTTCATTCTCTGCGTAAGAAATGTGCTAGGCTACGTCTTCCAGTTATATTTGTGCATTATTAAAAAACATTGCCAAAGTATGACATGCGTGACGGTGTAGCCTACCGATGATGATGATGATGGAGATAAAATGGCAATGGTTTGCCATGGGAATGGAGAGAAGAGGTAAGGTAGAAGGAAAGTTATGAAACGGGAAGTAAAGTAATAGAGAATAAGAGCAGGTGGGCTATCCACCTAGCAGAGACGATTTGATTGGCTGCGGTGAAGGCCGCACTAAGAGGTCGCCCGAGCTCAAGGGAACAGGGGAGCTAGCTAGCAAGGGGTTGTTTGTTATTGTGTTAGTTGGAGAGGTCTGCTAGGTCCTTGTGTGACTAGTAGACTACTCTCATCCTCTATCTTTAATATTATTGTAGAAAATAAGGTCTGACTGGCGACAAGAAATGTACCTACATCAATACCCGTATATTAAAGTAAACTTTTAACCAAATACTGAAATAAAGAAAACAAATAGCAAACTCTTGGCTTTTTAAGGTATACAATTTAGCATGAGACAGCACATCCTTATGAAAGAACCAATGCAACAACTTGCTCTTTGGAGAATAATGTGTGCTAAATAGCAGTGATTACAGTAGGCTGTTGGTGAATTTGCACCATTAATTCTGTTTCAACCAACTTGAATCATACATTAAAAAATACAAATTAATCAATAAAACAGGTTGAACTGGAAATTAACTACTATACGTATTACAAAAAAAAGGAACCTTTAAAAAATAAAAATAAGTACATGAGTCTGCTTTCAAAGCTATACATTTGATTGTGGTATGAACTTTTACCCAAAACCTGGGTAAACATTACCCTTAGTAGCACTGCAACACATAAGCAAGTTTGCGGATGACACCAAAATAGGGCGGCAAATTAATTCAGGGCAGGATGCAAATGCATTACAGGAGGATCTAAATAAACTGCAGGGGTGGTCTGAAAAATGGCAAATGAAATTCAACACCAGCAAGTGCAGCGTACTTAATATTGGCAGAACAAATACTTATAATGTCTACAGCCTTAACAACATCAACCTAGAGAAGTGGACTTGTGAAAGAGACCTAGGGGTACTTGTAAGCCCGGACCTACGGCCTAGAAAACAGTGCGTTAATGTTCGAAATAAGGCAAACAGAGTATTGGGTTTTATATCTAGAAGTGTAAGTAACAAGAGTGCAGAGGTCTTATTGCAACTATATCTTGCACTAGTCAGGTCGCATCTCGATTATGCGGTTCAGTTCTGGTGCCCTTATTATAGAATGGATATAAATGCACTAGAGTCGGTGCAGCGAAGAATGACAAAAATGATTCCGGGACTTAGAAACCTTCCATATCAGGATAGGTTAAAGAAACTTAACTTGCATTCCCTAGAAAGACGAAGAGTGCGGGGAGATATGATAGAAGTATTTAAGTGGGTGAAAGGAATCAATAAAGGGGATATAGATAAAGTTCTTATAATATCCGAGCAGGATAGGACTCGGAGCAACGGATTCAAGTTGGATAAGTTTAGGTTTAGGAGGGAGATAGGAAGAAACTGGTTCACAAATAGGGTGGTGGACGAGTGGAACAAGCTTACCAACTTTGTAGTAAGTGCGGGAACTCTGGAAAGTTTCAAAAGGAGGCTAGATAGATTCATGGATGATAGAGAGTGGTAGTAACTCTCGACAGGAGCTGCCATGCACAGGCCAACCGGCCTATTGCAGACTCCTTATTTTCTTATGTTTTTATGTTCTTATGTTATTAGTTAACAAGTGTGTATATCCTCAGTCAGCAAGATAGTTAGAGAATCCTCTTTCTCTTGAACGGTCCTAAACATAGATTCCTCGCTGGAATGAATAGCCGTAAACCTAGCTCCTGAGGGTCCTGGGGTTTGTGCTCTTTCTTCTTCTGGAAGGAAATGTATAATAGTTTGATTGACGTCTCTGTTAAGGGTATAATATAAATATATAATAGTTTTTAGAACAAAAAATGGTCTGAAAAATAGTGATGACCATCTAAAAATGTTTGTATAAAATATTTTTAAATGTAAATATAAACTAAGTTATCATGGTTACAATATTATAAATTGATTTAATTATAATATACGGCAATTAGTTCCAGGCGTTAAATTTCTTATATTTGCACTTCTCAATTTTTTCCATTAACATACGAGTTATAACAACATTTAATATCTAACTTAGGGAAGCAATATGCAAGCTATAAATTTAACTAACTTACTAATGTTGGTTTTTTTTAAGAATATACAAAAAATAAGTATACTGTATTTCAAAAGTAAGATAATAGTGAAAAAATAGTACCAAAATTATTTTAGGATTTAAAAACAAGGATAGAAAAGAACAAAATTTATCAGAGGGTTGGAAAAGTATGTTCAGTGAATTACCATCAATAAGTTCTTCACTTTCCAAAATCGCTGGAATCCCATGTAGAGAGGCTGGATCTAAGAGTTGAAGAACTGCTTCGTCAATTGCAGTGTATGTACAGGGTATTTTCAATTTGGGGGCCGCCTCCTTCAAGAGAAAAAACAATAAAAACTTTCTTACTGTGAGCTGTGGTTACATACACTGTACACAACTATGTTATATATACACTACTATGTTAGAAAGGAATTTATTAAAATAGCTCCAAACATTATAACCTAACCTATCATTGTAACTGTAGCCACAAAAATTCTCCTTTATCTATGTCAAAAGTTATTTAGATTTAAGGTAACAAACAATAAATGGTAAAATAAGTAAAAAACAATAGTTGCAGCCAGAAATTTTCCACCTGTATTAGTTGTAAACTCATAGGATAGAACATCCTTGACTATAAGCCGAACAAAGTAAAATTTACATATTAATGTATACCAAATATGAATATAAATCTATTGATGAATGAAAATTAACGACATAAAAAAAAGGAATTCTATGGTAACTTACACATTATGACCTTCATTACCGTCGGAAATATAGTAATTATTAATATGTAGTTTATAACAGTAACCAAACCTACCTAACCTAACTTCCTTGCCAACGGGAGGCCTCCGCCACCCTGGACCACAAACTCATATTAACTATCTCTGTTCCACGTCAGTTGCGACACAATGACAAATGTGTCTTAAAATTGTGTAAACTATATGATAGGTATAATAAGAAAATCCAAAAGTTGTGGGGAAATAATTAACAGTAGTACAGACTTCCCTGACTACCGGGTGGGAAGATATTGGAAGCATAATGTGTTGTCTAATGGTAGACCCTGCTGCCATATGGCATCACGATAATTAGGAGCAAGTCCAAGGTTGCTGATCTGACTAAATGTGTCATTTACACACAATTGCAAGGTCCCAATTGTTTCTCGTAATATCGACAACACAACATACATACTGTATATTGATTCTCACTTTTTATGTGTTTTCATTTCGGTATTTATGGTGATTTATTATTAATATTATTATTAATAAAGTTGTTATTATTAATAGTACTAAAGAATTATTATTACAGGCCTGGACGTGGGTCAGTAACTGTGCCTGGGTTGGTTAATCCACGTAAAAAAAAAATTAGGTTGAACGGTAAAGTTTTTACCATTTACTCACACGGCAAACTTCGAAGAACGATGTTTCTTTTAATGAATGTTCTCATATAAGGAAAATATGTGTATTCATTAACGACGAAGAGCCACCACACTACTTCCTTGAGTTTACAAACACGTAAAATCGTACCAAGCCTCAGAAAAACCATAGTTAAGCTTGTTTCATATTGTCAATCAATAACCACACTAACAATATTATGACTTACCTGTTCCACCAACATAATTCTTATCTTGTGCTGCTTTTTTCTTAACGCTAACACGAAAGAGTTCCTTTTGATGTAAGTCAATAATGTTTTGAAGTTGAGTCTAAACTATAAGCACTGTAATATACTACGGTAAGTTTTCTTTCGTCTTTCACAAAGTAAAATATTGAAGACTAGACACACCTTACAGTGTAACTAAAATTTGTTGACTGTAAAAATCTGTAAGGCGGAGCTAAATATGAGGAAAAAGATAGAATTGTCTGGACCAATCAGAGGCCGCCTGTGGTAAGGGCGTCCCCCATGGGTGGAGTCTCATAAAAATATTTTTCTTTCTTTTATTTCTCGTCAACATTTTGGTAAGAACATAAGAAGAACACGAGTCAAAAAGCTACAAAATTGATTTCTCTCACTAACCATTTATCACAGTGTACAAAAATTAAAGTTGCATTTCTCGCACCAACTTTTATTGTCTCTGGATTTCTGTCACCAACTTTTATCATATACAAAACTCAGATGGATTTCTCTCACCAACCATTTATGTTTTCAAGAAATTCAACTGAGTTTTGTACAATGATAAAAGTTGGTGAGAGAAACCCATCTGAGCATCACTCGGCTTTTTGATACATAATAGTTGGCGTGTTGCTCCTTTGAGGAGATGATTTTTTTTAATTTCTGGGATTTACCAGTTTGAAAAACTTCTTCATGACACAAAAATATCCCCAAATTTTTGGGCAAAAAAATTGGGTGTCGACCTCTACACGGGTAATAGTTTCGTTAGGTTAAAAAAATATTTACTAGTTACTGCCAGTAAACAATGGAAACAACGTCCCACCAGCTGCCAGGGCAGATCTCTTGCGTCATCATAGCGAGCCCAAAGTGGCCAAATGGTAGAACAGGACGATGAAATACATAAAGTATTCATTTTTTAAAAGTTTATATATAGATACATAAATTTTTTTCATTAAATTTGAAACATCAATCTTTGTTAATTAAATTTGAAACAAAAGAAAACTACAATACCGTGTTTCTGAATATTTTCATTAAAATATTACATCCAACTATATTTTACCTTAACTGTACCTGAATGAATATATTCTCAGAAATAAATATGGAAATGTAATATTTTTTCCGAAATGACGTACGTATTAGTGGAATTTTTTTTAATTTTATTTCAGTGGAAAGTGGAATACAAGCGTGACGAAAACAATGACTTTCGCTTCCTTTCGTAGTTCAAAAGATGTTACCGTAATCGCTTTTTGAATGGTTTTCAGCTAAAAAACTGTTGCATTACAATAATATTCTGTCCTAATTCACTTGAATAAATACTACGATCCCATATTTCAGAATATTTTAATTTAAAATCATCAAAATCATTTTTCCTTGTCATCGTCCTCAGCACACAGTTGTCAGTTTCAAGATTTTCCGTTTAAATTTTTAAGTTACCGAATATTTCTTTTCCCAAACCGTTTTACAGTATTGTAGGTTAAACAGTTTACTGTTTGTGCAAACCCCATAGAAAAAAATGACAAATGGAGACACCAAATATATATATATATATATATATATATATATATATATATATATATATATATATATATATATATATATATATATATATAAATGCTGTGTGTGACTTGCAACACTGTCGGTAGGATCAGGTGGTGCTAACCAAGGTCAGGCAGCCTCACACAGGGTCATAGGAATTCACTAATTGGTAACTTTACTCTCACATTCTCTAAGCCACGTCACCTTTGTCACTTCATGCGTTTGTAATATTGTGGTATTATTATCTGTATAGATTCTTTCTCTAATCAAAATATACTAGCATGAAATGTTATTAATCAGATATATATTTAATAATATGTAATATACAGTGTATATTGCCATGTAAATTATACAATAAGAAAATGTTTGACGATATTTACACCAAAACTATAACTCTGGTCGAATTGTAAAATATTCAATACATTTCCTCCCATTTTAATTTTATTCTGTCATTCTGGCTATTCTCAGCAGTCTGGTAACTGTTGCTTGACTTCATCAACTGGTTCTGACTGAAGCATCAACTGTTAATGTTGAAAATAAGTAAACACGTTTTATTTTACTCTAATTGATATACAAAAAGAAGTGTGATGGTTTAAGAGTTACGGTACACACAACCATATCATATCCTTAAAAATGTAAATAATACTCGATGTATGAAGAATGCATTTATATATTTCACTCACACGGCAAACTTCGAAGAACGATGTTTCTTTTAATGAATGTTCTCATATAAGGAAAATATGTGTATTCATTAACGACGAAGAGCCACCACACTACTTCCTTGAGTTTACAAACACGTAAAATCGTACCAAGCCTCAGAAAAGCCATAGTTAAGTTTGTTTCATATTGTCAATCAATAACCACACTAACAATATTATGACTTACCTGTTCCACCAACATAATTCTTATCTTGTGCTGCTTTTTTCTTAACGCTAACACGAAAGAGTTCCTTTTGATGTAAGTCAATAATGTTTTGAATTTGAGTCTAAACTATAAACACTGTAATTTACTTCGGTAAGTTTTCTTTCGTCTTTCACAAAGTAAAATATTAAAGACTAGACACACCTCACAGTGTAACTAAAATTTGTTGACTGTAAAAATCGGCAAGGCGGAGCTAAATATGAGGAAAAAGATAGAATTGTCTGGACCAATCAGAGGCCGCCTGTGGTAAGGGCTTCCCCCATGGGTGGAGTCTCATAAAAATATTTTTCTTTCTCGTCAACATTTTGGTACACTTGGTAAAACTCAACTGGGTGGATTCTTTTACCAATAATTTTATTTTTCTTATTTCTCGCCAGCGTTTTAGTATACTTGGTAAAACCCAACTATCACATATGATATTATTTTAAACAAAGAGAAGTACATAAATTGATTTCTCTCACTAACCATGGAAATATACAATATTTTTGTTGAAACTACCCACGTTTCAGTGTAAAGTGTCGTAATAATATATGGTAAACAATTTGCCTTCGGCACTCGGCGTTTCAGGCACGGCCAGCCTCAGTTTATAGGACAAAGTGTTTTTACTGATAAATGGTTGGTGAGAGAAATCTCAACTTACATTACAAAAACTCAGACTTTTATCATGTGTCAAAAAGCTACAAAATAGATTTCTCTCACCAACCATTTATCACAGTGTACAAAAATTAAAGTTGGATTTCTCTCACCAAGCATTTATGTTGTCAAGAAATTCAACTGAGTTTTGTACAATGATAAAAGTTGGTGAGAGAAACCCAATTGAGTATCACTCAGGTTTTTGACACATAAAAGTTGGTGTGTTGCTCCTTTGGGGAGGTGATTTTTTCATTCTAGGATTTTCCAGTTTGAAAAACTTCTGAACTGACAAATAAAATATCCTCATAGATTCCTGTAAAGCTGATTTACTTCCAAAATGATAAATGGTTGGTGAGAGAAATCTCAACTTACATTACAAAAACTCAGTTAGACTTTTATCATGTGTCAAAAAGCTGCAAAATTGATTTCTCTCACCAACCATTTATCACAGTGTACAAAAATAAAAGTTGGATTTCTCTCACCAACTTTTATCATATACAAAACTCAGTTGGATTTCTCTCACCAACCATTTATGTTGTCAAGAAATTCAACTGAGATTTGTACAATACTAAAAGTTGGTGAGAGAAATCCATCTGAGCATCACTCAGCTTTTTGACACATAAAAGTTGGTGTGTTGCTCCTTTGGGGAGGTGATTTTTTAATTTCTGGGATTTACCAGTTTGAAAAACTTCTTCATGACAACAAAAATATCCCCAAGGTCAGGCAGCCTCACACAGGGGTCCTAGGAATTCACTAATTGGTAACTCGACTCTCGAGATTGCTAAGCCACGTCACCTTCATGCGTTTGTAATATTGTGGAATTATTATCTGTATAGATCCTTTTTCTAATCAAAATATAATATCATAAAATGTTATTAATCAGATATATATTTAATAATTTCATGTAAATCCACAATGAAAACGTGGATAAGATAAATCTTGATAAAATAAAACGGGAAAATGGAAACAACGGAGCACCTTAGCTTTCGTCTTTATTCAAGACATCTTCAGAGGCAACTGGACTACATGGACAGAGAGAGGCTAAAATATACAGGGTGACCTTAAAAACATGAGGTCAGGTCATAATGATGTCATCCACTAATCCCCACACCAACACACACGTAGAGGAGCTAAAGAGAAGGGGGTGACGTGACTAGTCAGGTCAAAAATAAGGGACCCACAAAGTAACTATCATACATCTAGATCAAAGGTTTTCAAAGCATTTTTAACCTTGGGCCACTGACAAATAAATTTATGTAACATATTATCAGTTTTGAACTGACCATCACTAAGGTTTATTGATTTTAATTCCTTAATCAAACTAGCTTCAACCAGAAGTCTTTCTGTGACACAAGATGATTTAAATACTTCTAAGCTTTTTTCCCAAGCAATGGGGTGATTATTATTCCTAACATGAACGAACAAGGCACTGCTTTCAGATGCTGTTCTGACATTATACTTATGTTGTTTGATTCTGAGCTGCAGTGTTTTTCCTGTTTGTCCTACATAATTACAATTACATTTGCTACATGGAATACAATAAACACTTCCATTTACATTCAAACTTGGGCTATTCCTTATTAACATTTTGGTAATGGTAGAGTCATACTTGAAAACAACATTAATATTTAGAAGCTTGAGGGACCGAACTAACGGGACAAATTTATTACAATAGGGCAGAGTCAAAATATTCTTAAGTGTAGGAACTTGTCTGGTTTGAGAGGAATGAAAGGATTTTTTAGCCCTTTTAAAACAACGATCAATAAACACAGACGGGTACCCGAGTTTCTGTGCAATGGAACGAATATGTTTCAATTCATCGTCAATAAATTCAGAGTCACAAATACGCAGACATCTTAAGAACATAGCAGAAAAAACTGACATTTTGGTAGACTCCAGGTGATTCGATAAAAAGTGAATGAAACTGTCTACCTGTGTGGGCTTTCTATATACCTTAAATTTATAGTTTTGGCCATTTCTCATGATAAGCATATCAAGGAATGGAAGGGATCCATTTATTTCTCTTTCAATTTTGAATGTGATACTTGGGACAATATCATTAAGCTTGTCTAAAAATTCCAATGGGTCACTGTTTCTAGGCCAAAGACAAAGAACATTATCTACATATCTATACCATGGAGGAATAAAGTCCACGATATTGGGTAGTAATCTAGACTCAAAAAACTCCATATAAATACAGGCTAGAGGAGCAGAAAGACAATTACCCATGCTCATGCCAAATATTTGCTTGTACAACTTCCCATTTGCTCTAAACACATTGTCAGTTACGCATAACTCTATCAATTTCAGGAAAGTATCATGTTCAATAGTTAAATCTAACAGTTGTAATTTATCTTTGAGAAATGAAAGTAAGTCTTTCACAGGTGCTCTAGTGAACAGTGAATTTACATCAAAACTTATTAATTCGCAAGGTTCATTGTGTTTCCTGAGTTTATCAATTAAATCACTGCTATTGTGTATATGTGAATTAGATATTTGGCCTGTAAGAGGGGATAGCATCTTTACCAGCCACTTGGATAATTTGTAAGTAACAGAACCCACAGAACTCACGATAGGACGTAATGGATTGTTAGGCTTGTGTGTTTTGATCAATCCATACATGTAAGGTAAAGTGGGATTGATTTGAGAGAGCTGTTTGATGAGATCGGGGTTCTTTTTCAATAACGTCTTCATTTTGGAATTAGATAGCTTATTAATATTTTCCAGGGGATCTTTCGTAAGCTCACAATACGTGCTTTCATCACTAAGTAATGAATTCATCTTATCATTGTAGTCACTTTTATCCAAAATAACAATAGCATTAGACTTATCAGCCTTGGTAATATGGATATTCTTATTTCTTTTCAAGTTTATCAAGGCTGTTTCAAATCTTTTTGGAATGTTTGAAACAAATTTCTTATGTAAAACATTATGTATACAGCCTTTAGCTATGGAAATATCTTCATTTGTAACATCTGATGACTTATTCTTTTCCAGGTTGATTAAACCTTTAGCAATAGTAAGCGGATTAACACACCGTTGAGTGATAGAAAACTTCTTTCCAAAACCAAGAACAAGTTTCTCATTTGTCTGTAGATCATAAGATGATAAGTTTATGAACAAATTTGGATCACTCAATGTGGTCCAGTAACTCTCGTCAAACAGAGCATTAAATTTGGCATTTAACCTTCTTTTTTGGGCTTTGTCAGTTTCACTAAGAAGTTGATATACAAAATCACGAATGGTGTGCCACTTATCAACACAAACACTGTTTTGCATAAGTATTTTACACTGAGCACTGTGTTTGAAGGCTAATTTCACACTATCACTTGAACTCTTGATAAGGGAATCTAGCAACACCTTATCCAACTCAGAGAATGCTTGATTGTCCAGATTTCTAAGTCTACTTGGAAGACAGGACTTGGGAACAATTTTATCATCTCTGCAATCTTTCAAAAACTTCCACATGTTTTTGAGACTATGAGCCTTCAGCAAACTCTTCTTGTAGTTACGGTAGATGGGGCGAAGATGAGGATGTTGTTGACAGATTAAGGACACAGCGTAAGAGAGATGTATAAGTTCCATATTTCATGTAAATCCACAATGAAAACGTGGATAAGATAAATCTTGATAAAGTCACACGGGAAAATGGGAACAACAGAGCACTTTAGCTTTAGTCTTTATTCAAGACATCTTCAGAGGCAACTGGACTACATGGACAGAGAGAGGCTTAAATATACAGGGTGACCTTAAAAACATGGTCAGGTCATAATGATGTCATCCACTAATCCCCACACCAACACACACGTAGAGGAGCTTAAGAGAAGGGGGGTGACGTGACTAGTCAGGTCAGGTCAAAAATAAGGGACCCACAAAATAACTATCATACATCTAGATCAAAGGTTTTCAAAGAATTTTTAACCTTGGGCCACTGACAAAATAAATTTATGTAACATATTATCAGTTTTGAACTGACCATCACTAAGGTTTATTGATTTTAATTCCTTAATCAAACTAGCTTCAACCAAAGTTTTTCTGTGACACAAGATGATTTAAATACTTCTAAGCTTTTTTCCCAAGCAATGGGGTGATTATTATTCCTAACATGCACGAACAAGGCACTGCTTTCAGATGCTGTTCTGATATTATACTTATGTTGTTTAATTCTGAGCTGCAGTGTTTTTCCTGTTTGTTCTACATAATTACAATTACATTTGCTACATGGAATACAATAAACACTTCCATTTACATTCAAACTTGGGCTATTCCTTATTAACATATTGGTAATGGTAGAGTCATACTTGAAAACAACATTAATATTTAGAAGCTTGAGGGACCGAACTAACGGGACAAATTCATTACAATAGGGCAGAGTCAAAATACAGGTCACCCTGTATATTTAAGCCTCTCTCCGTCCATGTAAGCCAGAGGACTGCTGGACACGGAGCTGCGAAGACCTGATTCTTTTGCTGCATGTTTGAGTCTGCAACTTTGTTGTGATAAGACACTCAATCCTAGTGATTGTACTTACTCAACATAGTGACGGTGTAATTACCATCACAGATTGTACGGGAAATTCCAACTTTGGAAAAAACAAATATTTGGCCTACCCAAATTTTGACTACTACCCGTGCGTCTACGTCCTGGATTGGCCAATCAGTGGTGCCCCACGGTGGCGTGATACATGCACGTTTACTGCGGTGCTCTGATTGGCTGACCGAACGTGGCGTGGTAGGTAGGCTGTTTCTACTCTCTAAGTCCTCTTCTTTCCTTTTTTCATCCCCCTCATGCACTCCGTTCTTTGAACGGGAGGCGGGACTTAGCGATACGGTCGATCCGGCAAGGGAACCTGTGATAGTGCAGGGCACCCCTTGTCCGGGGGTCACCGGTAGGTGGCAACTTTCTTAGACATAACTATAGTCACAGGTAACCTGGGTGCAGAACCCTACGAGCCCGACGCCCGTCCAAGAGGGGGGGGCGGGGTCACTGCTCCCAGGCAGGAGCCCTGTGTTATAGGTAGGATTAGATGTAATCAAGAAGATGACAACAAGCATTAGAATAAAACATAGAGATAAGGGACACTCTATTGGAAGGGGAAAAGTGGCAGAAATCACTTACAACAAACTGCAAGTCCCACTAACTAGAATATTCAGCACCAATGAAGGTTTTAAAGTAATCTGTAAAGATGACTTTGATTCAGATAAAATCCTTTCAAAAGAAGCAAGAGATATATTTTACAATGAAGGCCTTATTATTGTCATGCCACCAGAACAAAAAGCAAAAAGATCAGTTTTTGTTCGTCAAGTCGATCAAGAGATCGGGAGGAAGACATCGGAAGACCTGAAAGAAGAACTGGAACGCCAAAATAGGTGGATGAAGATTGAAGAAGTCATTAAGATAAAGGACTATACTCATGTTTTTAAGATTACTTTTGAAGAAGTGTCAATGGCTGAGAAAGTTTTACAACAGGGCTTTCTAATATTCAACATGTCAGTCACACCACATCAAATAAAGAAGGAGACATTCATCAGTCTGCAAACTTGCTTCTCCTGCTACAAATATGAAGAACACACAACGAGAGACTGTCCGGAAAAAGAAAAAAAGTACTGCTCAGATTGTGCAGGCGACGACCATACCTACACTGAATGTAAGAATACACATGTTGGCTGTCTCAACTGTAAGAGAAACGGGAATGTATACATAGGACATAGGACGTTAGCAATGGCATGCCCAATAAAAAAACACATGATAAAGTACAAGGAACAAGAAACAAGGAAAAAGGAACAAGACAAGAAGGATACGACATACGTCGAAATAGCAAAGAGAGCGGTCCAAGAGGCTCATAGACCAGAATCCACCATATTAAACCTAAGTGAGCCAATACATGATAAGGTAATGATTAGTATGATCCATGCACATTTGCACAATATCATTGCACCCGGATCATACAACGAGGAATTAAGGAAAATGTTTAAATTGAATAACCTACCAGAGATGATATTTCCAGAGAATCCACAATCCGAAAAACTATTTCAGACAACATATGCAAGCGAACTGAGAGAAAAACTACATCAAGACGAACAAAGGTTTGAGCAAGGAGCAACAGCTGATACACAAGGAACACAAGCGACTGATAGAGATCCCAGACAAATGACTAGAAGTGACAAAGAGAAGATAGAAATAACAAAAGGACAGACTATAAGACAAAGGAGTAGGAGGAGAGAAGATAAGATGGAAACTGATCACAATATACAACCTGAATCTGCTGAAGAAATTGGATTAAAAGTTATCACTACAACAAAACATGGAATCCCAACATCGAGACCAACAGGAGGGACAATAGTAAAAAACTGTGAAGGAGGGATATACAAGTGGACATATCAAGAAAAATCCCTAAGTGAAGATTATGTCTGGTCACTAATTACTACAGACAAACTAAAGATTACGGCCAAAGACTTTAAAATAGTAGACCCGTCAGAGTATAGAAGAATCAGAAGCGGGAAACAGGATGATAGGTCTCCACTCCAACTGCCACAATCCAAGTATAAGAAATAATGGACAATAGACAAACAGTAAGAACTTTAAGAATAATACAACACAACGTAAGAAACTGGAAGACCGAGAGAATTAACCTAAGTAATATATATCAAGAAATTGACCCTGACATTATACTAATAAACAGTCACGGTGAGACAGAAAACAACAACATAAAACTCTTTAACTATTATGTAAACCAAAGAAATAAATCGGGCGAGAAAAATGACGGAGTAGCGATAGCGGTTAAAAGAAACTTAAAATTTAAACTAATTGATGACTTCCAGGATGAATTTCTAGCAATAAAAATAAATACAACTCAAGGAGACGTAATTATTGCTACTACTTATCTGCCACCGAGACGACCCTACTTACCTATAGAAGACCTATTAAAATTGGCTAACAATAGTCATCCGATGTACATCTTAGGAGACTTTAACGCCAGACATAGGATTTTTGACAATACAAATAATAACGTCGTGGGAAACGCCCTTAATCAATTAATAAATTTAGGGAAAATCAATCATCTGGGACCTAACTTTCCAACCTGGAGAAATCACAATACACAATCGACACCAGACAAAATTTTTACCAACAACAAAGCCTTTTTCAATTACCATATAATACAGGGACCTCTTACAGGCAGTGACCATCTGCCAATTATACTAACACTGTCAACAAGCCCCATACAGATACCAATAAAAAAGAGACTGAAAATGAGTAAAACAGACTGGGACAGCTTCAAAGACGACTTAAGTAATCACCACTCGATTAACCTACAAGGGAAAACAACAGAAGATATAGACTCAGAAATGGACAGACTGCATTCAGCAATAAAAACATCTATAACCAAACACACTCCTACTTCACACTTTAGAACATTACCCAACAACAGACTACCAGAAGAAGTTAAATTAATCCAGACCTATTACAATGAAATAAACAGGTATATGGAAAGACACGGCAGTAACAGATGGCTATATACGACACAGATAGCACTACAGATAAAATTAAGAGACGCATGTAAGGAAGCAAACAATAAAAAATGGAATGATATTATAATGGCGGCTGACATGACTAAAGACACAAAAACATTTTGGACTTCCATAAACAAGATGATGGGGCACAACAAGCAAAAAACACCATACATTAAAGACCAAAATGGAACAAAATTGCACGAGGAAAATGAACAAGAGTCAGCATTCAAAAGGGAATGGGTAAAAGTTTTTAAAATATCAGATGAGGAAAATGAAGATTTTGATAGTGAACACGAAGAAAGGATAGAAGAAGAAATGGGAAGACAAATACATAGAATCACCCCAAGGCAATATATAGACTATAACTTATTACCTAATAATCAAATAATAACCATGGGAGAAATGATGCACTGTCTGAGAAATTTAAGGAAAAAGCCCTGGGCTCACAGGTATACACGAAATATGATCATGAATCTACCTGAAAACATTTTAAATACACTATTAAACATTTATAACGCATGTAATAACTGGTTACTTTCAGACAAACTAAAATATGCTAAAATGATATTTATTCCTAAAGAGGGTAAGGACAATAAGGAAATATTAAACTACAGGCCAATATCTTTATTAGAAATTACCGGGAAACTATTGGAAAAAATATTAAATTCAAGACTTATAGCCTTTTTAACACAACATGGGAAAACTAACAACAGACAACATGGATTTATGCCCAATAGAAATACCCTAACTGCAATAGCTATAGTAACGGAAATAATTGCAATAGAAAAAAGCAAGGGTAACCAGATCAATATAATTTTAAGGGATGTTTCTAAGGCTTTTGATAAAGTTTGGCATTTAGGCTTGAAATATAAAATATTAAAACTGGGACTTAACGAATACTTGCTAAGAATATTGTGTAACTATTTAGATGATAGGAGAGCACAAATTCAAATTGGAAACTTTTTGGGAACTATGTTTAATCTTGAGAGTGGAGTACCTCAAGGAGGATGCCTTTCTCCAACACTATATACAATTTATACTTCAGACACACCTCAACCTACCCCCTTTAGCGAATATGTAATGTTTGCTGATGATATTACTCAAATAGTATCATACCCAGGAAAATCAACTCAATTTATGGCACTCTACACGGTAAGAGCGATAAAAAACATAAATGATTTTGAGAAAAATGGAAAATCAGGACAAATAAGAACAAATTCAAGATAATACCAATAGCCAAGATTAAAACAAGTCCAGTAATAGTCGACCAGGAACTATACCCATACGACACTGAAGGCAGGATGCTTGGATTAAAACTAACAAAAAGAGGATATATAACATACTTAAAAGATAAAGAACGACAGGCATGAATAAGATTATCAAAAATAAAACGCTTTAAGAACCTTAGCATTAATAACAAAAGAAACATTTATATTGCCCTTGTCAAATCAATTATGGACTACCCACCCATCCCATTGAACACCCTTAGTAAATCGTGCTTTAAAAGGTTACAAACAGTACAAAATATAGCCCTCAGATTTATATATAATATAAAATATACAGACCACATCAATAATGAACAGCTACACAAGAGAGCAAACCTCTTAGCAATCAATGTAAATATACACAACAAAGCTGTAAATATTTGGAAAAAAGTGACTGAACTTAACACAGAAACATATCAAAACTGGATAAATAATATAGACAACGAAGAATTCCAAGAACACATTTGGTTTAAATCAGCCAGGAAGAAAGTAATTGAACCATCTCCTGCCCCAATATACATATAAAACATTAATAGAGAGAATAAAAGATGAGAGTGACCTACCAGCTCCACAAGAACCTGGCAGGCCTCTCCATACAGTGTACCTTTAGACTAACATAACTAATATTTAACATTTAACATTGAACTAACATCTTAGCAAAAAAAAAAAAAAAAAAAAAAAAAAAAAAAAAAAAAAAAAAAAAAAAAAAAAAAAAATGTGACTACCCTCCCAGCTACACAAGGACCTGGGCGGGCTCACTAACTCAAAAAAAAAATAAAAAAAAAATAATAAAAATAATAATAATAATATTAATAATAATAATGCGATTACCCTCCCAGCTATATCAGCCAGGAAGAAGTAATTGAACCACCTCCTGCCTCAACATACACATTTCTACCTTTAGACTAACACAACTAACACTTAACTAACACCAAAAAAAAAAATGTGACTACCCTCCCAGTTACACAAGGACCTGGGCGGGCTCACTAACTCCAACAATAACAAAAATAATAATAATAAGCAGCATTATATAAATAAACCAATATTAATACAAAGGTCTGACGACCCAAGGGAGCAGAACAAAGACAAAACACCAATAAAAAAGATGAAGCGATCTGGTTGAGCCCAGATTCTTTCTACTCCTACTGTATTTCAGTTTCACCACTTTTCCTTCAACTCCTAATAATCTTCTTTCACCTCTTAACTAAAGACTTCGTATCGTATCGTATCGACCTGTCTCTTTTCTACCTACACCAACCAGCCAGCAACACCTCCTCCGCCTGCTTGGTGGTCCTGTAGTGGACGTCTCCTCTACAAACTAACTGCGGAGCCACGCCACCACCTGTTACCGTCTTCCTTAGCAACCAAGCGTATCGGCATTCCAATGTCCGCCGTATCTTAGCAACGGAACTAGTCACCGGCTACTTCTCGGGTTTTCCCACCATGACTCATAGCCGCTGCTGGGTGTATATAAGCTCTGTCTCTCCCTTGAGATTCATTCTGACCATTCTTCTTGAACAAGCAACATCTCCTCCAGCAAGCTCCACGCTGTTAACATTTCATTCAACCAGGAGGCCAGCAACAGGCAACACCTTCTCTAACGAAGCTCCTGCACATCTACCTCCTTCAACACGATACTCCCGAACGTCTTGTACTGAGCTGCTCCCCACCACACAGCATCTCCAGCACCAGACTGTCTATCATATAACTTATATATATTATATAAGAAAACCACATTAGAGTTTCCTTCCATCCTGAGTGCTAGACAACTTTAATATCTCGATACTCCTACAATGGTGACTCCCGGAGATAAGCACTCACACAGGATGGAGGACGAACGGATCTCTCTGCCGATTTTCAACCACAACGTCGAGGACTGGCTCGACCATGTGGAAGCAGCCCTCGCCGGTTCACGAGCTACCGACGGACAAAAGTATTGCGCCCTGCTTTGTGCCTTACCCACGGAAGTGGCCACGCGGGTCTCACAAACCATTTCCAACCCTCCAGATCACAACAAATTCGCTACCCTGCGGGCTGCCTTGAAGACGTGTTATCAACAGACCAGCCCCAATCTCCTGCAAGATCTATCCTCTACCTCCCTCGGGAACTCAACCCCGGGACGTCTATGGGAGGAGATGTGTCGGCTGAACTCCCGTCACACAGACAGACTCCCCGACTCTATCCTGCGCCAGCTTCACGCACAAAAGCTACCCACAGAAGTACGCAACATCCTGTCCGCAGTAGATTACTCTACGACACCGGAACTATATGCAACCGCGGCAGATAAAATTTTTAACGAATGCGCTGCTGCACCCCTTGCCGCCACGGTCACACCAGTACCTACCATCGAACTTGTAAGCCGGGTCAACACCCCTCAGCCGAGCAATACCTCACAAGACATCAAGGACCTGTTGCAACTTTTGAACCGCAGGATGGACACCATTGAGCAGTTCTGCTCCTCCATACCCGCTGCTGCGCCGGTTCCTGACTCACACACTACGCCCTACAAGTTCCGACACACAGCAGCCAACCCCCAGCACAACAAATTTACCCTCTGCTGGTATCACCAGACTTTCGGCCGCTATGCTCGAAACTGTGAGCCCTATTGCACCTATTCGGGAAACGGCAACACCGGAGGCTGGTAGACGCCTCGGCCTCCGTCCCTCCAGGCGTCTCATTACTGCGCGTCACCGACCGCACCTCCGGCAAGACGTTCCTCATCGACACCGGTTCATCTGTCAGCCTCATCCCTCCCTCACTACGAGACAAGTCAAAGCAACCTTCGTATGACCTGTTCGCTGCCAACGGTACCTCCATCGCCTTCTACGGCGTACGCACCCTCGCCTTAGACCTCGGTCTGCCCAAGGCTCTGCGTTGGTTATTCGTGATAGCAGACGTGTCTCAATCCATCCTTGGTTTCGACTTCCTCACCTTCCACAAGCTCGGCGTCAAACCAAGTCATCTATGCCTCATTCATGAGCCTACAGCACGCAAGATCCAGGGTTCTCGTGCCAGACACACGGACGCTATCACCTGTCTTGCGCCTTCCAACGAGTTCTCCTCCCTGCTCGACGAATTCAAGGAGCTTTTCTCACCCCGAGTCTCCCTACCCCCACCACCTACGTCGGGAATTTTCCACCACATCGAAACCAAAGGACCACCAGCCTTTTCACGCCCTCGCCGCCTGCGCCCTGAGCTCCTGTACACAGCCAAAGCAGAATTCAACAAACTACTGCAAGACGGCATCATTCGCCCTTCAAGGAGTCCCTGGGCATCGCCTCTTCACATGGTTCCTAAGCGAACACCCGGCGAGTGGAGGGTGTGTGGCGATTACAGAGCCCTGAATCTCGTCACCAAACCTGACAGGTACCCTATTCCGCATGTCCAGGACTTTCACCACAAACTTCATGGCAAGACTATCTTCTCAAAGATCGACTTGGAGCGTGCCTTCCACCAGATCCCAGTAGCACCGGGAGATACCCAGAAGACAGCCATCACCACTCCGTTCGGACTCTTCGAGTACACTTTCATGAGTTTTGGCTTACGCAATGCAGCACAGACTTTCCAGAGGTTCATGGACCATATGCTTCGCGACCTCGATTTTGTCATCGTCTACATTGACGACATCCTCGTCGCATCTTCGACGCCTGCCGAGCACCACCACCACCTACAACTCCTTCTCCAACGCCTGCAGAACAACAACATGAAAGTTCATCCTGCTAAGTGCGTCTTTGGAACCTCGGCCATCGATTTCCTCGGTCACAGAGTCTCGCCCAGTGGCATACAACACAACCCCTCTTAGAAATCAATACCTACAATCCTCCCAAAACAAAAACTTAATATACCCGACCTTTCTAACAAGCCCCTTTAACCCTCCTAATAAAAAAAAAAAAAAAACATATCATTCCTAAGAAATCCTACCATACTATAAATTAACCCAAGAATCTCCAAAGCCCTCCTTTCGCCTCCCTTCTCCTCTCCTCTCCTCCCCCCCTCCTCCCGACAACCGAACCATACCTGACCTTATAACATTATCCTAACC
>NW_024741189.1:3262606-3295106 GCF_018991925.1 Homarus americanus
GTCCATACAACAGTACTTGAACTATACACGTCCATACAACAGTACTTGAACTATACCCGTCCATACAACAGTATTTCTAGCCTATAAGCACGTCCATACAACAGCATTCTTGAACTATACACGTCCATACAACAGTACTTGAACTATACCCGGGTCCATACAACAGTACTTGAACTATACACGTCCATACAACAGCATTCTTGAACTATACACGTCCATACAACAGAACTTGAACTATAAATTCCGTCCATACAACAGTACTTGAACTATACCCGTCCATACAACAGTATTTCTGAACTATATCTGTCCATACAACAGTACTTGAACTATACCCGTCCATACAACAGTATTCTGAACTATACCCGTCCATACAACAGCATTTCTTGAACTATACACGTCCATACAACAGCACTTGAACTATACACGTCCATACAACAGTGCATTCTTGAACTATACCGTCCATACAATGCGCATTCTGAACTATACACGTCCAGTAACAGTAGCTCTGAACTATACCCGTCCATACAACAGCATTCTGAACTATAAATTCGTCCATACAACAGCATTTCTGAACTATACCCGTCCATACAACAGTACTCTGAACTATACACGTCCATACAACAGTACTTGAACTATACCCGTCCATACAACAGTACTTGAACTATACCCGTCCATACAACAGTACTTGAACTATACACGTCCATACAACAGCAGCATTTTGAACTATACATCATCGTCCATACAATGCACTTGAACTATACATCGTCCATACATCAGTACTCTGAACTCATACCCGTCCATACAACAGTACTTGAACTATACACGTCCATACAACAGCACTTGAACTATACACGTCCATACAACAGTACTTGAACTATACACGTCCATACAACAGTACTTCTGAAACTATACACGTCCATACAACAGTACTCTGGAACCATACACGTCCATACAACAGTATTTCTGAACTATACACGTCCATACAACAGTACTTGAACTATACACGTCCATACAACAGTACTCTGAACTATACACGTCCATACAACAGCATTTCTGAACTATACACGTCCATACAACAGTACTTGAACTATACACGTCCATACAACAGTACTTCTGAACTATACACGTCCATACAACAGTACTTGAACTATACACGTCCATACAACAGCACTTGAACTATATACACGTCCATACAATAGTACTTGAACTATACATGTCCATACAACAGCATTCTGAACTATACACGTCCATACAACAGCAGTTTCTGTACTATACACGTCCATACAAATAACAGTACTTGAACTATACCCGTCCATACAACAGTACTTGAACTATACACGTCCATACAACAGTACTTGAACTATATCTGTCCATACACAACAGTACTCTGTACTATACACGTCCATACAACAGCACTTGAACTATACACGTCCATACACAGCATCAACTTATACCCGTCCATACAAACAGCACTTGAACTATACACGTCCATACAACAGCACTTGAACTATACACGTCCATAATAACAGAACTTGAACTATACTCAACCATACAACAGCACTTGAACTATACCCGTCCATACAACAGCACTTGAACTATACCTGGGTCCATACAACAGTACTTTGAACTATACCCGTCCATACAACAGTACTTTGAACTATACCCGTCCATGGCCAACAGCATTCTGAACCATACACGCGAACAGTACTTGAACTATACACGTCCATACAACAAAGTACTTGAACTATAAATTCAGTCCATACAGTACTTCTGAACTACACGTCCATACAACAGTACTCTGAACTATACCCGTCCATACAACAACAGTACTTCTGTCCATACCTGTCCATGCTGCCAACAGCATTTGAACTATACCCGTCCATACAACAGTACTTGAACCATACACGTCCATACAACAGCATTCTGAACTATACCCTCGTCCATACAACAGTACTTGAACTATACCCGTCCATACAACAGCATTTGAACTATACACGTCCATACAACAGTATTCTGAACTATACACGTCCATACAACAGCATTTGAACTATACACGTCCATACATCAGTACTTGAACTATACCCGTCCATACAACAGTACTTGAACTATACACGTCCATACAACAGTACTTTGAACTATACACGTCCATACAACAGTACTTTGAACTATACACGTCCATACAACAGCACGGAACTATACACGTCCATACAACAGTACTGAACCATACACGTCCATGCAATGTGCATTTCTGAACTAATATACACGTCCATACAACAGCATTCTAGAACTATACACGTCCATACAACAGCATTTTGAACTATACGTCCATACAACAGTACTTGAACTATACACGTCCATACAAATAACAGTGACTTGAACCATACACGTCCATACAACAGTACTTGAACCATACACGTCCATACAACAGCATTTCTTGAACTATACACGTCCATACAACAGTATTTCCTGAACTATACACGTCCACAATAGTACTTGAAACTATACACGTCCATACAACAGCAGCACGGAACTATACACGTCCATACAACAGTACTCTTGTACTATACACGTCCATACAACAGTACGTGAACCATACACGTAAATACAACAGTACTTGAACTATACACGTCCATACAACAGCATTTGAACTATACCCGTCCATACAACAGTATTTCTGAACTATATTATCGTCCATACAACAGTATTTCTGAACTATACACGTCCACATACAAACAGTACTTGAACCATACACGTCCATACAACAGTGCCTTGAACTATACCCGTCCATACAACAGCATTTCTGAACTATACACGTCCATACAACAGCACGCAAACCATACACGTCCATACATCAGTACTTGAACTATACACGTCCATACAACAGCATTCTGAACTATACACGTCCATACAACAGTATTTGAACTATAACATCGTCCATACAACAGTACTTGAACTATACACGTCCATACAACAGTACTTGAACTATACACGTCCATACAACAGCATTTCTTGAACTATACACGTCCATACAACAGCACTTGGAACTATACACGTCCATACAACAGTACTTCCTGAACTATACCCGTCCATACAACAGCACTTGAACTATACACGTCCATACAACAGTACTTCTGAACTATACACGTCCATAACAGTGACTTGAACCATACACGTCCATACAACAGTACTTGAACTATACACGTCCACAACAGTACTTGAACTATACACGTCCATACAACAGCACTTGAACTATACCTCAGTCCATACAACAGTACTTGAACCATACACGTCCATACAACAGCATTTGAACTATACCCGTCCATACAACAGCATTCTTGAACTATACATCGTCCATACAACAGTACGTGAACTATACACGTCCATACAACAGCACGGAACCATATACACGTCCATACAAATGCACTTGAACTATACACGTCCATACAACAGCATTCTGAACTATAAATTCGTCCATACAACAGTACTTGAACTATACACGTCCATACAACAGCATTCTGAACCATACACGTCCATACAACAGCATTCTGTACTATACACGTCCATACAACAGCATTTCTGAACTATACACGTCCATACAACAGTATTCTGAACTATACACGTCCATACAACAGTATTTCCTGAACTATACACGTCCATACAACAGTACTTGAAATATACACGTCCATACAACAGTACTTGCAACCATACACGTCCATACAACAGTATTTGTACCATATTAATGTCCATACAACAGCATTTCTGAACTATACACGTCCATACAACAGCACTTGAACTATACACGTCCATACAACAGCACTTCTGAACTATACCCGTCCATACAACAGCACTCTGAACTATACACGTCCATACAACAGCATTGAACTATACACGTCCATACAACAGTACTAACTATACACGTCCATACAAACTGCATTCTTGAACTATACATCAACCATACAACAAAGTACTTGAACTATACCCGTCCACAACAGCACTTCTGAACTATACACGTCCATACAACAGTACTTGAACTACATCGTCCATACAACAGCAATTTTGAACTATACACGTCCATACAACAGTACTTGAACTATACACGTCCATACAACAGTACTTCTTGAACCATACACGTCCATACAACAGTATTTCTGTACTATACACGTCCATACAACAGTACTCTTGAACTATACACGTCCATACAACAGTACTTGAACTATACACGTCCATACAACAGCATTTCTGAACTATACCCGTCCATACAACAGCACTTTGAACTATACCTGTCCATACAACAGTACTCTGAACTATACACGTCCACATCAGTACTTGAACTATAAATTCAACCATACAACAGCACTTTGAACTATACACGTCCATACAACAACAGCATTTTGAACTATACACGTCCATACAACAGCACTTGAACTATACACGTCCATACAACAAAGGCTCTGAACTATACACGTCCATACAACAGCATTCTTGAACTATACACGTCCATACAACAGTACTCTCTGAACTATACACGTCCATACAACAGCATTCTGAACTATACCCGTCCATACAACAGTATTTCTGAACTATACACGTCCATACAACAGTACTTGAACTATAAATTCGTCCATACAACAGTACTTGAACTATACACGTCCATACAACAGTACTTGAACTATACACCACGTCCATACATCAGTACTTGAACTATACACGTCCATACAACAGTACTTGAACTATACACGTCCATGCCAACAGTACTTGAACTATACACGTCCATACAACAGTACTTGAACCATACACGTCCATACAACAGCACTTGAACTATACACGTCCATACAACAGCATTTCTGAACTATACACGTCCACAACAGTATTCTGAACTATACACGTCCATACAACAGCATTTGAACTATACCTGTCCATACAACAGCATTCTGAACTATACACGTCCATACAACAGTACTTGAACTATACACGTCCATACAACAGTATTTCTGAACTATAGTTGTCCATACAACAGTACTTGAACTATACACGTCCATACAACAGCATTCTGAACCATACACGTCCATACAACAGCACTTGAACTATACCCGTCCATACAAATAGCATTTGAACTATACACGTCCATACAACAGCATTCTGAACTATACCCGTCCATACACAACAGTACTTGAACCATACATCGTCCATACAACAGCATTTGAACTATACAATGTCCATACAACAGCACTTGAACTATACACGTCCATACAACAGCATTTGAACTATACACGTCCATACAACAGTACTTTGAACCATACCCGTCCATACAACAGTACTTGAACTATACACGTCCATACAACAGTACTTGAACTATACACGTCCATACAACAGCATTTCAACTATACCCGTCCATACAACAGTACTTGAACTATACATCGTCCATACAACAGCATTTGAACTATACACGTCCATACAACAGTACTGAAACGGCAAGACGTCCATACAACCGTATCACTTGAACTAGTACACGTCCATACAACAGTACGAACTATACCCGTCCATACAACAGTACTTGAACCATACACGTCCATACAACAGTACTTGAACTATACACGCCATACAACAGCACTTCTGAACTATACACGTCCATACAACAGCACTCTTGAACTATACACGTCCATACAACAGTACTTTCCTGAACTATACATCCATACAACAGTACTTGAACCATACACGTCCATACAACAGTACTTGAACTATACACGTCCATACAACAGTACTTGAACTATACCCGTCCATACAACAGTACTCTTGAACTATACCCGTCCATACAACAGTACTTGAACTATACATCGTCCATACATCAGCACTTGAACTATACCCGTCCATACAACAGTACCTTGAACTATACACGTCCATACAACAGTATTTCTTGAACTATACCCGTCCATACAACAGTACTTGAACTATACACGTCCATACAACAGTACTTGAACTATACCCGTCCATACAACAGTACTTGTACTATACACGTCCATACAACAGTACTTGAACTATACACGTCCATACAACAGTACTTGAACTATACCCGTCCATACAACAGTACTTGAACTATACACGTCCATACAACAGTACTTGAACTATACACGTCCATACAACAGTACTTGAACTATACACGTCCATACAACAGTACTTGAACTATACCCGTCCATACAACAGTACTTGAACTATACACGTCCATACAACAGTACTTGAACTATACCCGTCCATACAACAGTACTTGAACTATACACGTCCATACAACAGTACTTGAACTATACACGTCCATACAACAGTACTTGAACTATACACGTCCATACAACAGTACTTGAACTATACACGTCCATACAACAGTACTTGAACTATACCCGTCCATACAACAGTACTTGAACTATACACGTCCATACAACAGTACTTGAACTATACACGTCCATACCCGTCAGTAATTAGAACTTTACCGTCCATACAACAGTACTTGAACACTCCATACAACAGTAGCAGACTATACGTCCATACACAACAGTACTTGAACTATACCCGTCCATAACAGTACTTGAACTATACACGTCCATACAACAGTACTTGAACTATACACGTCCATACAACAGTACTTGAACTATACACGTCCATACACAGTACTTGAACTATACACGTCCATACACAGTACTTGAACGCCACCATACACGTCCATACAACAGTATGAACCTTGAACTATACACGTCCATACAACAGTACTTGAACTATACACGTCCATACAACAGTACTTGAACTATACACGTCCATACAACAGTACTTGAACTATACACGTCCATACAACAGTACTTGAACTATACCCGTCCATACAACAGTACTTGAACTATACACGTCCATACAACAGTACTTGAACTATACACGTCCATACAACAGTACTTGAACTATACACGTCCATACAACAGTACTTGAACTATACACGTCCATACAACAGTACTTGAACTATACACGTCCATACAACAGTACTTGAACTATACACGTCCATACAACAGTACTTGAACTATACACGTCCATACAACAGTACTTGAACTATACACGTCCATACAACAGTACTTGAACTATACACGTCCATACAACAGTACTTGAACTATACACGTCCATACAACAGTACTTGAACTATACACGTCCATACAACAGTACTTACTATACACGAACTACATACACTGAACCATACACGTCCATAACAGTACTTGAACTATACACGTCCATACAACAGTACTTGAACTATACACGTCCATACAACAGTACTTGAACTATACACGTCCATACAACAGTACTTGAACTATACACGTCCATACAACAGTACTTGAACTATACACGTCCATACAACAGTACTTGAACTATACACGTCCATACAACAGTACTTGAACTATACACGTCCATACATCAGTACTTGAACTATATACATAAGAACATAAGAACATAAGAATGGAAGAAATTGCAGTGGGCCTATTGGCCCATACTGGGCAGTCCCATTTACACCCAACCCCTATTGCTCATATATCCATCCAGCCTGTGTTTGAAGCTATCCAGTGTATTCGAGTTAATGATGATGTTTGGTAACTTGTTCCACTCGTCCAATAGTCTATTTCCAAACCAGTGTTTACCTATTTCGCGCCTAAATCTAAATTTGTCTAATTTAAAATCATTGTTACGAGTTCGCCCCTGGTTGTTCAGCCGTGACTTCCATTTATACACCTCTATCATATCGCCCCTCACTCTACGTCTCTCGAGGGAGTGCAAATTAAGATGCTTTAACCTGTCTCTGTACTCAAGGTTCCTAATGCCCGGGATTAGTCTTGTCATTTTCCGCTGAATTCTTTCCAATGATTCTATATCTATTCTGTAATACGGTGACCAGAAATGAACTGCGTAATCCAAGTGGGGTCTCACAAGCGCAAGACACAGTTTTAAAATGACTTCGCTAGTCTTGTAACTAACACTCCTTTGCACGAACCCAAGTACTCTATTAGCCTGTTTCGAGCAATTACACATTGCTTACTTGGCTTAAGATTCCTGCTTATTATTACTCCTAAATCTTTCTCGCAGTCAGATTTCTCAATAACATAGTTGTTCATCTGGTATCTGGTTTCCCTGTTTGCATCGCCTATACTGAGTACTTTACATTTGTCAGCATTGAATTGCATCTGCCATTTTTAAGACCATTCAAAAAATTTGTTTAGATCTTCCTGTAGTTTTGCGGAGTCCTTGTCAGATTTAATTACACGCCCAATTTTAGTGTCATCAGCAAATTTACTGATGTTGCTGTCTCTGCCGATATCTATGTCGTTTATGTATATAATAAATAATAATGGTCCTAGTACTGAGCCTTGGGGAACTCCACTGGTGACATTACTCCAATGGGATTTAGTGCCGTTATTGCTCACTCGCTGTTTCCTATCCTGCAACCACGCCCTACTCCATTTTAGAATATCTCCTATAATGCCATGAGCCTCCACTTTTCTTATTAGTTTTTCGTGGGGGACTCTGTCGAAGGCTTTGCTAAAGTCGAGATATACATATACCACATCATAATTGTGCCCCTCGTCCAGTGATTCGAAAACAGGTGAAAAGAATGATAATAGATTAGTTAGACATGAACAACCGCTTGTGAAGCCATGTTGGGAATCATTGATCAACTTTTGCTTCTCCAAGTGATTTCGAATAGAGTTTGAAATGATTGCTTCCAGTAATTCTGCCGTAGAAGTTGTCAATGAATGGGACTGATATTGACTTGCAATATCTGTCAAGACGGCCGTTGACACCAACTGCCCTTGAAACCATTCATTGCCAATCTCCTTCTAGGCAGGACACCACATATGATAGGGATCCCTCCCTTAGTCCTAATACGTCCTATAGCTGTCCTGAACTTATCAAGAAGCTCCTCGCTCCTACACCGGCCAATATCATTGCCTCCTGCACTGAGGCAGATAATAGGTTTGTTCCCATTACCAGACATGATATTGTCCATCCTGTCAACTATATCCCCCACCCCAGCTCCTGGCAAACACACCCTCATCCTATTTATGTTTTATTTTACCACAGAGAGAGAGAGAGAGAGAGAGAGAGAGAGAGAGAGAGAGAGAGAGAGAGAGAGAGAGAGAGAGAGAGAGACTGACGCAACTCCCACACAAGTGCTCCCTAACAAGAGTCAAAGGTCACCCACTCACTCGTCTTGACCATCATTATTGCGTCAGTTTTTCTTCTTAACATAAATCATGTCATCAAAAACTTTACCTGTCATCTTATCGTCACTTTTTTTTTTCGTTGGTGATCATTGTGATTGTCTTGCCTCAGGTAGTGGAGCAGTTACATCATTCAGATCAAGTGACGACCGTGGGGGAGGCACAGTGTATACGAGAGATTATAGTTTATATATATGAAGGATAATTAGTTTATTTATATAAGAGATAATTTATGTGCAGTAATCTATATACAATGATCATCACAGTAGGAGTGCGGTGGCCGGGTGGAGACAACTCTCGCAACTTATCCTAAGGGTTCTTGGTTCACCCCCCCCCCAGCACCCTAATTCGCCCACCTATGAATGGAGTGTGGGTCTCTTTCTGTCCCACACACTTAATACTGAGTGTGTTGTATATTATTTACAGCATTAATCAATAATGCCTCTGTTCTAGTCTAGGAAATAATCTCGGTCTAAAAGTTAAAGTGACTAACACTATAAACTGACTCGGGAGTAAAGTTGCGGAGATAAATATTAATAATAATTTAAATAAACTAAGAAAACGATTAAATAAGTACAAGAAGGACACAACTGACTATAATACTGTACTCCCACTATCTGACGTTAAAGTAAATAAATTTATAATACAATAATACATAACATACGATATAAAAACACCGCGTAAAAAGGGCATCTAAAATCACTGTGCATTAGAAACACGGACGTGAGTTTATCATTGACTCGTGTGGTTCTCAGTACAAGACAGCACTCATGGGAGATAACACGTAGAGATGAAGTGAGGTAACGAAGATAAGCAAACTCTCTCTCTCAGGTAAATAAACACATTCTCAGTGGTGGAGGCAGTAAAGTGCTTTTCAAATCTATCTTATTCACTCCTTTCTTTCCTCCCTCCCTATCTTGTTCCCTCCTTTCTTCCCTCCCTCCCTATCTTGTTCCCTCCTTTCTTCCCTCCCTCCCTATCTTGTTCCCTATTTTCTTCCCTCCCTCCTTATCTTGTTCCCTCCTTTCTTCCCTCCCTCCCTATCTTGTTCCCTATTTTCTTCCCTCCCTCCCTATCTTGTTCCCTATTTTCTTCCCTGCCTCCCTATCTTGTTCCCTCCTTTCTTCCCTCCCTCCCTATCTTGTTCCCTCCTTTCTTCCCTTCCTCCGTATCTTGTTCCCTCCTTTTTTCCCTCCCTCCGTATCTTGTTCCCTCCCTCCTTCCCTCTCCCCCTCTAGTACTCTCCTTCTTCCAGTGGTGCTCCCTCCAGCTTTCCAGTGGCTCTGTTTCCTTTCCTTCCTCCTGCCCTCCCTGTCTCCCTCTATTGCTATGCCTTCCCTCCCCTTTTCCCTCCCTTCTGTCCTCCCTACTATCCTCCCGCCTTCCCTCCTGCTCTTCTCTCTCTCTCTCTCTCTCTCTCTCTCTCTCTCTCAAGTACAGATCAATACAGTTTTGTCTGGCCAGTAGTTATGTAACCTTACACTGCTTGGTGATGTAAGATCTCTCTGTCTGTCTGTCTCTCACTTCTGGCTCTGTCCGTTTGTCTGTCAATCTTTCTCTGTATCTCTGTGTCTGTCGCTATGACCCTTATTTATCAAGGGTTAACTATGACTCCTATTTCTTCATTTATTTATTTGTATTATGGTCCAGGAACTTTATCGTTTGTTTCCATAAGTGAGGCGAGAGATTACCTGAAGATTACCCCCCCCACCACCAGCTTATTTCACCTGATGATTAAACACCTATCATAGCAACGTGACTCAATAACTTAATAGCTCAACCTAACCTAACCTAACCTAACCGAACCTAACCTAACCTAACCTAACCTAACCTAACCTAACCTAACCTAACCTAACCTAACCTAACCTAACCTAACCTAATCACCAGGTAAGTTTTCAGAGGGTAATGTTATCAATGAGTTGCTTCTCCAGTTCCATGAATGGAGGAGGAGGAGGAGAGGAGGAGGAGAGGAGATGATGATGAGATGATGATGAGATGAGGAGGAGAAGAGATGATGAGGAGAAGATGATGATGAGGAAGATGATGATGAGGAGGAGGAAGATGATGATGATGAGGAAGGTGATGATGATGATGATGAGGAGGAGGAGGAGGAAGAAGATGATGATGAGGAAGATGATGATGATGAGGAAGATGATGATGAGGAGGAGGAAGATGATGATGATGATGAGGAGGAGGAGGAGGAGGAGGAGGAAGAAGATGAGATGAGGAAGATGATGATGATGAGGAGGAGGAAGAAGATGATGAGGAGGAGGATGATGATGATGATGATGAGGAGGAGGGAGGAGGAGAGGGGAGGAGAGGGGAGGAGGAGGAGAGGGAGGAGAGGGAGGAGGAGGAGAGGGAGGAGAGGGAGGAGAGGGAGGAGGAGGAGGAGGAGGAGGAGGAGGAGGACTTAACTCCTCCTCATCATAGGGACAACACATAGATACCAACAACTCGTCGAGGAGAACTGACAACAACAACAACAACAACAACAACAACAACAACAACAGAAGACAACAACAACTGTCTTGGGCGGCAACACTAGACGCATGAGGAGGTTAAGACCAGCAGAGGGCAGATAAGTGATTATTTTTTCTTTTTAAATAACATTGGTTTGCCACAAGGGCACGATCACTCACACATCTCACTTCACTTAGACTACAATTAGTAGATCTGATTTTAAAAGGAAGTCATCCCACTCAGGGGTAAATTTCTTCGTGTAAGAAATTAAGTGTGAGAGCCCGGTGGTTGGCACTAGTCATAGCGGCCGAGGTACACAGGCAGCAGAGTGGGGCTTTTAAAGGGACCTAGACGCTAAAGCCCTGCTACCATGACACAGATTAAAAGCAATTATCAATTTAATAATAAAGATCATTATTATTATTATTATTATTAAGCTGACGATTAGAAGTCTATCACATGGTAAACTGGCTGAAGGCTTAGTAGATCCATACAGAGACTGCACCCCGCCCCTCTCCTCCTCCCTAACAGCAACAACCATGAGTTGTAGGGAATCAGGGGCTGAAGCGTCACCAGGAAGTCTGTTGATATGTAATTACTGCAGGGCAAAGTCGGTTATACATTGTGCCGGTCTGAGCAATTCAGCGTTTAGGACGATACAAGTTGCGGTAAAGCATGAAGGCTGTCGCTGGTATTGCCATGCCTGCATAGTTAAAGTGAAAGAGGCGATTGCAAGCCATAAGGGAAAGAGTTTCCTAGGGACGAAAATAGATGAAGCTGGATCCTTGCTGGTTGCCAAACTAGAACAAGTTGGGAAAGAGATCATTGCGAAGACTGAGGAAGTAGTCGATAGAATGGAGGTGGTAGTGAAGAGGAGTTATCCTCAGGCTTTAGCTGGGCCATGGGAGGTGGCGGAGAGTAATGCGGGATCCTAACAGGTTCTTAAGCAGCAAAGGACTCTGAAGAAGTGTGTCGAAGAGATGGCAACTAGCAGAGGAGGAACAACGGGAACGTTTCGAGCGAAGGAACAACGTAATAGTTCATGGAGTCCTTGAGAGCCAGGCGGAGGAAGCTGGGAGTAGGAAAACACAAGATAAGTTGCAGCTTGAGAATATTTGTACAGAGGTTCTGAATATGTTATTCCCCCGTCAGGATGTGAGGAGCCTAGGACAAAAGCAGGAGAACAAGCCTCGCCCCCCAGGCATTATTAGAGATGCCATGATGGAACATCTACTACGAAACAACCTTTTTGTAAAGGATTGCCAACACAGTTTTATGCCGGGACGCTCCTACCTAACACAATTACTCAAGGTACTGGATGTTTGGACCCAAATTCTGGAACAGGGTGATAATATCGACAATATATACCTAGACTTTGCCAAGGCCTTCGACAGCATACCCCACGAAAGGCTTAAAATTAGACTAGAAGGGTAGGGGATTCGGGGAATGCCCTAGCGTGGATCGGAGACTTTTTCCATGACCGCAAGCAGTGTGTGGTGATTAATGGCACGAAATAGTCATGTGTACCCGTCACAATCGGGGTACCACGGGGCAGAGTATAGGGCACACTGTTGTTTGTTTACTTCACAAATGACATGCCTGATGCTGTAAATTCCTCGATACAATTGTTTGCGAATGACGCCAATTTATTTCGGAAAATTAAGAACCAAACAGACTGTGAAGATCTGCAGGACCTCTGTGAGCTTCAAGAATGGCCGAAGAAATGGCTGCTAAGATTCAATGTCACGAAGTGTAAGAGACTGCACCTGGGACGTACCAACGGTAAGGAGGTGTATCATATGTTTCAACGGGACGAAAATGCTGCATTTATTGACAATGAATGTGAGAAGGACCTAAGTGTGTATCTTGACAATGAGCTGATGTTCTCAAGCAATTGCGAGAAAAAGGTGAACCAGGCAACTAAATTATTAGGTCTTATAAGAAGGTCGTCCTAGATATCTATATCGTAACGATCTTCAAGAATGAGGTGCTTCCCCGCCTGGAGAACTGTCGGGGACCCCGTCTGGTCCCCAAGATATGCTAGGGGCTGTCAGGTGATTGAAAATGTCTAAAGGAGGGCCACCAGAGTGGTGCCTGCACTGCGGCACCTCAGCTACCCCGAGAGATTGGAGCGCCTGCAATTGCCTAGCTTATGCTACAGACAGGCAAGGGGGGACCTAATTGAGGTGTATAAACACCTCAAAGGGCACTACTCAGTCGAGTGTCCTTACCAAGAGCTGACGGACGCTTGCCCCACAAGGGGTCACAGCTCAAGGTTGAAGAAGCCGCAAGTCCAGAAAACTGTGAAGGGTAACTTTTTCGGAGTGAGAGTTGTGAACTCTTGGAACAATCTGCCAGAGAGTGCTGTGACGCCACCGAGTGTGAGCTCTTTCAAGACCAGACTTGACAAGCACTGGAGCAGGTTCAGATACATTCAGGAGCTAGTGCATGCCCAGCATTTGTCAACAGTGCGTAACAGAGACGTGACCGACAGCCCAAGCAGCTAACTAGCCGATCAGTGGCGAAGAAGAAAATACTTCATCATCTTCATCATCATCTTCCTATTCTCCCTCCTCCTCCTCCTCCTCCCTACACTACTATGGTGCCCTTCGGAGTAACGGGTTAGTACTGTTAGCGTTTAGGTTAATGAGGAAACAAAATCAGGATAAGGATGTTAGTTAGATAACTTCCAGACTTAATCGGGCTAAGTTATGGTAGACAAAGAGAGTTGAATTAACAGTTGTAATTAAGGTTGAGTTATGTAGTTTATAAAGTTAGTTAGAATATATAGTTCGGAGAGATGTCTTAGAGGTGTATAGAACAAGTTATAATTAAATTGACAGTTATAGTTAGCTGGTACACCTTATAACGTTACACTCTCATAGACGAAATATGTTGGCTTATCCTCAATCGACGGCCGCTAGAGGACGGAGGGACTGAGGAGGTCTAGAGAAAACGTGAATTCAATTAAGAGTAACTTAGGTATCCAGTTCTCTGTCCAATTACTGTTTACTTTTTTTTTTACCTTTATCCTCTTCGCCACTGATCGGCTCATTAGCCGCTTGGGCTGTCGGTCACGTCTCTGTTACGCACTATTGGCAAGTACTGGGCATGAACTGGCTCCTGAATGAAACTGAACCTGCTCCAGTGTTCGTCAAGTCTGGTTTTGATACCTCACACTTAGCGCAGTCACAACACACTCTGGTAGATTGTTCCAAGAGTTCACAACTCTCACTCCGAAAAAGGTCCCCCTCACAGTTTTCTGGACTTGTGGCTTCTTCAACCTTGAGCTGTGATCCCTTGTGGGGCGAGCGTCCGCCAACTCCAGGTATGTACAATTGTACATTCGACTGAGTAGTGCCATCTGTGATGTTTATGCTCTTCAATTAGGTTACCCCTTGGCCGTCTGTATTAAAAGCCAGGCAGTTGCAAGCATTCTAATCTCACTGGGTAACTGAGGTACCGGAGTGTAGGCACCAGTCTGGTGGCCCTCCTTTGGACATTTTCATTCAATTCACAATCTCTAGCATATCTCGGAGACCAGGCGGGGTGACAGTACTCGAGGCGGGGGAGCACCTCACTCTAGATATCTGTACGACCTTCTTATAAGACCTACTAGTTTCGTTGCTTGATTCACCTTCTTCTCACAATAACCCGAGAACTTAAGTTCCTTGTCGACATAAACATTTGGTCTGAATTGATGCAGTCTCTTCGTCCTGTTGGGACATGTGATAGGCATCCTTACTGTTGGTGCGACCCAGGTGCATCATCTTGCATCTTCAATAATGTTGTGTTCCCCAAACAGAAAATACCTTTGAATATCCATGAAACACTTTTGGGGAAGAACTTGGGTAAAATTTTAGTTTCGGTCATCCCTGTATTTATATAAGCAGACTAACCTAACTTAACCAGCCTAAAGTAACTTAACCGATTCCCGGATGACCGAAACAGAGGCGAAATATATATATATATATATATGCTGATAACCACAAGGAAAGAAGAAAACACGAAGTTCCCAAGCGCTTTCGTGCAATTCACATCTTCAGGGGTGAGTACAGACTAAAGAGAAGTGCAAACCAAGGTGCATATATACAGAGGAGGGTGAGACCAGGTCCACAATGGTCAGGTATTAGGTAATGACCCTACTAATCTTTAAATAGCACACAACGGTTGGTGGTCAGGTCAGATGGACAGGTGACCCGGCCTTCTCACCTGGTTACAAATCTTCTTAATTACAAAATTGTCCAGCTTGTACATGCCGTTACTCAAATTCATGTTGAATGCTTCGGTATGTTTAATAAGACTAGATTCTATGATGTTCCTACTATCAACATAAGAACATAAGAATGGAGGAAACTGCAGTGGGCCTATTGGCCCATACTGGGCAGTCCCGTTTACACCCAACCCCTATTGCTCATATGAGCATCCAACCTATGTTTGAAGCAATTCAGCGTATTCGAGTTAATGATGATATTTGGTAACTTGTTCCATTCATCCACTATGTTTCCAAACCAGTGTTTACCTATTTCACGCCTAAATCTAAATTTGTCTAATTTAAAACCATTGTTACGAGTTCGCTCCTGGTTGGATAGTTTGAGTACCTTTGTAATGTCCCCTTTGTTTAGCCCTGCCTTCCACTTATACGCCTCTATCAGGTCGCCCCTCGCTCTACGTCTCTCAAGGGAGTGCAAATTAAGATGCTTTAACCTGTCTCTATACTCAAGGTTCCTAATGCCCGGGATTAGTCTTGTCATTCTCCTCTGAATTGAATTACATGGTAATATTGAGGAGGCATTATCCCAGTCAATGAACAAACAGAGCATTGGATTCCTGGCCTGTCCTAACACTGTATTTAAGAACATAAGAACATAAGAAAGTGGGATACTGCAGGAGGCCGACTGGCCCATACAGGGCAGATCCCTTTCACACCCATCCCAGCACTTCCATGTGCCTATCCAACTTCGTCTTGAAGCTCCCTAGCGTCCCCGATCCTACTATAGCACTCGGTAGCCGATTCCACATATCCACAACTCTATTACCAAACCAGTGCTTGCCTATATCCTTTCTGAATCGGAATTTATCTAATTTAAAGCCATTTGTTCTAGTTATTTCGTTATTACTGAGCTTCAGAACATCTTCCATTTTACCCTTGTTAATCCCACTTACCCACTTGTACACCTCTATCATATCTCCCCTAACTCTACGCCTCTCTAATGAATGCAAGCCTAAGCTTTTCAGCCTTTCTTCATATGGAAGGTTTCTAATATTATGGATCATTTTTGTCATTCTTCTTTGTACTCTCTCCAAAGAATCTATGTCCATTCTATAATAAGGACACCAGAATTGAACCGCATAATCCATGTGTGGCCTCACTAATGCTAGGTAAAGTTTCAAGATAACGTCAGCAGTTCTGTTACTCACACTCCTAGATATGAACCCAAGAATCCTGTTTGCCTTGTTGCGAACGCTAATACATTGTTTTCTAGATTTCAAGTCGTTGCTAACAAATACACCTAGATCTTTTTCACAATCTGAGTTTTCTATTTCCGTGTTACCTAGTTTATACTTAACGTTTGTATTCGTCTTCCCTATCTGTAGTACCTTGCATTTATCAGTATTTATCAGTATTTGTGTTGTTTAATTCTAGTTGCAAGATACCTGTCTGGCCTAAGTAAAACATATTACATTCCTTGCAAGGAACTTTATAAATGCAACCAATTGTGTTGTTGGGGGAGTTCTTGATTAACATTTGGTTAACAGTGCATGAGTTTTTAAATGCCACATTGACGTTCCAGGTTTTTAGTTGTGAAGGAATGTGTGAGAAATTTTTGTGAAATGGTAATATTAAGATATTCTTATGGTCATGGGTGGGCTTGGGATCAGTTCTGTAAAAAGTTTTCTTAGTAATGTTTAGGCGAAGAGAAAGGGGAGAGAGATTGTCGACTAAAGGAGGAGAGTTAATAAGACGAAATGCCTTTGATTCCACCCTATCTAATAGTTGGACAGAAGAAGAGCCACCCCAGATATGAGAGCAGTACTCCAAGTTAGGACGAATGAATCCCTTATATACTTGGAGCAACTGCTCAGGAGTGAAGTAGCTGCGACATCTGTACAGCATTCCCAACTTTCGGAAGGCAGCTTTAGTTATACTAAGGATGTGTGATTTCCAGGACATATTGGAGGAAATGGTGAGGCTTAACATATTTATTTCAGAATTTGGGGGGATGATAGCGTCCTGAAATGTAATTGGTGGGAGATCGTCTACTTTACAAAGTGTAATTGGTAAATATTGAGTTTTGTTACTATTGAACTTAACCAAGTTTGTATCTCCCCATTCAGAGATGCTGCACAGATCCGCATTGATAGAAGTAATGATATCAGTTCTAGAAACAGATCTAGTTTGAGAGTTAGGAGGTAAGGGGAAAATGTGGGGAAGAGTGAAGAGTAGAATCATCGGCGTAAGAATGGATAGAATTAGTTGTAGTGTGAAGTAAATCATTGATAAAAAGAAGAAAGAGAGTTGGTGAAAGAACAGAACCCTGTGGGACGCCACTATTGGTAGAGAAAGAGCGAGAAATCGATCCCTCGACAACAACTGCCATGGATCGATTCTCAAGGAAGCTAGAGATGAGAGAACAAAGTGGGGAAGAGAAACCAAAAGAGGGAAGTTTAGATAGCAAAGACTTGTGCCATACCCTGTCAAATGCTTTGGAGATGTCGAGGGCCACGACAAAAGTTTCCCCATAATCCCTAAGAGAGGATGACCAAAGATGGGTGCAGTAGGAGAGCAGATCACCAGTAGATCTCGCCTGGCGAAAGCCATACTGGTGATCCGACAAAAGAGAATGGCGTTCAAGGTGGCGGAGAAAATGGGAGTTCAAGATAGTTTCGAAAATCTTAGAGAGGGATGAAGTTAGGGCAATGGGGCGATAGTTAGAGGGATTAGAATGGTCACCCTTCTTCGGGATGGGCTGAACCAAGGCATGCTTCCAAGAAGAAGGAAAAGTTTTGGTTTTGAGGCAAAGGCGAAAGAGGCGAGCAAGCACAGGGGCCAGGGCTTCAGCACACTCCCTCAGAACACGAGGGGGTATTCCGTCCGGTCCATGCGCCTTACTCACATCCAACCTGGATAACACACCAGCAGCCCTGCGAGTGGAGGCTATAGGAAAGTGCATAGGTTCAGTAGGAGGTGCAGGGGTAGGAGGGGTAGAGTGGGAATCGTCTAAGGTGGAATTAGAGGAGAATAAGGTGCCAAAGAGGTTGGCTTTCTCAGGGGGAGAGTTGGCTTTAGAGTTATTGGGACGGAAGAGGGGAGGAAAAGAAGGCGTGCAGAAGTTGTTACAGATGTTTTTAGCTAAGGACCAGAAGGATTTACTAGAGGAAGAATTAGTCAGGACAGCAGGTTATCATACAGAGGGGTTCAAATTATTGATCTAAATTATCGTACATTAGTCTTTTCTCAGTGGAATCCTTTTGCAGATGAAGGAGTTAAAATTGCATTAGTTTACATGTAGACTTGGGCTATTTACTCCCAGCTAAGTTTGGTTTAATTCTCCTTTGGGATAAATTTACACCAGGTTAAGAACCCCGGGTGCACGGAGTCCCTGAGGGTCAACCAGACAAAGGTGAAAGTTGGAAAACACAAGTCACGCTGTCCCTAACGAAGTGAGTAGTCTATAGGTAAGCCACGCCGTCAAGATCACAAGGAAAATGAGGAAAAAACTGGAATTATCATACGACAGACAAAACAAAAACTTAATATAGAAATAGAACAACACCTCAGAACACATAATATTCTTAAGTCCAGTTCACACATTATTGAGGAGGAGACACCACAACAAATTCCAGATGAGGTTGAAGCACAAGGGAGAGAATTCGATGTAAAACAGGGACGAACTCTGGTGGGTTATATACCAAAGCCCTGTGCGGGTTGACTAAACTTGACCCGAACCAGCAGCATTATGTCAGCACCCGCGCTACACCCACGGAAGCCTTTATTATAGGACCCGCATCTGTAGTACCTTAGCCTCTCCCGTCCCACAACCGCAGAATTATTGTGTATAGAACCCACACCTGCCCCACACACCTACCCCACACAACTGAACTATCAAAATGCAAGTGATTTCAAGGCATTAGCATTTTAGAGAAGATGTTAGAAAATACTAAATATTTACCATAAAAGGTCGATATATATACGCGCTTATAATTATACCTTCAGTCCAGTGAGAGGTAAGACGCTGTACAGTAGATGAGGGGCGTGACTTATGGGCCAGGTTAACGTGGAATGGGTATAGTTTATTATGAAGTGAAACACAACATGTGGATACTTTCACAACCTTTTGATTGTCTGTAAAATTTACCTCCTATGATATATTATTATTTAAAAAAACACATTAATTACCGAGTGAACGAATTCCGAAACTTATGTTGTTTTTATAAATTGTAGAAATGATGCTGAATAAAGATATAAATTACATTTTAATTAGATTCCTGTGGTTATGAGGATTATTCCACTGTGTCTATGTTAGTGTAATAATTAACAAGGGGAGAAATGACAGGACGTCCATGTACTGGAATGGATACTTGTATTAGATTCGCTTTGGTGACTTGAACTTGCAGATACACTCCGGGAGTTGGGGAGTAGATTTTGGGACCTGGGATAGATCAAGGATATCAAAGTATCCACAAACTTTCTGCTTCACGAGGTTTTAGGGGAATTGTTAAGACATAACCGTTTCGATACACAATAATGGATGACGTCCAATGCTTATAAATAATTTAACGATAATTTTCTAGCATAAAATTAAAAATAAAATGAAACTATTTTTTCTCAGAAGGAAACCGAAAATACCAATGTAAACCAATCATAATATTGTTAACTGTATTGGTGATAAACAGGAATTACATGAACATTTTCTTCATCTGAAAAAAGTTTACATGTGTTGCACTGAAATAAACTTAGTACAGTATTCATGTTAAAAATATATAAATACGTAAACACAATAACTTCCTCTGAAAAAATAACTTTATCCGTGTTGCATTAAGTACATAAGTATTTTAACTGCACCTAAAAATTAATTTGTTGCATTGAAAAATAGATAAATTTAAATAACTTCACACACTGTATGTTGTGAAAAAAAGGAATACTTATGTACTTCATTTGCACCTGAAAAAATTGCAATTGTATGGTATTAAAATACATAAGCCCAAAACTAACAACAAAATCACTTAGCCACCACCTTAAATGGCCCTTCAAATTTTAGTTATATTTTGAATGAAAATTTAACTTTAGAAACTAACCTAACCTAACCTAACCTAACCTAACCTAACCTAACCTAACCTAACCTAACCTAACCTAACCTAACCTAACCTAACCTTAACATTGCTACCTTGATTTAACGGTACCTGATGTTAGCACCGCTAGGTTTCAAGCACTGAAGATCAACAGTGTTAGTAAGATACCATGAAAAAAATACAAAAATATAATTTGCTCCAGGACATAACAAGGAATCAACTGTGTGACTTTGTAAAATTATCAATGTTGCCTGCCTGTTTATTTGTTCAATTTATGTCATCGTTTATTTATGAGTACTTTAGTTACTGTATTGATGGATTTTCAATCAATGGAACTGTTTATAAACTGTTTATAACTTGGGATGAATATATTTCAAGCGTGTACCTTATTATAATAACATGTAACATCTGTAATCTTGACACACTGTACTGACCTTGTGTACCTTATTATAATAACATGTAACATCTGTAATCCTGACACACTGTACTGACCTTGTGTACCTTATTATAATAACATGTAATATCTGTAAACCTGACACACTGTACTGACCTTGTGTACCTTATTATAATAACATGTAATATCTGTAAACCTGACACACTGTACTGACCTTGTGTACCTTATTATAATAACATGTAACATCTGTAATCCTGACACACTGTACTGACCTTGTGTACCTTATTATAATAACATGTAATATCTGTAAACCTGACACACTGTACTGACCTTGTGTACCTTATTATAATAACATGTAACATCTGTAAACCTGACACACTGTACTGACCTTGTGTACCTTATTATAATAACATGTAACATCTGTAAACCTGACACACTGTACTGACCTTGTGTACCTTATTATAATAACATGTAACATCTGTAAACCTGACACACTGTACTGACCTTGTGTACCTTATTATAATAACATGTAACATCTGTAAACCTGACACACTGTACTGACCTTGTGTACCTTATTATAATAACATGTAACATCTGTAATCCTGACACACTGTACTGACCTTGTGTACCTTATTATAATAACATGTAACATCTGTAAACCTGACACACTGTACTGACCTTGTGTACCTTATTATAATAACATGTAACATCTGTAAACCTGACACACTGTACTGACCTTGTGTACCTTATTATAATAACATGTAACATCTGTAAACCTGACACACTGTACTGACCTTGTGTACCTTATTATAATAACATGTAACATCTGTAAACCTGACACACTGTACTGACCTTGTGTACCTTATTATAATAACATGTAACATCTGTAAACCTGACACACTGTACTGACCTTGTGTACCTTATTATAATAACATGTAACATCTGTAAACCTGACACACTGTACTGACCTTGTGTACCTTATTATAATAACATGTAACATCTGTAAACCTGACACACTGTACTGACCTTGTGTACCTTATTATAATAACATGTAACATCTGTAATCCTGACACACTGTACTGACCTTGTGTACCTTATTATAATAACATGTAACATCTGTAAACCTGACACACTGTACTGACCTTGTGTACCTTATTATAATAACATGTAACATCTGTAAACCTGACACACTGTACTGACCTTGTGTACCTTATTATAATAACATGTAACATCTGTAAACCTGACACACTGTACTGACCTTGTGTACCTTATTATAATAACATGTAACATCTGTAAACCTGACACACTGTACTGACCTTGTGTACCTTATTATAATAACATGTAACATCTGTAAACCTGACACACTGTACTGACCTTGTGTACCTTATTATAATAACATGTAACATCTGTAAACCTGACACACTGTACTGACCTTGTGTACCTTATTATAATAACATGTAACATCTGTAAACCTGACACACTGTACTGACCTTGTGTACCTTATTATAATAACATGTAACATCTGTAAACCTGACACACTGTACTGACCTTGTGTACCTTATTATAATAACATGTAATATCTGTAAACCTGACACACTGTACTGACCTTGTGTACCTTATTATAATAACATGTAACATCTGTAAACCTGACACACTGTACTGACCTTGTGTACCTTATTATAATAACATGTAACATCTGTAAACCTGACACACTGTACTGACCTTGTGAACCTTATTATAATAACATGTAACATCTGTAAACCTGACACACTGTACTGACCTTGTGTACCTTATTATAATATCATGTAATATCTGTAATCCTGACACACTGTACTGACCTTGTGTACCTTATTATAATAACATGTAACATCTGTAAACCTGACACACTGTACTGACCTTGTGTACCTTATTATAATAACATGTATCATCTGTAAACCTGACACACTGTACTGACCTTGTGTCCCTTATTATAATAACATGTAATATCTGTAAACCTGACACGCTGTACTGACCTTGTGTACCTTATTATAATAACATGTAATATCTGTAAACCTGACACACTGTACTGACCTTGTGTACCTTATTATAATAACATGTAACATCTGTAAACCTGACACACTGTACTGACCTTGTGTACCTTATTATAATAACATGTAATATCTGTAAACCTGACACACTGTACTGACCTTGTGTACCTTATTATAATAACATGTAATATCTGTAAACCTGACACACTGTACTGACCTTGTGTACCTTATTATAATAACATGTAACATCTGTAAACCTGACACACTGTACTGACCTTGTGTACCTTATTATAATAACATGTAACATCTGTAAACCTGACACACTGTACTGACCTTGTGTACCTTATTATAATAACATGTAACATCTGTAACCTGACACACTGTACTGACCTTGTGTACCTTATTATAATAACATGTAACATCTGTAAACCTGACACACTGTACTGACCTTGTGTACCTTATTATAATAACATGTAACATCTGTAAACCTGACACACTGTACTGACCTTGTGTACCTTATTATAATAACATGTAACATCTGTAAACCTGACACACTGTACTGACCTTGTGTACCTTATTATAATAACATGTAACATCTGTAAACCTGACACACTGTACTGACCTTGTGTACCTTATTATAATAACATGTAACATCTGTAAACCTGACACACTGTACTGACCTTGTGTACCTTATTATAATAACATGTAACATCTGTAAACCTGACACACTGTACTGACCTTGTGTACCTTATTATAATAACATGTAACATCTGTAAACCTGACACGCTGTACTGACCTTGTGTACCTTATTATAATAACATGTAATATCTGTAAACCTGACACACTGTACTGACCTTGTGTACCTTATTATAATAACATGTAACATCTGTAAACCTGACACGCTGTACTGACCTTGTGTACCTTATTATAATAACATGTAATATCTGTAAACCTGACACGCTGTACTGACCTTGTACTGATGCCTCGACCTGCAAAACCAAAACCAGTCTTAGATACAAACATTTATTGAACCTTAAATCAACACTTGTAAAAAAAAATATTTTTGTCCTAGAATGTTACCATGTTAAAAATATAATTAAGGAATAAAATAAATTATTTCAAAGATCATTTTTTGGCAAGCAAGGACAGAAAATTTCTGAAAATATAAAAATTCAATGAAAAATATAAAATTATTTAAAAATCCAATAATGATTACTACCGCTGATTACTTAACGCCCATTCCTCGGGCACCAAAGAGCGCAAGTCTTGAAAATGTTTGAAAAATTATCGCCAAGTTGTTAAGATATGGATGATCACTTTCTAGTTACTCCTATCAAACTGTCCCTATTACTAAACATCATAAATTTGTCAATACGAACAGGACTGTGGGGTATATCCAGGTTATTCTCTGGTGGACGAGGATGCAAACGCTTCTCCCAGTAGTCAATACATCCTTCTGTATAGTAAACAATTTGTTCCGTTGTTTCTTACAGATGATGACACGAAAAGTATTCAACTTACTGCAGCCACAGGGGTGGTAGTGATCCCTGTTCTCACGCAGAGGTCCAGGGTTCGATTCTAGACTAGTGAAGTATTGCTTTTATATATCCACTTTAATAATGAATGGGATGCAGTGTGCCCCTGGTGCCACTCCCCATCCTCCAGATCTGCCGTTACCCTACAGACAGACAGACAGACAGACACAACGTCAACAAAAATATTTCCATCAAAACAAAAGAATTATTCACAGGTGATGATATATTCATCACATTTCACTGCACTCAACACATTTTAATACTAACTATAATTAACTAAAGAAATAATTAAACAATTTCTCCCTCATAGATAACTATCATATTAATTATTGCTATGTCAGAAATATTTGTTCTCACTTCTCACACTCAAATAACCAATTGACCTAATGAAGCTAATTATCACTTCACCTGTAAAATATGATACACTATACAGGTAATAATGACCATCTCAAGAGCGAGGAAGGTGCTACAATAACCACTCCAAGTATTGTAGTCATAAACAGAGAGAAAAGGAATTTCTCTTTACCGCTGAGTATTTGATCGTATACAATGTATCCAAAACTAGTAAGTCGGACAACAGGTGCAGAATATAAGCTGGTGAGAAGATGGAATCTGACTCGATGATTTGTTAAAGACAGACACGCGAAAAACAAATTCAATTATGCTGGTTTACAACAGCAGGAGTTATTATGAGCCACTTAAGGAAAAATGAACAGAACAAAACAAATCTATAACCTTTCGAATTTCAGTATAACTTTGGAGGCATTGCAAACTTTTCTACTTTTTTTATAAATATTCTTTCTTACGAGGAATTCTGTGTAGACATCATAACCAGCATGTTTAGAGTTAACACTTAGACTCACTGGCCAGCCGTAACAGTAAACAATCTTCCCAACATTAGGTTAGATCAGGTTTGGTTGATTCGTTTATCTTATTTTTAAGATGAATCATTAGTGGTCGGTGTTTGCTGGCGAGCGTTGGTGCGTGTAAGGAGACACTCTTCAGGTATGACTTGCCGTCCTGGACAAAATCACAGAACTAATAATAAGAAAAAAGCCGTAAAACTTCGTTATTTGTTGGAATTTAGTCGTTTAAAAAATCATAATAATCTACACCCAAAAAAATTCACGGGTATGAACTGGAAGTGTTATGCTTATGAGAGGTCGGTCTGTGTGCCTCTACAGCTGATAATGGCGACGCACCAGGTGGCGGTCTTATAGTACTGTGTGCCTCTACAGCTGATAATGGCGACGCACCAGGTGGCGGTCTTATAGTACTGTGTGCATCTACAGCTGATAATGGCGACGCACCAGGTGGCGGTCTTATAGTACTGTGTCCCTCTACAGCTGATAATGGCGACGCACCAGGTGGCGGTCTTATAGTACTGTGTGCCTCTACAGCTGATAATGGCGACGCACCAGGTGGCGGTCTTATAGTACTGTGTGCCTCTACTGATAATACCTGTGTGCTCAACAGCTGATAATGGCGACGCACCAGGTGGCGGTCTTATAGTACTGTGTGCCTCTACAGCTGATAATGGCGACGCACCAGGTGGCGGTCTTATAGTACTGTGTGCCTCTGCAGCTGATAATGGCGACGCACCAGGTGGCGGTCTTATAGTACTGTGTGCCTCTACAGCTGATAATGGCGACGCACCAGGTGGCGGTCTTATAGTACCTGTACTAGTGTGCATCAACAGCTGATATTGGCGACGCACAAAGGTTGTTTTTCATGGCGAAAGAATTGGAAAACTATAACTGCTCTTAGCTGCTAATACATCTTTACCGAGATTACTAACTTTATCATTTCTAAGTTTATAATATTACTATAATGTATAGTAACATAAATGACCAAAAATATAAACAAATAAATTTTGTATTGAAAGTGAAGTGAAGGGAGAGTGTGGATATACTACGCCTTCAGTACACAAGGAGGCAGCATGGCCGGTACTGCACTCGACCGACTTCACTTCCACAGATTATAAACTGTGGTACCCTTTTACAGCTGGGTGAACTGGGATTGCCCGGGGTTGGAACGAAGGAGGCGACTGCTGTATCCACTCGACCGCCGCACTCCAAATTATAGCTAGTAACTAATATTTAATATCCTATCTGTATAAATACCTTAATCATCAGATCATAAAAAAAGTGATTATAAACGTGTTTTTTTTTTCAAGTTTAATGAGACATTTATTTTAAGCTGATCTTGAAGAGCAGTAATGATATTAGAGCCTTAGTGGGCCTTTTGTATTTATTTATTTGTTTGTCTACAACACAGAAACAAACAAAATATATTATTTTTTGGCTAATACATACAGGAATTATGTAATACTGTAAGATAGAAGACAAATAAGGACTTAAATGTTCAATGAAATACAAATAAGATAAAACATGGTTGACAGATTTTCGATTTAAAAATACGAGACAATATTATTCTATTGACTTTCTTTTTCGAAGGGGATAATTTCAACTAATACAAATTATTTTATAACGTGTCATTTTAACGAAAATAAAATGAAATAATAATAGCGAAAAGTTTTATTAGCTTTTAGTTATATCAGACTCTAGCTTAAATTCCCTGACATTTTTAGCTGGGAAACATTCGTGCACGTGACCCAGGGAGGATTGAGAGCAACACTGGCTCATGGACAACACCTCAACCAAGACATTGAGAAAAATTCTGGCACAACAGTAAGAACAAGTTGTGTATTTTCGCCCCTAAAATTAACGATGTAGGAATTGTTTTGTTTCAGATAATATAATTTAATTTATTCATTCACTTACAAGTAAATGGTCTAAATAAGTGTACCAGGGACGTTGGGTTGGTTGGGTTTGACTAATGCCTCACCTAAGAAGTTTTATCAAACCATATCACAACTTGTCCTCGGTACAATGTTGTCATTTCGTCTTAAATTACCAGCGGTATGGACGCCTGAAGAACCCTACACATGGCACACATGGAGCGCTTCCTTCGTATTAAGTACTATTAAAATTCCTGAAAAAATTATTTAAATTTTCACAGATAAAACCAAAACGAAAGCCGTTGGTGTTATCATTAGATAGTTATTGTGGGTTAAAATCTTTATCACTTTCTAAAAATTATCAAAATTATTCACAAGAAAATATTTCTTGTAAGAATTTCGCAATTGATTTCAAACAGAAAACAGATGGTCTGAATTATCTCGGCCAGTTAGTTAACAAGTTATTGACCTTGTTAATATCGCACTGTACATGCCGACTTGTATGACGGCTATACTCTCTCTCAATCCCTACCTATATACGTCCCTTCCTATCCATCTATCTATCACTGTCTGGCTGTCTGTCTAGTCATCTATTATCTGGTAATATGAAAACGAACAAGTCTAGATAACTTAACAATCCGTCTTGACATTATCGAAGCCAACTTGAACACACGATAAGAACCGTTCCATCATCACTAGCCACTGACGACCAGAACAAGGCCACTTACTTCTGACACTAAATCAACCTTACTCGCTCGTTATCAAATGATTTACGATGATGAAAAATAAAATGTTACAATTTCCTTGATAGTGTAATCATCCGAATCATAAAGTTAAGTTTAGAAATATTTGTAGAGGTGTAAGATTCTAACTGTGAAGGAGAGATGTATGTGTTGGTCTGTGGTGAGACTTGACGCGGAGTGTCAACAAAAGTCTCCTATATGGGAGAGAAAAAAATATTTACTTTGGTTTCCGTTGATCACGATTCACTTTTTTGGGGGGGTCGAGGGAGCTGGACTTAGGGGCGAAACATTCTGACACTTGATCAATCACAAAACACTGTGTGTACCTTATTGTGCAGCAGTGTGTGTACCTTATTGTGCAGTAGAGTGTGTACCTTATTGTGCAGCAGAGTGTGTACCTTATTGTGCAGCAGTGTGTGTACCTTATTGTGCAGCAGAGTGTGTACCTTATTGTGCAGCAGTGTGTGTACCTTATTGTGCAGCAGTGTGTGTACCTTATTGTGCAGTAGAGTGTGTACCTTATTGTGTAGCAGTGTGTGTACCTTATTGTGCAGCAGTGTGTGTACCTTATTGTACAGCTGTGTGTGTACCTTATTGTACAGCTGTGTGTGTACCTTATTGTACAGCAGTGTGTGTTCCTTATTGTACAGCAGTGTGTGTACCTTATTGTGTAGCAGTGTGTGTACCTTATTGTGTAGCAGTGTGTGTACCTTATTGTACAGCAGTGTGTGTACCTTATTGTGCAGCAGTGTGTGTACCTTATTGTGTAGCAGTGTGTGTACCTTATTGTACAGCAGTGTGTGTACCTTATTGTGTAGCAGTGTGTGTACCTTATTGTGCAGCAGTGTGTGTACCTTATTGTGCAGCAGTGTGTGTACCTTATTGTACAGCAGTGTGTGTACCTTATTGTACAGCAGTGTGTGTACCTTATTGTGTAGCAGTGTGTGTACCTTATTGTGCAGCAGTGTGTGTACCTTATTGTGTTGCAGTGTGTGTACCTTATTGTGCAGCAGTGTGTGTACCTTATTATACAGCAGTGTGTGCACGTCGGTGTAACCTATTGTACAGCAGTGTGTGTTCGTGTGTATCCTATTGTGTGTATGTGTGTGTGTGTGTGTATATGTGTGTGTGTGTGCACAGGATGGTGAAATGCGTCTAGTGGGGCAGCATTAAGTTATTTTTATGGTGCAAACACTGCTTGCTTCCTCTCGCTTTCAGTTACCGCCTCTGGCTAGCCCTCGTGATGAACAGGGAATTAACTTGTATAAGTCTTTCCCAGACAGTACATAGCCTCCTCACCATCAAGACTTCTGCTGTGCCTCCTCGTGGCAACACACGGTAACTGGGTGCCTCGTGGGCCCAGGCTAGACCAGCAAGGGATCTCGGAGTAGCAGTGGGCCCAAGAGGGACAGCGCATGGGCTCAGTGGCATGTGGACACGTCCTGGTGCCTACCAACCACTGCCCCGCTACCTTGTGGATTAACCTTGGTATGTATAAGGCTACGGGAGTAAAACCCTGAATGAAAAATCTTCGGCGGAACCCCGCATCAGGCAGACATGCTTACAGAGCTCCAAAAGGACCCCTACGACGGTATAGGCGGAATAGGTGACCTCCATGGAAACCCAACAACTACACTGGCGGACGAAGGCAATGCATGATGGACAGCCTACTAAGGCGAAACCCAACAAACAGGGCTATCGGCAGTCCATTACAACTCTCCCTCTCCCCAGTCGTTGCAACACTTGCACCACTGGATCAGAAAAAAGGGAGCGCCAAGATGTGTGGTTTCAGCCTGCTCTCCTGCCTCACCACATAAATCAACTCACGTGCAGCCATCATCCAGCTCATCATACTCCTCATCATTATCAAACCTTTATACTCCAAAATTTCTATGGCGGTGGATGAGTTGGAGACGGGACTGGCAGAGATGACTGCCGGGAGTCTTTAGTCACAACTCTGCACATGGGCGGGACAGATAAGATGGTCGTTTATGCACTGGGATCTAGGCAGCAGTGCAAGTTGGTCCTGTCTGTGCGACTGAGCAGCCCTTACGAAGAGCCACTCTGCTCATCCCACCTCGAGAGGGGGCTAGAAAAGGTGCCCTAAGCATAGCCTACGTAAAAAAACAGTGTAACTAGGCAACCACACCTAGTAAGGGCATCCAAAAGCCGTCGAAAACACAATTCTAATCTGACATCAAAACAAAAACAAACTATACAACCTCTTATGGTCGCTGCATGGAATGTCAGAACCCTTCTGGATACTGGCACAAATGAGCGTCCTGAAAGAAGAACAGCCTTGTGGCAAAAGAGCTGGCAAGGTATAGCATCGACATAGCAACCATCAGTGAGTCCCGGCTCCCAGATGAGGCCCAACTCACAGAACGGGGGTCTGGCTACACCTTCTGGAAGGGTAGGCTTGCTGTGGAGAGAAACCGCTTTTATGGATTTGTTTTGCCATCCGCCAACGCATCCTACACAGGCTAACTGAAATGCTATTGGGATCAACGACCGCCTCATGTCGCTGAGAGTCCCACTGAATTACTCACGTCATGCCTTCAATACCAGAGCTGAGCTGACAGATATGCTGATATTTGGCAGAGATCCATAGGGAGAAATGGACTAGGCAAGTGCAATCCCAACGGCCTACTCCTCCTCAGCAAGTGTGCTGCACACAACCCCACTATCACCAATACCTTGTTTAGGCAAGCCGACAAGTTCAATGGTTAGTGGCAACACCAGCGATCTGAACACTGGCACCTCATTGACTACATCACTGTCAGAGAAAGAGTTCGCCGAGATGTCCTCATCACGCATGCCATGCGTGGCTCAGACCACTGTGACACTGATCATGGGCTAGTCAGAGCCAAGCTCTCACTTCACGTCGCCCCAAAACGGCGAAGGCTACTAGCCTCCAGAAGAGGTTTCAACACTAAGGCCCGAATTCAGAACGGTAGTTTGAGCCTGGGATTTGAGCTTGGCTTGAACCCTGGATCAGGTAATCTGTTTCATTTTCTTCAGTTACGAGCAAGGATTCGAACACTGAAATTCCAGCCAATCACGTTTCATCTGCACTATTACAACAGCCAATCACCATCGAGAGTAATGTTTGCAAGATTATGGCGGCAACTATGACTCGACGAGGAGGAGAAGTCTTTCCTTGCACATCAAAAGTTACTTTTATTATTATAATTACAATCAAATTATGATAAAATTATAATGATTTGTGGTACTGCGTTACAACGTGGCTGTGTTGTTATATGATAACAAAGAAATGCATAGAGGAAGAACAATTACATATAAATTGTCGATATAATCCGGGACAAGTGTCAATATTCACAACCAAAGCAAGATGAATCTATGCAGGGCGTAGTAACCTGGCTAGGTTCGGTTAGGTTAGGTTTCTTTCTGTTATTTTAACCCCACATTTCCCCTGATTAGTAATGTTAAGAAAAGGGTTTCTTATATTAATACATTAAAATCAAAATGCACTCAGCATTGATTCAAATATATTGAAAATACACCAAAATAATTTTCATAAAGAAAAACATCAAAATAAACAAGACTCAGCTTGACCCTAAGTGTTGTACCATAACTCATGCCGTAACCAGAATCTTTCTTACCCGGAAACTATTCGTTTCGAAGAATCTCAAAGAAATCATCAGCTGATGACTGGGAGGTAGAGGTGAACCATAGCCAACAGGTCTGTCAAGTAGATGCTCCATAACACGGAAAATATCAAGGAAATCTCCCCTGCTGAACCTACACCGTTGTTTAAATTGCGTGCCATTATAAAATTTTATAGGATTCTGCCTATCTATCATCGGTCTTCTCACTAAAAAAAAATCCAATTTGATGATATCGACGAAATCCGCGCTGTCTGTCAAAATTCATGTTGACTTACCTGATGGATCGACCGCCAAACCTGCCTCCAGGCTGGATTAACGCGCGGATCAACAAATCCAATCTCAAATCCAGTTTTAATTTTTGTATTGGCTCAAGCCAGCGTTCTGAATACCAACAATCTTCAATCTTCGCTCGATCCTTGGTTTAAATCTTCAGGGGGTT
>NW_024741189.1:3300106-3407606 GCF_018991925.1 Homarus americanus
CTGTCCATGAGAGAAACAAGGAAACACCAGGTTTAGGCCAACCATCTTTAGGGACTGTCCCTGGCTTTTGTAGATGGTTATGGCAAAGCTCACTTTAACCGGGAACTGAAGTCGCTTGAACTCAAATGGCAGGTCAGTGGTGATGAGAGGTATCCTTGGTATAAACACGTCCTCTCCTTTAGCTTTTCCTGTCAGTATTGTAGCTTCCAGTACATGTGGCATCATGTTCTTCATCACCAGTCTTGTGCCATTGCAGAGGATTGGTGGTTCAAGATTTCTTAAGAGCATTATAGGAGTTCTAATCTTGAGAGGTGAGGAGGCATTCCAGCGGGCTCTAAAGAATTAAGGAATTCTGCAGGGTACTGGACTGCTTGGTCCTGGTCGATTACTGTATCAACAGATTTGAATGAGGTCTCACTGCCTGGAAGCTGTCTGAGTAGAGTCATGTTGATTTCAGCCACTGTTTCATTCTTTGGTGCCAGAATTGCACGTTCACGCAGCCACTTGTGATCCTTGTAGTGGTGGATAATGTTTGGGTAGACCATGTTAGTGAGCTCAGTTGAGGACTTTACAACATTTCCACATCCTTGAGGAATGATTATTTGTCCTTCTGAATCAACAGGGAAAGTTCCATTCCCAATCTGTAGTAGAAGGTTTGCAAACCGTCCAGTATCCTGATCTCCTTGGAGATGTACTCTCATGTTTGTGGATAGGGTGAGTGTCTGAGCACTTCTCCAAAGGTATGATGCCTTGAGGCACGCATTCAGTTCATCAGCTGGAGTGCTTCGAGGAATGACAGGTAGGGTCTGGCGAAAGTCTTCAGCAATGACCATTGTAATGCCATCCATGAGCTGTTCTTGCAAGGTCCTGTCCAATGCTTCAAACGCTAACTTGTGAGACATAATGCATTCATCCCAGACTATGAGGCTGCATTTTCTAAGAGTTTTGCCTTTGCCGATCCTTTTTTGATGTTGCACACTGGATTCTCATTGTGAGCGAGGTTGAGTGGCAGTTTAAAAGTTGAGTGTGCAGTACGTCCTCCTTCTAGTAGTGTTGCGGCAATGCCTGAGGATGCAAAAGCGAGAGCAATTTTCCCCTGATGACGTACTTTGGTCAACAGAAGGTTGATCAGGAATGTTTTTCCTGTCCCGCCAGGTGCATCGAGAAAGATCATACCTCCCTGCTCCACTTGTATCGCTTGCAAGATCTGTTCATAAGCATTTGCTTGATCAGACACCAGGTGGGGCTCATTTTCTTCAACAAAATTCACCAGAACTTCAACTGAGTAGTCTGCCTCTCTGAGCAAGTCCCTGTTTGCAACTACTGTTCTGGTTCTTCTCGGTTTGGGGAAGGCAATCCAAAATCAGTCAGGTTTTTTCCGCATAGCTCCATCACTTTCTCTTCCAGCATGATCAGAGCCCTGTTGAACATGTCATCGATGAACTCAATCTCTTGACCAGGATGTTCTCTTCTTGCTTGATGAAGCAGATCCTCTGAAAGACTTTCTTGGTGGTTTTCCCAGAGCTGGCTTGGGTTGGAAAGTCCACATGTAGCAATCATGATGGCAAACAGGTTCCTCATTCTCATTGGCGATTGAGTAGCTGCTGCCTCTTCTAATGTGTCATTCCAGTGACCATCATCTTCCAGTAGGCCAAGGAGATTGCACGCTTCCTGATAGGTTCTGCAGACTTGTCCATTCACTGTCTTGAGTGCTGCATATGATGTTGGGCCACGGATGTGGTGCAAAAGTAGTCTCAAACAATAGCATTCAAAGTTGTTGGGGTGAACCGTGTACTGTAGACACGTCCCAAAGCATTGCCTGACTTTATCCTTGGATATCCTTCAACGGTACAGCAAAAGTATATTTTTTTAGCATTAAACTGTTATTATTTTATTGTCCAATCATCACTACATATAACACCACCCATCATCACTACATATAACATCATCCACCATCACTACATATAACACCATCCATCATTACTACATATAACACCACCCATCATCACTACATATAACATCATCCATCATCACTACATATAACACCATCCATCATCACTACATATAACATCATCCATCATCACTACATATAACACCATCCATCATCACTACATATAACACCATCCATCATCACTACATATAACACCACCCATCATCACTACATATAACAACATCCATCATCACTACATATAACAGCATCCATCATCACTACATATAACACCATCCATCATCACTACATATTACACCATCCATCATCACTACAGATCGGTAAAGTAGTTTCCGAGATTCTCGTGCGGACACACACACACAAACAAACAAGCACACAGACATACTTCTTTGTTTTATATCTAGATGCATTCAGATATGTACATTCAAACACCAGCGAGTACACACACATACACACACACACATACACACAACTACTATACTACTACGAATACTACTACTGCTTTGCTGTCATTTGGAATCGATTATGACGATCATCCAGCTATGGTACAATGATAGGAGTTATTAAGGATGTCACCTTCGTTGCTATGAGGTGACTCGAGAGGCCGATATAGGACTGGCAGGGTCGTCGACAGATGTTGCACGTGTGAAGGGCTACATCTAGTGTGGGAGGGAAGGCGACAACGTATTTCCGGTGCTGGCGCTTGTCTGCCTCGGTATGCAGTCGGGATAACTCGAAAGTATTGACACCTTCTCAAGCGGTGCTCCTCCAAGCATTACGGTGTGGAGTAATCGTCTCCCAGGTGAGGGGGGTCGATTTGGCACTTTTTCAGGTTTGTCTTAAGACTACCCTTACACTTTTTCCGTTGCCCGCCAGCGTTATGTTTACCAATCTTAAGGTGACTGTAAAATACCTGCTTTGGCAGTCTACTGTCGTCCATGCGGATAACATGCCCAGCCCAACGTAACTGTTCATAGATAATGGTAGCCTCGATGCTCTTACATTTGGTGTCAGCAAGAATATTGGCATTTGTTCTCTTATCTTCCTAGCGAACTCGGCGGCTGGAACGTAGACTACGTTGGTAAAAGTTTTCAATTGCCTTAAGGTGCCTCCTGTATGTGACCCATGTCTTGCTGCCATACAGCAGGGTGGGGAGGACCACTGATCGATCGATATACGTCAGCTTTGTAGATAATTTCCGCTCCCTACAGTTGAAAACACGGGTACAGAGTCTGCCAAAGGCTTGAGATGCACATCTGATCCGATTTTGAATCACTTCATTGATGTCCACTGCTGCGGACAGGTGTGCTGCTAAGATAGCGAAAGTGGGTAACATTAGATAGAGTCGTACCATTAACCTTGGTGGATGGTGGGGTGTGTCTGGAGTCGTCTTATGTTGAAAAGTTTCTTCATCTGGTACTGGATGTTAACACCGCCAGCTAAATTGGCACTGGTACGAGCAAGGAAGGCAGCCAAGAATATGGAAAAGAGAGTTGGTGTCAGTCCACATCATTGTTTTACCCCCATTTGGATGGGAAAGAACTCAGACTGGTTGCCATTGCGCAGGAGACTGCCGTTCATGCCTTCTGGGAGTTGCATCACAATGGCGATGAATTTTGGTGGGCAGCCAAAACGACTGAGGGCTTCCTTGTTGACCCATTTGAAGGCTTTAGTAAGGTCGATGAAGGCCATGTACAAGTCACGACGCTGTTTTCTGCACTTTTCCTGTATTTGGCGGGCAGCAAAGTTCATGTCAATGGTTCTACAACATGGTGTAAAGCTACATTGAGATTCTGGGAGGAAGTTTTCCGTCTCAGGAAGAAGTCTATTTAGGAGGACTCTGGCGATAATCCTGCCAGCTACGGACAGTAGCGAGATCCCATGGTAGTTGCTACAGTCTGACTGGTCTCCCTTATTCTTATAAATATTGACGATGGAGGCGTCTTTAAAATCTTGGGGGATTCCCTCCTTTTCCCATATATTCGCCAGGAGAGAGTGGAGACGGCTGGTAAGCAGAAGTCCTCCTGCTTTATACACCTCGGCTTGATGGCAGTAGCTACATCATCCTCCTGGGCAGTCAGGACATCCACATCGGTGTTTCAGTGAGCAGCTAATGGTAGTGCACTTTCCAGCGCTGAAGGATGCCTTTTTCGTCTTTAATTAGGGAGCTACCATTGGATGAGCGGAGGAGGTTTGTGCCATGAGTTATTGGCCCATAAAAAGTTTTAATAGAATTGAGAAATTCGCGCATCTCGTATTGATCTACAAGTTTTGCGTTTCACATGCTGTATTTCTAAACCAGTCGTTCTTTAAATTGCGAAGTTCGCACTGGGCCGCTGCTTTCTTCTTGAGGGTTGCTCTCCAGGTTAGCTCTGCTAGTTAGTTAAAGCAACACGTTTATCATCGATGAGTACATTGATTTCCGGGTCATTTTCATGAAACCAGTCCTGGTGTTTTCTTTCCATCTGGCAGAGGGTTTCTCTGCAGGTTTTTGCCAGGACAGTGTCGAGAATACTCCGTTCGGCTCTGGGATTTGGGTTGTTTGTTGTCGAGGTGTTTATCAGCCCATGTTCGAGCTGCTCTCTTGAAAGCATGTGTTACCGCTGGATCCTGCAGACGCTTAGTGTTAAGGTCAGCTTAAAAGGCCTCCTTGATGTCATCCTCTGCATGCAGTCTCTCAAAAAGTAAACACACACACACACACACACACACACACACACACACACACACAAAACTGAATTAATGACTAGGGGAAAATTATGACGTTATGGTGACTTGAGACAAGAACACCTGGGAGATGGAGGAGGACTGTGGTGTTGGAGGAGGACTGTGGTGTTGGAGGAGGACTGTGGTGTTGGAGGAGAACTGTGGTGTTGGAGGTGGACTGTGGTGTTGGAGGAGGACTGTGGTGTTGGAGGAGGACTTGAGTGTTGGAGGAGGACTGTGGTGATGGAGGAGAACTGTGGTGTTGGAGGAGAACTGTGGTGTTGGAGGTGGACTGTGGTGTTGGAGGAGGACTGTGGTGTTGGAGGAGGACTTGAGTGTTGGAGGAGGACTGTGGTGTTGGAGGTGGACTGTGGTGTTGGAGCAGGACTGTGGTGTTGGAGGTGGACTGTGGTGTTGGAGGAGAACTGTGGTGTTGGAGGTGGACTGTGGTGTTGGAGGAGGACTGTGGTGTTGGAGGAGGACTTGAGTGTTGGAGGAGGTGGACTGTGGTGTTGGAGGAGGACTGTGGTGTTGGAGGTGGACTGTGGTGTTGGAGAGAACTGTGGTGTTGGACTGTGGTGTTGGAGAACTGTGTGTTGGTGGACTGTGGTGTTGGAGAGAACTGTGGTGTTGGAGGTGGACTGTGGTGTTGAGAACTGTGGTGTTGGAGGTGGACTGTGGTGTTGGAGGAGAACTGGTGTTGGAGGTGGACTGTGGTGTTGGAGAGAAGGTGGACTGTGGTGTTGGAGAGAACTGTGTGTGGAGGTGGACTGTGGTGTTGGAGGAGAACTGTGGTGTTGGAGGTGGACTGTGGTGTTGGAGGAGAACTGTGGTGTTGGAGGTGGACTGTGGTGTTGGAGGAGAACTGTGGTGTTGGAGGTGGACTGTGGTGTTGGAGGAGAACTGTGGTGTTGGAGGTGGACTGTGGTGTTGAAGGAGAACTGTGGTGTTGGCGGTGGACTGTGGTGTTGGAGGAGAACTGTGGTGTTGGAGGTGGACTGTGGTGTTGGAGGAGAACTGTGGTGTTGGAGGTGGACTGTGGTGTTGGGTGGACTGTGGTGTTGGAGGAGGACTGTGCTGTTGGAGCAGGACTGTGGTGTTGGAGGTGGACTGTGGTGTTGGAGGAGGACTGTGGTGTTGGAGGAGAACTGTGGTGTTGGAGGAGGACTGTGGTGTTGGTGGAGGACTGTGGTGTTGGAGGTGGACTGTGGTGTAGGAGGTGGACTGTGGTGTTGGAGGAGGACTGTGGTGTTGGTGGAGGACTGTGGTGTTGGAGGAGGACTGTGGTGTTGGTGGAGGACTGTGGTGTTGGAGGGGAACTGTGGTGTTGGAGAAGGACTTGAGTGTTGGAGACTATCTGACCCCCTGAATGACGTCACTGTTGTTGTCACAGGTGGTGTTCAAGGAGACAGTTCCTGCTGACGAAGAGCTCAAGATCATCTCCTACCTGGCCTCCCTCACCAACGCCACCGGACCCGTCTTCTTCACGTGAGTCTTAGTGTGGCACGTGAGTCTTAAGTCTATCACGTGAGTCTTAAGTCTGTCACGTGAGTATTTTTGTCACGTGAATTTGAAGTCTTCTTCATGCGAGTCTTATTTTTAAGTCTTTCACGTGAGTCTTAATTCTATCACGCGATTCTTCGCCCGTATTATTAAACAACATCTTCCCTTGAAGAGGGTCGTCGTGTTTCAACCCGAGTGTTAAACTAAATGAGTCCTGAGAGACACCGTAGTGCAGTACTTAACGGGGTGGTGTGGCGGTAAGATTAACTAATTCCACGACGACCCTCTTCAAGGGAAGATGTTGTTTAATAATACGGGCGTGAGTCTTCTTCACGTGAGCCTTAACTTGACTTCTTCTGACACTTCATTTCAACTTTATCTGCTTTCTTAAACTATCTTTCTCACTTGATTATTAACTCGAACACGCTAGAGAAAAGGTCTCGGCCGGTTTAGGTCCCGGGGATTAACCGACAGTGTAATGGCTAGTGTTAGCTGTGAACTGCTCTGTGCTTTATTGAAGGCCGAGTCAGTGAAGGTCAAGGACAAAAACTTGAAATTAAAGGAAGTGATTGCGAGGATGAAGGAGGAAGACACGAGACAGGAAGAGTCTGTGTCTGACGAAAACACAGGCGAGTAGAGGGTTGTGAGGAGAGGAACGACTAAGCTGGTGGTGAAGGAAACGACTAAAGCTAAGTGTACTAAGATTTTTAATACTTTGGAAGACGAATTGGACGTTAAGTTAGTCAAGGACAACGCTGACAAGGAAGGTACGAAAACCTTATTTGTTGATGATTCCCAGGTACGGTACCTGGATAGAGCTTTCTGGGTCAAAAATATAAATAAGATGAAAGAGTGTTTGCCAGGAGCTGGGATGGGGGATATAGTTGACAGGATGGACAATATCATGCCTGGTAATGGTAACAAAACTCATTATCTGCCTCAGTGCAGGAGGCAATGATATTGGCCGGTGTAGGAGTGAGGAGCTCCTTGGTAACTTCAAGACAACTATAGAACATATTAAGATGAAGGGAGGGATCCCTATCATATATGGTGTCCTGCCTAGGAGAGATGGCAATGAATCGTTGTCAAGGGCAGTTGGTGTCAACTGCCGTCTTGACAGATATTACCCATCAATATCAGTCCCATTCATTGACAACTGGGAAAAATTTTAAAGCAAAAGTGACCTTTATGCTAGGGATGGCTGGCTCTCTCGAGAGGGCAGTTCAAAAGATGTTGAAGTATTTAAACTGCTAGTGGAACATGTGAGCACGGGAATCGAGGAGATTGGAGTGGGCGCGGGTAAAAAAAGTGAAAGGTTACAGAGAATAGAGTTAGGAATGATGACAAAGCAAAATTAGGCATGGAGTTAGAATCTAAATGAAACAAAGACAGGACTCAGATCCCGACTAACTTAAATGTCTACAACGCAAACAGTAGAAGAATGAGAAATATAATGGATGAAATCAGGGTGTTGGTATGTACCGAAAAAATCGACATAATAACATTCACCGAAACATGGATAAACTTACACTCACGTGAGTTACCTGTCGAATACCAAATTTAAGATTACAAATTATTCCATACCGATAGGTAAATTAGGAAAGCAGGCGGACTAGCAATCTATATCAGGGATAATCTGAAGTGTGAAATCAATAAGGGAATAAAAACTGAACAGAATACAGAAACAATGTTGGATAGAATTAACTGATACAAGGGAAAAAATAATCCTAATCTCCATAGAGTTAATGAGCAACTTATTTGGGTTGAAATATTCAGGGCATCAAGACATAGCAAAGTCTGCATAGTTGGCGACTTTAACTTTAGTCAAATAGATTAGACTGACCTTATGGGTAACTCAGAATCAGAGGATTTTCTTGAAACAGTTCAGAAGCGATCCCCGAGTCAACATATAGTAGAACCCACCCGGGGTAATAATATACTAGAATTATTTCTGTCAAACAGAGAAAACCTCATTAGTAATGTCTAGGTAGGGAACGAACTTGCTAACAGCGATCACAAAGAAGTAAGATTCAAAGTAGAACTTAATGTCATTCACAAGGGCAAACTTTGATAGGTTAAAATGGCAGCTGAAAGAAGGGATATTACGTTTGGCGGTGAATTACATAACCTCACATGAGGTGACCTCACACAATGTACCCACAGAGGGCGACCTCACTTTACCTGGTGACCTGACAATGATATTCTCACAAAATATGACTGTTGAGGGTGACCTGGCCACGAGATCTGAGGTTGACAAGTTCCACAATAATTTAAATAATGAGTTACTTAATGTACAAAGGCAAAATATACCATACAGAGAACTCAGGTCAAATAACAATGACCCCCAAATGGATAAGTAATTATCTAATTTAAGAATATTATTGGACAAAGGAAGGCTATAGTTAAGAGAAGAAATCGAGGGTGAAATTTACCTCCAAGATTATTATAAGGTAATTGGCCAGTAGGGTTAAGACCAAGATGAGAAAAGCAGAGAGGAATAATGAACTGAAGGTAGCAAGGGAGGCGAAGTCAAGCCCCAGGGGTTTCTTCTAAATGTATCACACTAAAACACGAGACAAGATTTAACCATTACAGTCAGATACCGGCGAGCTAACTAATAACGACGGAGAAAAGAGTAATTATCAAAACAGATATTTTTCAATGCTACTATAGTATGCTGTCTACCGAGCTGGAGGTAATATATTGTAGTATGCGGTCTACCGAGCTGAAGTTGTGTCTATCGGGATATTTACTCTGCAGCATCCATTAACCTAACCTAACCTAACCGAACCTAAGTTAAGGTAGGTTAGGATAAATTATTTAAGTTAGGTGTAAAGGCCTGGACTTTGGGATATAAATCCCTTGCCAGCCTAATCAGGATCTTATAAAAGGAAAGACAAGAACCATTGGTTTCCTAGGGGTAACAAACAACCGTTAGAGATTGACATCTCTTTACTACGAAAATAATCACAATAGACACCACTCACACAAATATTAAATAAACAATTATGGGAGTCAAACAATTACGGGAGTCAAACAAACTGCAGATATTTCCTACGGCTGCAGCCGGTGGCATGTTCTGTTAACGCAGTGGTCTGCTCTCAGGGGAAAGGTTCAGGGCAGCTTCCTCACTCGGCGCCGGCGTTGGTGGGCGATGTCTTGCCACACATGAGAGACGCCAGGGCACTGACGGTGGATAGGGCGTGGAGGAAGTGGCGATGACGTGGCAACCGTGGTAGTAGCTGGAGTAGGTGTCCGAAGATTGACAGCGGAATAGTGAAGGTCTCGGGAATCAGCCCACGAGCCCCAGGAGCCTCAGATGAATACACAACCATAGTTGAAATCGAACAGCGGGGGAAGTAACAGCTGTGGTGACTGCTGGGTAGTGTCTGGTGTGGGGCCGCGAGCAAGCAAACGAGCGGCGGACAACCATCCCGCTCATTACCGCCCTTACATTAGGTTAGGTTAAGTTAGGTAGGTTAGGTTAGGTTAGGTTATGTTGGGTTAGGTTAAGTTGGTTAGGTTAAGATATATTTGGTTAAGTTAGGTTAGGTTATGTTATGATAGGTTAGGTTATATTGGGTTAGGTTAAGTTGGTTAGGTTAAGATATATTTGGTTAAGTTAGGTTTGGTTAATAGATGCTACAATGTAAATATCCCAGTAGACCAACTCTAGCTCGATAGACCACAACCAACTGGGTAGACCGCCTACCCTGTACTATAGTAGCACCTATTTTTCAACAGTTTTCTCCACCGAGAATTTAAAAATGATATCCGAGGCACCGAATATATACAGAGATAGTGAAGAAAATATAATAAATGAGATAGTAGTGACTAGTAACAATGTTTGTAAACAAAGAGACAAACTAAATCCTGTCACCAGGTCCTGATGAGATATTTGACATGGTATTAAAGGAATGTAAGGAAGAGCTTAGTATGCCCTTAGCAAATTTCTTTAACATGTCATTCAAAACAGGTGTAGTACCAGAACCCTGGAGGATAGCAAATGTAATACCGATTTTCAAGAAGGGAGATAGATCACTATCCTCTAACTACCGTCCAATCAGTTTAACATCAATTGTAGGCAAATTGCTAGAGGTAAAAATTTCAAACTCTATTCGAAATCACCTGGAGAAGCACAAGTTGATCAATGATTCCCAACATGGCCTCACAAGTGGGCGTTCATGTCTGTCAAACCTATCAAAATTTTTTTCAACTGTCTTATGATGTGGTATATCTCGACTTTAGCAAAGCCTTCGACAGAGTCCCCCACGAACGACTAATACAAAAAATGGAGGCTCATGGCATTGGAGGAGATATTCTAAAATGGATTAGGCGTGGTTACAGGACAGGAAACAGCGAGTAAGCATAAATGGCTCTTAATCCTACTGGGGTAACATCACAAGTGGAGTCCCCAAGGCTCAGTATTTGGACCATTACTATTTATTATATACATAAGCGACATACTTGTAGATATAGGCGTAGACACCAACATTAACATAAGTAAATTTGCTGACGACACCAAAATAGGGCGTGTAATTAAATCTGACGAGGACTCCGCAAAACTACAGGAAGTACAAAAAAAATTTTTCTCATGGTCTGAAAAATGGCAGATGAAATTTAATGTGAACAAATGTAGAAAACTTAGTCTAGGAGATGTTAACAGAGAAACCAGATATCAGATGAACAACATTGATATAGAGAAATCCGACTGTGAGAAAGATTTGGGAATAATGATAAGTGGGAATCTTAAATTAAGACAACAATGTGTATTTGCTGGAAAGAAGGATAACAAAGTACTTGGGTTCATACAAAGGAGGTTTAGTTACAAGACTAGCGAGGTCATCCTAAAACTATATCTTGCGCTTGTGAGACCTCACTTGGATTATGCGGTTCAGTTCTGGTCACCGTACTACAGAATGGCTATATAATCCCTAGAAAGCATTCAGAGGAGGATGACAAAAGTAATCCCGGTCATTAGGAACCTTGAGTACAGAGACAGATTAAAGCATCTTAATTTTCACTCCCTCGAGAGACGCAGACAGACCAAATCGAGGTGTATAAATGGAAGTCAGGGTTAAACTAAGGTGATATAACAAAGGTCCTCAAACCTGGCAAACACTAGTTTGGAAATAGAGTAGTGGATGAATGGGACAAGTTACCGAACTTCCTCATTAACTCGAAGACGCTGGGTAGCTTCAAATATACAGTAGGTTGGATGGATATATGGGCGATAGGGAATGGGTGTAAACGGAGCTGCCTAGTATGAGCCAATAGGCCCGCTGCAGTTTCCTCCATTCTTATGTTCTTATATTCTTATTATCTAACTGCTTTCTTTCTTAAATTATCTCTCTCACGTGTTATACACCTATTTTCTCTCTTAAACGATATCTCTCTCACTTGATTAACCACCTGCTCTCTTTCTTAACTATCTTTCTTACTTGATTATCTACGTGTTTTCTTTCTTAACTATCTCTCTTACTTGATTATCTACTTGTTTTCTTTCTTAACTATCTCTCTCACTTCAGTACCCACCTACTAAATCACTCACACTTGCTTTATAAGAGCCTCTCTCCTAGATTTGAAACTGACTGGCTTCTATCACTCTCTAATTTGTGATTCTAATTTATATTTTCGTCTCTCTCACTGTGTTTCCTTTACCCATGGGAGTTTGCTTCTTTCCTAAACCATATTTCTCATCATTAATTTCTTTCACGAGTCTCAAACTACATTTAACTGTGTTTATAAATGTATATTTCTTATGCAAGTCTTAATTGGTGTCCTACTCACCTCCCTCCCTCACCTGTGCCCCTCAGTCAACGTGTCTAACATGTTCTGTGTGTAAGACTTGAGAGTGTAGTGTCGTGGCTGACTAGGTACTTCTAACACACACCTGTAATTCCCTCTAATTAGCTGTTTATGATTTTGTTTTGTTTTTCTAGGTTTACCATGGTGCCTGAAGGCGAATATCATGTGTTGAATTTGCCAGCTGAACGAACAAAGACTCACTGACTCTAACATTAACACTGCCTCCTGACCTGTTTATCATCTACAAGTATACAGGGGCCAAGTGACGCTCATATCAACACCACCACGTGCTCCACTTATCAACTGCACGTGTCGGGGCTGATATCAACACAACCACGTGCTCTATCGACCACCTGCACGTGTTGGAGGAAGTTGAAAGAGATGTTCCGCATCAACACGTGTTCCTTCAAGCTGGCCAGCGAAGTCATCAACACTAACAAGAGATATATTTAGTACCGTTCAGCTTCAGGATTCAAAGGACGACGAAGAGTCTCTCAGCCACACTGGATGTGGTGAGTTTTAGAATTGAACCTGCCCTTCACGTGCTGACAGTCCCTTGACCACGCCCTGACGAGAGCTGATAGGGTGTATCATCATTATATCGTGGTGAAGTCAGAAATTCCGGTGTGGTGAAGGACAAAGTTCTCAGCGACGCACGGAGGCATGTGACCACCACCACCCACTTGTGTATATCCACTAAAAAAAAAAATATTCAGCTCCTGTGTCATATTGTATCACGCCGTAAGGGTGCCGAACAATTTTTTAATGGGTGTATATACAGACGCTGAATACAGCCGGGGAACATGTTGAGACAGAGGATGATCTCTGTCATGTGCTGGCGAAGAAAATTTTTATATGATACACTTGGATCCGATCCGATCCGATCCTAACCTAACCTAACCTAACTAGAAACTCAGTCCTTGTGTATTTAGAACTGAATAACTATAATACTCGATCACTGGCAAATTGATAACTGTAGAAAATAAACACGATTATTATTTGTGTAATGATGACAACGCTGATATCACTGACATCACAATCTAACCGTATGAAAGCTTTCCTCCTAAACTGTATCTCACATAACATATACAATACACTCAGAACCACTCATATATTACTGATGATATACTGTAAGTTGGCCTCTAGAGTGTATAATTTGGCCTCTAGAGTGTATAATTTGACCTCTATAGTGTATAATTTGATCTCTCTACCTACCCCTTCGCCGGCAAGTGTTGCCAACGATGGGGGGGCGGGGTCGACGTAAGCGCCCCAGAAGAGGCGTCCCCTCTCTCATGGATACAGACATTTCTGAGACGGATAGTCAGAGTGCAAGAGTCAGACATCAGTGATAGTGACAGTAATGGTAATGTTTCTATGGGAAACACTTGCCGGAGTGGTAACACCAATGCCAAGGGCAGCGAGCCTCCCCTCACCACCCACCCCTCTGCCAACCAACCAAGTAAATTGCATCTGCAATTCCCCAAGGGCTCATTGAAAACCGTCGAGGAACGGTTTAATTGGACAACAAAGTATTGGAGACAACACGGTCTCACCATTCAATTCCGAAAAGGTAAGAACCGGGGTTGTCCTTGTGCCTCCACCTACTGACGCAGCGGAATGTTGCCACATCCTAGTTAAACAGTTCCCCCAATACGCTGAAGTCGAAGATGCTCGTAACTTTAATCCACGTATACTCAGTATACGTCGACACTACCGAGGGAAGACCCCACAAGCAACTGTCATAGTTAAATGGAAGGGGAGGGAGTGCCCAACCACTGTTGATGCCTACCCAGTCCTGCCCCAACTGTAAGCTGAAATATATCACCCAGGGCCTGTTTTTTGTGTCATCTGCTCCCACTGGGGTCACTCCTTCACCGCCTGCTGCCGACGTGATCGTCCCAGATGTCGCTTCTGTTCACATAACCATCACTCCCCCGTCTGTGCCCCAAAAATCAAAGACCACCTCAATGGGGGTGGTGTGGGCTATGTTGTTGACCCCAGGTGTTGTAATTGTGGTGGCTGGCACAATGCTGACTCACGGCAATGCCCCAAACGTCCGCCTGTCCCAGGAGAAAAGCCTCTCTGAAGGCTGCGTCAACCTCAACCTCCCCTCCAGCCTACCGAGCCACATCCTTCTGCGTCCCCTCTGTCTCCAGCAACACCTTCTTCAACAACACCTGCCCCTGCCTGGCCTCACCTGGCTGCAACACAGCAGTCCCGGCCGTCTCCTAACTCAACTACAACTGGGCCTCCTCTCCATCTCTACTCTGATGCTGTCAGGCCTCGTGCCCCCACCGGTGCCTCCCCCCACAACCCCCCTCCGGTAACACGACCCAGTTCATATCCCTCTTACACGAATTTGCCAACCGTATTGAAAGACTCTTTGATACACTCTGTACCGCCATCTCCAACCTACACAGACTACCCCTGCCTCCAGCTGCTACCCAGTCACCTCCCTCTTCTGGTTTGACACAACCTGGTAGCCCTCCTGTGTGCCCCTCATGCTCACGGCCTACTCCACCGCCGCCTGGCACTACTGCTGGCGTCCACACCGAGCCTGCCCCGAGCCCGTCTGCCCCCGTCTACCCACTGCGCGCTCATGGACCCGAGGACATCACCCCGGCTCCCCGTACCCGACCTGCATGCCGGCACCTGGGGCCATCCACTCCAGTTCTCCACATCAATTGACCACCATGCGGACATGCTTGTGGACTGCGTATCTACCAACCTCTCGACGTCCCCCTTGAAGCCGACGCTACTGACGCACACGCAATCACAATCACACTGAAAGGTATGTCGCTCAATATTGTTAATGCCTATGGCCTGGCACTTGACATTATTAGGGACCTGCCACGCTTTGCCATAAACAGATGAATTGTACCGGAAAATTTCCCCCCACACACTCATCATTCTGTCACTTTATGTAACTTGCTGACAAAACCCATGACCGTTCAGGCTTTTACGCCCTTAATGCATGAGTCATAAAGACAAGCATGAACTCCGCATGCTTCCCAGATGGGCGCTGTAAACGCTTCTGTGCTTCACCTTCCACAGGATGTAAGGGGGTGCCCAATAAACTAGCCCCCTCGGGGCAATCTAAAAAAAAAATCTCTATAGTGTATAATTTGGCCTCTAAAGTATATTTTGATCTCTATAGTGTATAATTTGACCTCGAAAGTGTATAATTTGATCACTACAGTGTATAATATGACCTCTAGTGTATATTTTGACCTCTATAGTGTAAAATTTGGCCTCTAGTGTATATTTTGACCTCTATAGTGTATATTTTGACCTCTATAGTGTAAAATTTGGCCTCTAGTGTATATTTTGACCTCTATAGTGTATATTTTGACCTCTATAGTGTAAAATTTGGCCTCTAGTCTATATTTTGGCCTCTAGTGTATACTTTAGTCTCTAAAGTGTATATATTGGCCTCTTGAGTGTATGCTTTGGCCTCTAGCATATATTTTGGTCTCTTAAGTATATTTAAGAAGAGTATTTAATAATAAAGATACAAAAGCTATAGTTACTGTTTATATTATTAGTAAAAGAACAAATAAATTACACCTATTAATAACATGAGGACTGGGACCCAAGAGGACTGGGACCCATGAGGACTGGGACCCATGAGGACTGGGACCCATGAGGACTGGGACCCATGAGGACTGGGACCGTGAGGACTGGGACCCATGAGGACTGGGACCCATGAGGACTGGGACCGAGGACTGGGACCCATGAGGATGGACGGGGACCCTGAGGACTGGGGACTAATGAGGACTGGGGACCATGGGACTGGGACTGGGACCCATGAGGACTGGGACCGTGAGGACCGGGGACCTGGGACCGAGGACTGGGACTGGGGAAGACTGAGGACCGGGACATGAGAGACTGGGACTGGGGACTGTGGGACTTGGGGACTGGGACCCATGGGAGACTGGGACCCACTGGGAGAGGACTGGGACACCCCATGAGGACCCAGGGACTCCATGAGGACTGGGGACCCATGAGGACTGGGACCATGAGGACTGGGACCCAAGGGACTGGGGACCCATGGGGACTGGGACCCAAGGACTGGGGGAGGGACTGGGACCCATGGGGACTGGACCCAGAGGGACTGGGGACCCAGGGGGACTGGGACCCCAAGAGGACTGGGGACCGAGGGGACTGGGACCCATGAGGACTGGGACCGGGACCTGGAGGGGACTGGGACCAAGGGGACTGGGACTGCCGGGACCCATGGGGACTGGGACCTGGGGACTGGGACCCCACTGAGGGACTGGGACCCCATGGGGACTGGACTGGGACCTATGAGGGACCAGGGGACTGTGGACTGGGACCCATGAGGACTGGGAGTGGGGACTGGGACCGAGGACTGGGACTGGGATGACTGGGACCTGATGAGGGACTGGGGACCCATGAGGGACTGGGACCCATGGGGACTGGGACCCATGGGGTGACTGGGACCCATGAGGACTGGACCGGGGGACCTATGAGGACTGGACCTGGGGACTGGGACCCAGGGAGGACTGGGACCCATGGGAGACTGGGACCCACGAGGGACTGGGACCTATGAGGGACTGGGACCCCATGGGGACTGGGACCCACGGGGACTGGGACCTATGAGGGGGACTGGGACCCATGAGGGACCCATGAGACTGGGACCATGAGACTGGGACTAGGAGGACTGGGACCCATGAGGACTGGGACCCATGAGGGTTGGGGACTGGGACCCATGAGGACTGGGACCCATGGACTTGGGACTGGGACTGGGACTGGGACCCATGAGGGACCGGGACCGTGGAGGACTGGGACCCATGAGACTGGGGACCTATGACTGGGGACTGGGACTGGGACCTATACTGGGACGGCTGGGACCCTGGGGAGGACTGGGACCTATGAGGACTGGGACCCATGGTGGGGACCCATGAGGGGGACTGGGACCCCATGAGGACTGGGACTGGGAGGACTGGGACCCATGACTGGGACTGCTGGGACTGAGGACTGGACATGATGACTGGGGACCTGGACTGGGACCCATGAGGACTGGGACCCATGAGACTGGGGACGAGGACTGGGACCCATGAGGACTGAGGACCGTGATGAGGACCCACTGGAGGACTGGGACTGGGACGAGGACTGGGACCTGAGGACTGGGGACCCACGACTGGGGACCCACGGGACTGACCGACTGGGACGTGAGGACTGGGACCCAGGAGGACTGGGACCCATGAGGACCAGGGACTGGGGACTGAGGGGACTGGGACCCATGAGAACTGGGACCACGAGGACGGGACTCCAGGACTGGGGACCCCGGACTGGGACCCACGAGGACTGGGACCCATGGAGGACTGGGACCTGACGGCCTGGGACTGGGACCCCATGAGGACTGGGAGAGGATGGGACCCATGAGGACTGGGACCCATGAGGACTGGGGACCTGGGACCCATGAGGACTGGGACCCATGAGGACTGGGACTGAGGACTGGGGACTGGGACCCACCTGAGGACTGAGGACTGGGACCCATGAGGACTGGGACCCAGGGGACTGGGACTGGGACCTGAGGACTGGGACCCATGAGACTGGGACCTGGGAGGAGGGACTGGGACCATGGGACTGGGACCTATGAGGACTGGGACTGGGACCCAGGGACTGGGACCTAAGAGGACTGGGACCATGAGGAACAGGGACCCACGACGGGGACTGGGACCTGTGAGGGACTGGGACCATGAGAACAGGGGACCCACGAGGACTGGGACCCAGGGGACTGGGACCATGAGGACTGGGACCTATGGCCGGGACCCATGAGGACTGGGGACCCATGGGGACTGGGACCATGGGGACTGGGGCCCAGGAGGACTGGGGACCCATGAGACTGGGACCATGAGGACCGGGACCCATGAGACTGGGACCCATGAGACCGGGACCCATGAGGACTGGGACCCATGAGACTGGGACCCATGAGGACTGGGACCCATGGGACCTATGGCCGGGACCCATGAGGACTAGGACCATGAGGATTGGGGCCCATGAGACTAGGACCATGAGGACTGGGGCCCATGAGGACTGGGGCCCATGAGGACTAGGACCATGAGGATTGGGGCCATGAGGACTGGGGGTCAGGAGGACTGGGACCCATGAGGGACTGGGACCCAAGGAGACTAGGACCATGAGGATTGGGGCCATGACGATGGGGCCCATGAGGACTGGGGCCCATGAGGACTAGGACCATGAGGACTAGGGACCATGAGGACTGGGACCCATGAGGACTGGGACCATGAGGACTGGGACCCATGAGGATTGGGGCCATGACGACTGGGGCCCATGAGGACTGGGGCCCATGAGGACTAGGACCATGAGGACTAGGACCATGAGGACTGGGACCCATGAGGACTGGGACCATGAGGACTGGGACCCATGAGGACTGGGGCCCATTATTTACGTGTTACTAAAACAGCAATTTATACTAAGAATGACTGTATTATTTACGTATGTTGAGTCATATATCAATTATCAGATTTTCTGGTTAATAATTAATAATTATCGTATTTAATTATTTTGAGCCATTTATTATATCATTCACTATATATATATATATATATATATATATATATATATATATATATATATATATATATATATATATATATATATATATATATATATATATATATATATATATTAGATCATGTATTGCCATGAATCAAAAGGAAGTAACGTGATATATATATAATTATAATTAATTAGTTGTAAATCATTAGGATAATATGTGTATAATTATAGTGAAGGTCTATAATTGACCAAGATTATCTGATCATATCGAATGGGAAATAAGCAAATGAGTTCCGGATGAGTGATTAACACACACACACACACACACACACACACACACACACACACACACACAGCACTGCAACACCTTTTAACCTCTGATTTAGCCTCGTAAAGCTTCAATATAACTAAAAACAACAACAACAAAAACAACATCTAGCACATAAACATTAATACTCGTCATTTATGTGGGAGAGAAGGCAGTACGTCGATCTTCTACCACCCCTCCCCCATCCACTTGGCGCCCCATCCCCTGACCTGGCGCCCTCATCTCGACCTGGCGCCTCATCCCGACCTGGCCCCCACTCCCCACCTGGCGCCCACCCCCCCACCTGGCGCCCCCACCCCCACTGCCCCACCCCCAGAGCCTCACCACCCCAAGGAGCCCCTCACCCCTAGGAGCCCCCTCACCCCCAGGAGCCCTCAACCCTAAGAGCCCCTCACCCCAGGAGCCCCCACCCCTAGGAGCCCCCCACCCCTAGGAGGAGCCCTCACCCCCTAGGAGCCCTCACCCCCCCACCCCCACAGTGTTCTCTCATTTGTCTCGCTCTGCCAACTTCCCTAAATGGAGAAAATATGTAATGTCTCCCCTTACGGTTGAGAATTATATGTCTTGGTGTGAGCCGAGTGACTCTAGTAAGGAGTCCATGTAATATTTACTTCTGGTGCCGCTCGCGTCTCATACCACTATGCTGTATGATGATTATATTATGATCTTTGCTTAATTAATCATTTACTGAGTTTCCGGGATTTAGACATATTTTTAGTCAACTTTTTCGATCACCTGAAGATTAGACATCCCAGATTATTCCACCTGATGATTTAACACCAAAAATAATTCATTTATCAACATATACAAAATTATGTGAAGGCGGTGTTGACGTCATCGACCAGTGGCGAAGAGGAGTCTGGCTATGGTTTCCTTCCCCCCCTCACGGAGATGAACACATTTAGGGTAATTTATACAGCTCCACCAGACCCCAGACCCAGCAGCGGCGTCCAGGTCACTTTATAGAGGCGGAGGAAGACGGTGAAGGCGGCAGCGACAAGTGAGGTATCGTCTGTGTTGTGGCTAAGAGGAACACCGTCCACATTTTGCTATACCTACTTCTCTTGCTGGAGAGTTGCCCCCACCCCTTCCTTAACCATCACCAGGCACCATCACCTTTACCAGGCACCATCACCTTTACCAGGCACCATTACCATTACCAGGCACCATTACCATTATCAGACACCATCACTTTTACCAGGCACCATTACCATTATCAGACACCATCACCTTTAACAGGCACCATTACCATTACCAGGCACCATTACCATTATCAGACACCATCACCTTTACCAGGCACCATTACCATTATCAGACACCATCACCTTTACCAGGCACCATTACCATTATCAGACACCATCACCTTTAACAGGCTCCATCACCATCATCAGGTACCATTACCATAATAAGGCACCATCATCAGGCACCATCACCATCATCAGGTACCATTACCATTATCAGGCACCATCACCATCATCAGGTACCATTACCATAATCGGACACCATCATCAGACACCATCACCATCATCAGGTACCATTACCATTATCAGGAACCATTATGAGGCACCATCACCATCATCAGGCACCATCACCATCATCAGGTTGCCATTACCATTATCAGCACCATAACCATCATCAGGCACCATCACCATCATCCAGGCACCATCACCATCATCAGGCACCATTACCACCATCCTGTCAATCAGGCACCATCATCACCATCATCAGGTACACCATCACCATCATCAGGCACCATTACCATATAATCAGGCACCATCACCATCATCAGGCACCATCACCATCATCGAGCACCATCACCATCATCAGGCATCATCATCGGTACCACTACCATTATCGGGCACCATCATTAGGCACCATCATCAGGCACCATTGCCATAATCAGGCACATCACATCATCAGGCACCATCACCATCATCGGCTACCATCATCAGGCACCATCACCATCATCAGGCACCATCACCATCATCAGGTACCATCTACCATTATCGGGCACCATCATCAGGCACCATTACCATAATCAGGCACCATCCTGCATCAGGCACCATCACCATCATCATCACCATATCAGGTACCACTACATTATCGGCACCTTATCATCACCATCAGGCACCATCAACAGCACCATTGTCATTATCGGGCACCATCATCACCATCACCATAATCAGGCACCATCACCACCATCGGCACCATCATCCATAAATTCAGGCACCATTACATCGGGCACCATCACTCATCATCAGGCACCATCATCACCGTCACCATCATCAGGCACCATCACCATCATCAGGCACCATCACCATAATCACACCATTACCATTATCGGGCACCATCATCAGGCACCATCACCATTATCAAGCACCATAATCAGGCACCATCATCAGCACCATCACCATCATCAGGCACCATCACCATCATCAGGCACCATTACCATATCAGGCACCATCACCATCATCAGGCACCATCACCATAATCAGGCACCATCACCACATCAGGCACCATCACCATCATCAGGCACCATCATCAGGCACCATCACCATCATCAGGCACCATCACCATCATCAGGCACCATCACCATAATCAGACACCATTACCATTATCGGGCACCATCATCAGGCACCATCACCATTATCAAGCACCATTATGAGGCACCATCATCAGGCACCATCACCATTATCAGGCACCATCACCATTATCAGGCACCATCACCATTATCAAGCACCATTATGAGGCACCATCATCAGGCACAAAAAAGGTCTAATACCGGAAAAAACGAAAGGCTCTGTCCCCATCATATTTAACCTAACCTAACCTAACCTAACCCCATAGTAGTGCTACAGTGTTTAGTCCTCGAGTGAAATAAATTGGGGGATTAATTTTCAGGTAATATATATTTTTTCGAGTAATATTTACTTGCTAAGAACAGCAAACGTATCAAAGGTTAGCAGTGAAGGGAGACGGTAACAGCGGCCTTGGTGTAAGGTCTTGTCTTGTCAACTCGTTGAATGAAAAAAAGCGACAACAGGCTTAACCTCTCCTCTCTGTACCCTAGGGCATCACCGCCCCTTGACGGCTACAGTCGTGTGTGTCTTGAATAAGTCACCACACCTGCGACACACAGTATACAAGACGATATATATATATATATATATATATATATATATATGCTGATAACAAGGAAAGAAGAAAACACGAAGTTCCCAAGCGCTTTCGTGTAATTCACATCTTCAGGGGTGATTACAGACTAAAGTGAAGTGCAAACCAAGGTGTATATATACAGAGGAGGGTGAGACCAGGTCCACAATGGTCAGGTATTAGGTAATGACCCTACTAATCTTTAAATAGCACGGCAACGGTTGGTGGTCAGGTCAGAGGGTAAGGTGACCCAACCTTCTCACCTGGTTACAAATCTTCTTAATTACAAAATTTTCCAGTTTGTACATGCCATATATATATATATATATATATATATATATATATATATATATATATATATATATATATATATATATATATATATATATATATATGTGTGTGTGTGTGTGTGTGTGTGTGTGTGTGTGTGTGTGTAAACCTCACTTGTCGGGAATCGAACCCTGGACCTCTGCATGTGTTCTGACCTCACTAGGGGAAAGGTCACGGCAGGGTTAGCTCCAGAGGGATAATTATCAGATATGGCCAGTGATATGTGCGGTCTTGGGTATGAGAGTTTGTTGACCAAACTGGAGTGGTCCACTGAAGAATTGGCGAGGGCCAAGTTAGAAATTGAGAGGGCCACGTTGGAGAACGTGAAATTAAGGAAAGAGCTGGCGAAGTTAAAAGGAGAGGCTGGACGAGTAAAGCCAGTGTCTGACGAAAAATCAAACGAGTGGAAAGTCGTGAGTAGTGGCAGGACCAAGCTGGTGGTAAAGAAGCACTCGAAGGATACGACAACAACGACAACAACAGCTAAGTGTACCAACCCGTTCAGTCCCTTGATAGACGAATTGGACGCTAGTACAGTCAGGGGCAGGGATGACAAGGAAGGTATAAAAACTTTAATTGTTGGTGACTCACAGGTAAGGTACATGGACAGGGCTTTTTGTGGTAAAAACAAAAATAGGATGAGGGTGTGTTTGCCAGGAGCTGGGGTGGGGGATATAGTTGACAGGATGGACAATATCTTGTCTGGTAATGGGAACAAACCCATTATCTGCCTCAGTGCAGGAGGCAATGACATTGGCCGGTGTAGGAGCGAGGAACTTCTTGATAAGTTCAAGGCAGCCATAGATCGTATTAGGACTAAGGGAGGGATCCCTATCATATGCGGTGTCCTGCCTAGAAGGAGAGTTGGCAGTGAATGGTTGTCAAGGGCAGTTGGTGTTAACGACCGTCTTGACAGATATTGCAAGTCAATATCAGTCCCATTCATTGACAACTGGGACAACTTCTATGGCAGAAGGGACCTTTATGCTAGGGATGGGGTGCACCTGTCTAGGGATGGAGTAGCAACCCTGGCTGGGGCTCTAGAGGGGGCAGTTCAAAAGATATCGAAGTCTTTAAACTGCTAAGAGAACATAGGGGCACGGGGGTGGAGGAGACTGCAGTGGGAGCGGGTAAACAAGGCGAAAGATTACAGGGAAATAGTGTTAGGAATGATGACAAAACTAAATTAGACAGGGAGTTTAAAACTAAACGCGGTAAGGGAAGGACTCAGAACACGACTAACTTAAATGTATACTACGCGAACAGTAGAAGTATGAGAAACAAAATGGATGATATTAAGGCCTTGGTATGTACCGAAGAAATCGATATAATTGCATTCACTGAAACATGGATCAACCTAGACACACGTGAATTACCAGTCGAATACCAAATTGCGGGTTACAAACTGTTCCATACCGATAGGCAGACCAGGAAAGGAGGCGGAGTAGCAATCTATGTTAGGGATAATCTGAAGTGTGAAATAAATAAGGAAATAAAAACTGAGAGGAATACAGAAACAATTTGGATAGAATTAAGCGACGGTCGGGAAAAATTAATCACAGGGGTAATATATAGACCCCCCAATCTTGATAGCGTCAATGAGCGACTTATCTGGGATGAAATGCGCAGGGCTTCCATACACAACAAAGTCTGTATAGTAGGCGACTTTAACCTTGGCCAAATAGATTGGACTGTCCTTACGGGTAACTCAGAATCAGAGGATTTTCTCGAGACGATCCAGGACTGTTTCCTAAGTCAACATATAACCGAACCCACACGGGGTAATAATATACTGGATTTAGTTCTGACGAACAGAGAAAACCTCATTAGCAATGTCGAGGTAGGGAACGAACTTGCAAACAGCGATCACAAAGAAATTCGATTCCAGTTAGATTTTCAGGGCAGACGTAAGGAAAATTCCACTAAAGTACCAGATTTCAGAAGGGCAAACTTTGACAGTTTAAAGAGGCAGCTGAGAGAGAGGGGTGTCGCGCTTGGCCGTGAACCTGACAGATGACACCGACCTGATAACGAGATCTGAGATTGCCGAGTTCCACGACAATTTAAATAGTGAGTTACTTAATGCACAAAGGCAGAACATACCATACAAAAAACTCAGATCAGACAACAATGACCCTAAATGGATAAATAATTATTTAAAGAACATCATTGGCCAAAAGAAGGCTATAGGTAGAAGGATAAATCGTGGCGAAATTCACCTCCGGGACTATTATAGGGTATTGGCGAGTAGAGTTAAAACCGAGATAAGGAAAGCAAAGAGGAATAATGAGGTAAGGGTAGCAAGGGAGGCGAAGACAAACCCCAAAGGATTCTACCAAATGTATCAAACTAAAACACGAGAAAAGATTGGACCAATACGGTCAGACTCCGGCGAGCTCACTGATAACGACGGAGAAATGAGCAATAATTTAAATAAATATTTTTCAACAGTTTTCACCACCGAAAATTTAAACATGATACCCGAGGCACCGACTCTATTCAGAGATAGTGAAGAAAACAAATTAAGTGAGATAGTAGTGACTAGTAACGATGTTAGTAAGCAAATAGACAAACTAAAGCCTAATAAGTCACCTGGTCCCGATGAGATATTTGCCAGAGTATTAAAGGAATGTAAGGAAGAGCTTAGTATGCCCTTAGCAAAGTTGTTTAACATGTCCTTAAAAACAGGTGTAGTACCAGAATCCTGGAGGATAGCGAATGTAATACCGATTTTCAAGAAGGGGGATAGATCACTATCCTCTAACTACCGCCCAATCAGTCTAACATCAATAGTAGGCAAATTACTGGAAGCAATCATTTCAAACTCTATTCGAAATCACCTGGAGAAGCACCGATTGATCAATGATTCCCAGCATGGCTTCACAAGCGGACGTTCTTGCCTAACTAATCTATTAACATTCTTTTCATCAGTTTTCGAATCAGTGGACGAGGGGCACAATTATGATGTGGTATATCTCGACTTTAGCAAAGCCTTCGACAGAGTCCCCACGAAAGACTAATTAGAAAGGTAGAAGCTCATGGCATCAAAGGTGACATCCTTAAATGGATTAGGGCGTGGTTACAGGACAGGAAACAGCGAGTGAGCATTAACGGCACTAAGTCCCATTGGAGCAACGTCACAAGTGGAGTTCCCCAAGGCTCAGTACTTGGACCATTATTGTTTATTATATACATAAACGACATAGATATCGGCATAGACAGCAACATAAGTAAATTTGCTGATGACACTAAAATAGGACGTGTTATCAAATCTGACGAGGACTCGGCAAAACTACAGGAAGATCTAAACAAATTTTTCCAATGGTCTGAAAAATGGCAGATGAAATTCAATGTCGACAAATGTAAAGTACTCAGTATAGGAGATGTAAACAGGGAAACCAGATACCAGATGAACAACGATGCCATAGAGAAATCCGACTGCGAGAGAGATTTAGGAGTAATGATAAGTAGGAACCTTAAGCCAAGTAAACAATGTGTTTTTGCTCGTAACAAGGCTAATAAAGTACTTGGGTTCATACAAAGGAGTGTTAGTTACAAGACTAGCGAGGTCATCCTAAAACTGTATCTTGCTCTTGTGAGACCACACCTGGATTACGCAGTTCAGTTCTGGTCACCGTATTACAGAATGGATATAGAATCCTTGGAAAGAATTCAGAGGAGAATGACAAGACTAATCCCGGGCATTAGGAACCTTGAATACAGAGACAGGTTAAAGCATCTTAATTTGCACTCCCTCGAGAGACGTAGAGCGAGGGGCGACCTGATAGAGGTGTATAAGTGGAAGACAGGGCTAAACAAAGGGGACATTACAAAGGTACTCAAATTATCCAACCAGGAGCGAACTCGTAACAATGGTTTTAAATTAGACAAATTTAGATTTAGGCGTGAAATAGGTAAACACTGGTTTGGAAACAGAGTAGTTGATGAATGGAACAAGTTACCAAATATCATCATTAACTCGAATTCGCTGAATTGCTTCAAACATAGGTTGGATGCTCATATGAGCAATAGGGGTTGGGTGTAAACGGAACTGCCCAGTATGGGCCAATAGGCCCGCTGCAGTTTCCTCCATTCTTATGTTCTTATGTTCTTATGTGAACAGGGATCGCTACCGACTAGTGAGGTATTGTTTGTATATGGAAGTGTGCGTGCTATACGGACTGAGGAGTATATATACGTGTGTGTGTGTGTGTGTGTGTGTCACGCTGAAGCCTGAAAAAAACTGACGTTTTTGTGGAACCAGGATTTGTTATTATTACTTTAACTTATTACAAATTAAGTCGAAATAAAATAAATTAATAAATAAGATAAAAACTGCTGTGTCTACCATAGATATCGGCATAGGCAGCAATATAAGTAAATGGCAGATGAAATTCAATGTGGACAAATGTAAAGTACTCAGTATAGCTGTAAACAGGGAACCAGATACCACATGAACAACGATGTTATTGAGAAATCCGACTGCGAGAGAGATTTAGGAGTAATGATAAGTAGGAATCTTAAGCCAAGTAAACAATGTGTATTTGCTCGTAACAAGATATATAAAGTACTTGGGTTCATACAAAGGAGTATTAGTTACAAGACTAGCGAGGTCATCCTAAAACTATATCTAGCGCTTGTGAGACCTCACTTGGATTACGCAGTTCAGTTCTGGTCACCGTATTACAGAATGGATATAGAATCCTTGGAAAAAATTCAGAGGAGAATGACAAGACTAATCCCGGGCATTAGGAACCTTGAGTACAGAGACAGGTTAAAGCATCTTAATTTGCACTCCCTCGAGAGACGTAGAGTGAGGGGCGACCTGATAGAGGTGTATAAATGAAAGTCAGGGCTAAACAAAGGGGACATTACAAAGGTACTCAAACTATCCAACCAGGAGCGAACTCGTAACAATGGTTTTAAATTAGATAAATTTAGATTTAAGCGCGAAATAGGTATACACTGGTTTGGAAACAGAGTAGTGGATGAATGGAACAAGTTACCAAATATCATCATTAATTCGAATACGCTGGATAGCTTCAAACATAGGTTGGATGGATATATGAGTGATAGGGGTTGGGTGTAAATGGGACTGCCCAGTATGGGCCAATAGGCCTGCTGCAGTTTCCTCCATTCTTATGTTCTTATTTGATAGCCATATTATAACTAAAGTAGGTAAAGTAAAGAAAGGTTTTATATAATACTATTCTTTTGTACACATAACGATGATGTACTTGATCATCTATGGTAAGTCAGGAATTTCCCCAAAGTAGAAATACATAGACGTTATCGCTATTAAACAGTTATCCTTATTTGTTATAACATTTATCTATCACAACATGAAAAATAATTCTGTCGTTTACTAAAGACGGTGAGGCGGAAGGCGATGTCCACGTTATAAACCAAACAAGTTTAATCAATCTATTGTTGTGAGATCTAACACCTATGTCCAGTGCGAGTTACAGCATCTACTCCTGTCCGCTGTACCCATAACAATTACTACGAGTCCAGTGGTTGTTCGTGGGCAGCTTCCACAAGCAGGAGGTCAGCCATTAGATTCATAGACACACGAACAGACTGACATACGAGCAACCTTATAATCGTTGTGTTATGTTCGATAGCTTCATTTTTGTTAGGTTAGGTTAAGTTGAGTTAGATAGGTGAGGTCTAGTCAAATTTCGCTACATTACTTTAAGTTAGATTAGATTAGGTTAAGTTTAGTCAATTTTCGTTAGGTTAGGTTTAATATCCAACAAGTTGTTAATATTCAAGCATCACTACGTTCATCAGTGGCCTAAAAAAAGTTTCTCCTGAATAAATTAAACCTGACGCAGCTCACAGACGCCAACCAGCTATTGACGTTCAAGCTGAAGTAAGGCTTCTTATAGGTGGCACCGTGAGTGAGTCTCTGTCCTTACGGTAAAGCCTACTGACAACTGACGCACAAGACCCGACCTACACGACCCGACTAACCGACATACACGACCCGACCTACACGCCCCGACTAACCGATCTATCTATCCAACTACCTGACCCGACCGCCCGACACACATTATCCACCTACCCCATCCGACTATCCGACCCAATTACTTGACCAACCCACATGACCCGCCTATCCGACAGTAAAATAACTGGTTGTATTCAACATCCACTAGTTGACAGTACCGGACAAGTGTGGGTACTGGATAAATTTGGGTACTGGATAAGTGTGGATATTGGATAATTGTGGGTACTGAACAAGTGTGGGTACTGTATGAGTATGCGAACTGTGTGATTGTAGTTATTATACAAATATTGGTAGTAAGCGAGAAGACTATGGGTGTGGAGTGAGGTGTGGTACTGGTGAGAGCATTGAACATTTATTGACTGTCGATAAGTCAGATTAACTAATGCATTGCAGATGTGACCGGGAATGGCATCTTCATAATTAAACAGACTTATACTGAATACTTAAATGACTGTCTATAGGATAAGTGTTGGGAGGTCTACCTAGGCGGATGGGAGGGGTGGATGGGAGGGGGGGTTGGGAAGGGGGGGGGGTGGGAGGGGAGGATGGAAGGGATGGTAAAGCAGATTGAAAGAAAGAAAGAGAGAGTGATAACATTCTGTCGTGAAAGTATAACGAAAAGACATTGCACTCAATCTCATCGCCTACCCAACTGTAAAGGTAGGTACCCATTCACAGCTGAGCGACCCTGGGTGTGCCATAAGAAACTGTAGAGACTATCGTGTGAACAAACAGACAGACAGACAGGCAAATCAAAATAATTACTGCTGTTTAAGTCGTCAAACACTCACTGACTCGCGAATAATATTTCATGGTTTATCGTCTGCTTGTTTCTCCATGTTTCTGCCCTGAAGAATAGACACCCAAATATTAACCTAACCTAACCTATCCTAACATAGTGTTATGCCGAGGCATAATTTTGCATTATAATCTTGTAAACTAGGTGTTTTGTTTGTTTTCTGTCCCACGCAGCAGTTATTTTGGGTAAATTTAATGAGATTTTCGTGTACTGTTCTGAATATATTGATAATATTGATGTATTAATTATGTAAGAATATTCTAGAATGTATTGTATAATTTTTGGTTCCGATTTACCTCTAATTGTAAGTTTAGATCATTATAGAATTCTCCAGACAGGTCTGGAGCCGACCTTCCGCGTCTGGATATCACTAGAATGTTCTTGGTGTCTAACGAACCGCATGTAAGCTGACTCGGGCTGCCTAAAGTCAGTTAGTTGCTCGCTTCACCTAGTGTAAAGACTAACCCTAGCAGAACAACTGACGACAATTGTTGTGCAAGTATTGTGGAATTGTTGTGATTAATACAGTATTAAGTGAGAAGACTAAGAAATTGTAAACTGGTAGTGTGCTGACAACACTGTTTAGTTGACGTGTGAAGTTAAGCTGCGTAGCCATTACCCTGTTAACAGTGTTGTGAAGAATTACTGTTTATTAAAGAAGACTACAGTGCACAAGTGTTTTTCTGTGACCTGGTGGAAATCTACCTGCCTGTTATTCGTCTGTACACTGTTACCGATCGTCGGGGAATTACCGGAGACTGGCGGGGCAGTCAGTGGTAATTCGACGATACTTGTGAGATATCTACTGCTTTGTACATACGACCCTGGCCGCTGGTAACCAGTGGTGGAAGCTGGGTAAGCGGAGAAAGGAGGGTCGCAACACTAGTGTCAGGAGTAGGGACAGCCTTGCAGTGAGATATCAGCCAAGATGGAAGGTGAAGGTGTCCAGACCAGAAGCCAGGCCAGGCAAGGCGAGATTTGCATGGCGGATCTGATGTAATTCCTACAAGAACAACGAGAAGGGCAGAAGGATGAAAATGTGCAGCTGCAAGTAAAAATTCAGGAACAACTCCAAGAACAACGAGAAGAACAAAAGGAGCAACAAACGAGGTTGCAAGAACAGCTGCAAGAACAACGAGAAGAACAGAAGCAATTACTCCAAGAACAGGAAGAATAGAAACAACTACTGCAAGAACAGAAGCAACAACTACAGCAGCTGCAGGAAGATATCGACAAGAAAATTCATGAACGAGATGAGGCTCTTGAAGCGATGTGTAACAGATGGAATGATGCATTTCATGAGGTGCAAGTTGAACTAGGAGCAACAAAAGAAGTGGGTGAAAAAATTAAAACAGCACAAACGAAAGGTGAGTGGTGAGATTACTGAGCTACAGAAAGTCAGTAGCAGGATGGAAGTTCTGCAGAATTGTCTAACAGCAGGATATCAGCCAAGATTTAGTGACTCCTATAATTGTGATGGTGTGCGTGAAACATCGTTTGTGCATGCTCCGAGTGGAATGCATGTGTTGAAAATTTTGGAAAATAAGATGAGTGTGTGAAAAAGGGAAGTGCTGAGCTGAATTACAGAGCACCTGAGTTCAGACCCCAATCTTAGTTACAAATAGTAGAAGCTCCAAAAAATTTACGTTAAGTGAAGTGGTGAACTATCCAAGATTGCCATTGAAGAAGAAACCACAGGAATTCGATGCAAGGTCTCATGGGAAGCATATCAGCACATTTTGAGTTACTATCTGAACAAAACTGGTGGGACGACAAGCAGTGTGCAGTGGAATTCGCCACGAGTCTTAAGGGCGCGGCTATGGAGGTTCTCAGCCAGTTTACAGGAGAAGAGCGTAACAGTTACATGTCACTGGTAAAGGTATTGGAACGAAGGTATGAAACCAAGCACCAAAGTGAGGTTTACAGGGTCAGATTCCGTACTCGAACCCGTCATCGAGGTGAAACACTGCAACAGCTGGCTCATAGGGCGTACCCTGGAGCATCACCTGATCTGTTAGCCGTGTTGTTGAGGGACCAGTTTGTGGACGCATTGGACAGCATGCAACTCAAGATTCAGGTGAAGCGGTCCCAACCGGCAAGTCTACGGGAAGCTTTGGCTAGAGCCCTGGAGTTTGAATCTTGTGTGCGGTCAAGTTTACCAAGCTTGAAGACGGAGTCTAGCGCTGGGTTTAAAACACGAAAGGGACAAGTACAAGGAACGAAGGGATTTAATGGAACCTGCTGGTATAGTGAAAAGATTGGGCATAGACAGGAGGAATGTTACAAGCGGAAGGGAGATCAGTGCAATACCGAGCAGAACAGGGAGAAGAGAGGGTGTTGGACGTGTGGAGAAGATGGACACTTCAAGACTAAGGGCCCACAGAATTCCAAGAGAGGGAAAGAAGAGCGGCCAACTAAGACAGGAAACTAGAGATGGCTGGTGCTGAGGGGCAACGACACAGCCTGTCTCACCAGAGTCCCACTGTTAACAAAATGCAACCGAGCCACTGTAAACAGTGTCCAGGTTGAAGGTGAGGTCGATGGGGTAAGGTGTCCGTTGGTGATCGACACAGCCTCGGAGCAGACTTTTGTGAGGCCGGACATGGTTAGTCATCGACAACTACCCGAGACGTCGCAGCATCTGTGTGGGATAACTGGACAATGTGCGGTACTAAAGGGACCAGTGGATATCAGCATCAAGCTGGAAGGGGAAGAAGAAGCCCTACAGGTTTATGTAGCGGATATAACAAACCCTTGCATCCTGGGTCTGGACTACCTCCTACCTCGCAGATATCAACTGGACCTTGGCTCGATGCAGCTGTATATTAAAGGAAAGTGGGTACCGCTGAGGACTGTGAGGCATGCCGGTGCTAAGGTTACAGCTATGCGGTCAGTAGTTATTCCCCCAAGATTAGAGGTGCTGCTGCCATGTATGGTGAACGGTGCCTTGCATACCCGTCTAGGAGAGGTGGAGCCTGACGAGCAGTGTGGAGTCGAAAATGGAGTGATGGTGGGGAGAACTTTAGTCGATCCATCTGCAGAGGAGGTACCTGTAATTGTGGCCAATTTCTCTCTCCGGCCAAAGAAAATACAGCAGGGAGTGGCAGTTGGACTGTACCAAGAGGTCCACCAGGACCTGCAAGAGAAGCGTGGCCAAGCAGAAGAATAGACTGCCTGATCATTTGCAGGACTAGTTTGCCAGGAGCTCCCAGTGCATGGACGAGGCTCGAGTGACACAACTGGAACAGTCGTTATTAAAGTATACGGAAGTCTTCTCTGCAGGGGACCTAGACCTGGGTTGTACAGACCTGGTACAGCATCACATCGACACTGGGGATCACCGTTCGATCAAGCAGCTGCCTCGGAGGATAGCACCAGCTCGTCGCCAGGAAATGGAGAAGGTGGTAGGGGACCTTATTCACCAAGTTCTGGTCGAAAAGTACAACAGTCCGTGAGCGTCAGGAGTCGTCCTCGTGAAGAAGAAGGATGGCTCAATGCGGTGCTGTGTGGACTACCAAGCCCTCAATGACGTGACGGTGAAGGACCCCTACCAGTTGGTAAGAATCTATGACACACTCGATGCTCTGACAGGCGCCAAGTGGTTCTCAACACTCGACATGAAGTCTGGGTATCACCAGGTGACGATGGCTGAGGAAGACAAGGAGAAGACAGCATTTTCATATGGACAAGGGCTGTGACAGTTCAAGGTTATGCCATTTGGCCTGTGCAATGCACCAGCTACCTTGGAACACCTCATGGAAAAGGCTCTGGAAGGCTTGCACTGGAAGACTACCCTCATGTATCTGGACGACGTGATTGTCTTTGGAAGAACTTTCGAGCAGGAACTGGGGAACCTATCGGAAGTGTTAGACAGGTTCCAGGCTGCACACCTTAAACTGAGCCCAAAGAAATATTACTTGTTCCAGAAGGAAGTTCATTATCTGGGACATATAGTAAGTGAAGACGAAGTGCGCACAGACCCAGAGAAGGTGGCGGTGGTGAGTAAATGACCAGAGCCAACTTGTATAAGAGAGCTGCGTAGTTTCCTTGACCTTTGTACCTACTACCGTCGATTTGTTAAGAACTTGGCCTCGGTCGCAGCACCGTTGCTCAAGCTGACTAAGAAGGGGCAGAAGTTTGTGTGGACGACTGAGAGTCAAGGCTCCTTCGACCAACTAAAGGATGCCTTGGCCAGCTCCCCGGTGCTCCCGTATGCGAACCCAACTCAACCATTCGTCTTGGACTGTTATGCTAGTGATGATGGCATCGGTGGAAGAAGAGTGACAACGAGTACGTAGTGGCATACTAGAGCAAGAAGTTAAGCCCTCCAAAAATAAATTATTGTGTGACCATCCGGACTGACCACACAGCATTGAGGTGGCTTAAGACTCCAAAGAATCCAGAAGGACAACTGGCAGGGTGGATTGGGAAGCTGGATCAACACAATTATACCATCCAGTACAGGCCTGGGCAGATACATGGGAATGCTGACAGTCTGAACCGACGACCATGTGATTCCGATTGTCAGCAGTGTTACAAGAGTGAGGTAGTTCCTAAGAAGTGTAGTCGCACTACAGAGGAGGAGGATCCAGCCGTTGCTGGGGAAGGCCTTGAGAAGCTGCAGATGGAAGACCAAGACCTGCGACCATTGGTCGAGTGGATGAACCAGAGCTCAGTGCGGCCAATGCAGTGCGGGTATATGCAGATAATTATGGTGTTCCAAGAGACAACAGTACTGAGTAAATTGTCCCAGCACAAATTCTCGGACAGGATTGTGAGTTGGTGTTCACCAGTGCGAGCTGTGGGCTGGTCTTCACAGCATCACTCGAGAGGGCGATCTCCCTCATGGAGGGGCGGGCAGCATCGCCACCAGTCGAAGACAGTCCACTCAGCAGAACCAGGACTTGTCTGTAAACACTTCTACATCTGGCGAGGTCACAGGTCGAAAGATTTAATGGCAACACACGCCAGGGGCGATAACAGTAACAATAACATAAATTAACCTAATACTAACACTAATCCAATACTAACCTAACCTAACATAACCTAACCCTAACCTAACCCAACATGACAGTATGACTCACAATAAACAACTGACAGTATGACTCACAATAAACAACTGACAGTATGACTCACAATAAACAACTGACAGTATGACTCACAATAAACAACTGACAGTATGACTCACAATAAACAACTGACAGTATGACTCACAATAAACAACTGACAGTATGACTCACAATAAACAACTGACAGTATGACTCACAATAAACAACTGACAGTATGACTCACAATAAACAACTGACAGTATGACTCACAATAAACAACTGACAGTATGACTCACAATAAACAACTGACAGTATGACTCACAATAAACAACTGACAGTATGACTCACAATAAACATCTGACAGTATGACTCACAATAAACATCTGACAGTATGACTCACAATAAACAACTGACAGTATGACTCACAATAAACAACTGACAGTATGACTCACAATAAACATCTGCCAGTGTGACTCACAATAAACAACTGACAGTATGACTCACACAAACAACTGACAGTGTGACTACACAAACAACTGACAGTATGACTCACACAAACATCTGACAGTATGACTCACAATAAACAACTGACAGTATGAGACTTCACACAAACAACTGACAGCACTGCCACAAACATCTGACAGTATGACCTACAATAAACATCTGACAGTATGATCTACAATAAACATCTGACAGTATGACTCACAATAAAACAACTGACAGTATGACTCACACAAACATCTGACAGTATACCCACAATAAACTGACAATATGACTCACAATAAAACAACTGACAGTATGACTCACAATAAACAACTGACAGTATGACTCACAAATAAAACAACTGACAGTATGACTCACAATAAAACAACTGACAGTATGACTCACAATAAACAACTGACAGTATGACTCACAATAAACAACTGACAGTATGACTCACAATAAACAACTGACAGTATGACTCACAATAAACAACTGACAGTATGACTCACAATAAACAACTGACAGTATGACTCACAATAAACAACTGACAGTATGACTCACAATAAACAACTGACAGTATGACTCACAATAAACAACTGACAGTATGACTCACAATAAACATCTGACAGTATGACTCACAATAAACATCTGACAGTAGGACTCACAATAAACAACTGACAGTATGACTCACAATAAACAACTGACAGTGTGACTCACAATAAACAACTGACAGTATGACTCACAATAAACAACTGACATAGGACTCACAATAAATAACTGACAGTATGACTCACAATAAACAACTGACAGTATGACTCACAATAAACAACTGACAGTATGACTCACAATAAACAACTGACAGTATGACTCACAATAAACAACTGACAGTATGACTCACAATAAACAACTGACAGTATGACTCACAATAAACAACTGACAGTATGACTCACAATAAACATCTGACAAGTATGACTCACAATAAACAACTGACAGTATGACTCACAATAAACAACTGACAGTATGACTCACAATAAACAACTGACAGTATGACTCACAATAAACAACTGACAGTATGACTCACAATAAACAACTGACAGTATGACTCACTCACAATAAACAACTGACAGTATGACTCACAATAAACAACTGACAGTATGACTCACAATAAACAACTGACAGTATGACTCACAATAAACAACTGACAGTATGACTCACAATAAACAACTGACAGTATGACTCACAATAAACAACTGACAGTATGACTCACAATAAACAACTGAGTATGACTCACAATAAACAACTGACAGTATGACTCACAATAAACAACTGACAGTATGACTCACAATAAACAACTGACAGTATGACTCACAATAAACAACTGACAGTATGACTCACAATAAACAACTGACAGTATGACTCACAATAAACAACTGACAGTATGACTCACAATAAACAACTGACAGTATGACTCACAATAAACAACTGACAGTATGACTCACAATAAACAACTGACAGTATGACTCACAATAAACATCTGACAGTATGACTCACAATAAACAATCTGACAGTATGACTCACAATAAACAACTGACAGTATGACTCACAATAAACAACTGACAGTATGACTCACAATAAACAACTGACAATATGACACACAATAAACAACTGACAGTATGACTCACAATAAACAACTGACAGTATGACTCACAATAAACAACTGACAGTATGACTCACAATAAACAACTGACAGTATGACTCACAATAAACAACTGACAGTATGACTCACAATAAATAACTCACAGTATGACTCACAATAAACAACTGACAGTATGACTCACAATAAACAACTGACAGTATGACTCACAATAAACATCTGCCAGTGTGACTCACAATAAACATCTGTCATTAACACACATTTAGAATCCTGTAAACTTAGTGGAAAAAGAACAAGAATTAATGAACCAGGTGACAATTGGTGAATATAAGAGAAAAGTTATACTGATATTCTAAAACTTCCTGAGTTTATAGTGTGTGTGTGTGTGTGTGTGCATGTGTGTGTGTGTATGTGTGTGTGCATGTGTGTGTGTGTGTGTATATGTGTGTGTATACAGTAGGCTCTCGCCAATAACGACTTCCACAATAACGTTTTCGACAATAACGGTAAGTTACAATAGATACCCATTTTCGATAATAACGTCTGAATTCTCTTGAATAACGGAAATTTCGCGGGAAGCGTCCGAGCGCATCAATGATAGCATTTGTTTGCCGCCATGTTGATGACGTAGTTGTCCACTCAGCCTCACTCTCACTCTCACACACGCTCAGTGGAATACAGCGCTGCGCCCACTGTGAGATTTTCGCCACTATAACCAGTGGTTGTTAGGGTCAGTGATCAATAATGGCTTCCGCATTTTTGCCTGTGGGGGCTAGGGGAGGTGGTGGAGAGAGTGATTTGCCACCTGAATGATGGGGAACTTTTAAAGTGAGGAAATTGAACTGTCCTGAGTCTACAGTGCGAAATATTAAGAGGAACATAGAGGAGACCAAGAAGAGTATTGCGCTGGCTAAAAATATTTTGGTAGTGATGGAAATGCGAGGCGAGCTATGAATGATAAAGGCGATAGAAACAGGTTGTTAGTGATAACAGAGCATTATCTTGTGAAATGGTTAGCTTGTAGAATGAAAGACAGTGCAAGTGTTAGCGGCCCTCAGATATGGAACAATCGTCACACCAAGCACCTCAAAAACTAAGTGTTATATTACTCAAACTCTTTATTTTGATGATTGAATAGCAATTCTTTTTATTTCAGCTAACAAAAAGTGTTAGGAGGGCTTCAAGGGGAAAAAATGGGTGAAATTCTTGTGGCAGCGGCACCAGTAAACCCTTTTTAAATGTATTTTAATGTCACACAAATAACGTTTTTGATAATAACGGTGTTTTTCAGGCACCTATTAAACGTTATTGGTGAGAGCCTACTATATATATATATATATATATATATATATATATATATATATATATATATATATATATATATATATATATATATATATATATATATATATATATATATATATATATATGTGTGTGTGTGTGTGTGTGTGTGTATGTGTTTGTATATACAGTATGTTAGTGTGATGGCGACCTGTGGTGTAATGGTTCAGCAAGTTCACCTCGGAGTCGAGTGGCCCGGGGTTCGAGCCCAGGGCAGAGTGAAACTATGGGCAAGTTTCTTTACGCCATCTGCCTCTGTATACCCAGCAGTAATTGGGAACCTGGATGTTAATCGATTTGTGGATCGTATTCCGGGGTAATGGTTAGCCAGTGCAGTTGGCGAGTTGTACAGTCTTCTCACACTATTCCTTGACACTGTCTCATGCAGCTAGTTAACTCAGGGTGTGGTTGTTGTATTGGCGACAGCTTCTACACCTTAAAAATTTACGCCTAGGTGGCCCTTGGGCCGGCCATCCTCGTTACATGAAGGGCAACCATTATTATATGTTTGTGTGACGGTGTGTGCGTGTGTGTGTGTGTGTGTGTGTGTGTGTGTGTGTGTGTGTGTGTGTGTGTGTGTGTGTGTGTGTGTGCGCGCGCGCGTGGTGTAATGAGTTTACTGTGGCAGCATTATGTTAGTGTTAAGACGCAAGCACTGCTTGCTCCATCCCGCTTTCAGCTATCACCGCTGGCTAGCCCTCGTGGTGAACAGGGAAGAACTTGCACAAGTCTTCCCCTGCCAGTACACAGCCTCTTCACCATGAAGACTCCTGCTGTGCCTCCTCGTGGCAACACACGGTAACTGGGTGCCTCGTGGGCCCAGGCTAGACCAGCAGGGGATCTCAGAGTAGCAGTGGGCCCCAGAGGGACGGCGCCTAGGCCCACTGGTATGTGGACACGTCCTGCCGCCTACTAACCACCGCCCCGCTGCCTTGTGAATAAACCTTGGTAGGTATAAGGCTACGGTAGTGAACCCTGAACGAAAAATCTGTGGTGGAGCCCTGCATAAGGCAGACATGCTTACAGAGCTCCAACAAGACCCCAACGGCGGTATAGGTGGAAGAGGTGACCACCATGGGAACCCAACAACTACACCAGCGGACGAAGGCAATGCATGATGGACAGGCTACTAAGGCGAAACCCAACAAACTGGGCTATCGGCAGTCCTTCGCAACTCTCCCTCGCCCCAGTCATTGCAACACTTGCACCACTGGATCAGAAAAAAGGGAGAGTCAAGGTGAGGAGGAGGAGAAGGAAGACGAGGAGGAGGAGGAAGAGGGGAGGAGGGGGAGGAGGAAGACGAGGAGGAGCAGAAGGAGGAGGAGGAAGATGAGGAAGAGGAGGAAGAAGAGGAGGAGAAGGAACAGAATGAGGAGGAGGAAGAAGAGAAGGAGGAGGAGGAAGATGAGCAGGAGGAGGAAGAAGATGAGGAGGAGGAAGACGAGGAGGAGGAGGAAGATGAGGAAGAGGAGGAAGAAGAGGAGGAGAAGGAGAAGAAGGAGGAGGAGGACGAAGAGGAGAAGGAGGAGGAGGAAGATGAGCAGGAGAAGGAAGAAGAGGAGGAGGAGGAGAAGAAGGAGGAGGAGGACGAAGAGGCGAAGGAGGAGGAAGACGAGGAGGAGTTGGAGCAGAAGGAGGAGGAGGAGAGAGAGAGAGAGAGAGGAAGGTGACACTAAAGAAAGAATTAACTAGACAGGTAAAGTGATTGGGATACAGGTATGGACAAAGCGAGTCGCCATTGAGATCCAAGTTTATATCACCTGAACAGAATTCAGTTTGTTCACCTTGTTATTACACACCTCAGCTTACTGCAACAAGAAATTAACCAAACCAACCCTACCCATTTCAACGTAACCTAACATAAGTATGGAAAATATCAGTAATATCAGTGTCTCGGCCTCTGAGACTCCCTTACCTTCAATATTACGGAACAACAGGTAACTCTGGGCATATACTTTACGATGTACCACCTGGTTCTTAAGTGTGAGATATTAACAGTGTAATACAGTAGTTGTTGAGAAGTACAGTATGTGTGGCTGTTCTCTGTCTCTTCTCCTGTCTCTCCACAACACGGTAATAACAACAGTCTGTACAGTATGTGTGGCTGTTGTCTGTCTCTTCTCCTGTCTCCCCACAACACGGTAATAACAACAGTCTGTACAGTATGTGTGGCTGTTGTCTGTCTCTTCTCCTGTCTCCCCACAACACGGTAATAACAACAGTCTGTACAGTATGTGTGGCTGTTCTCTGTCTCTTCTCCTGTCTCTCTCCACAACACGGTAATAACAACAGTCTGTACAGTATGTGTGGCTGTTCTCTGTCTCTTCTCCTGTCTCTCCACAACACGGTAATAACAACAGTCTAGCCTGGTATGTGCCTTGGCTGTTCTCTGTCTCTTCTCCTGTCTCTCCACAACACGGTAATAACAACAGTCTGTACAGTATGTGTGGCTGTTGTCTGTCTCTTCTCCTGTCTCCCCACAACACGGTAATAACAACAGTCTGTACAGTATGTGTGGCTGTTGTCTGTCTCTTCTCCTGTCTCCCCACAACACGGTAATAACAACAGTCTGTACAGTATGTGTGGCTGTTCTTGTCTCTTCTCCTGTCTCTCCACAACACGGTAATAACAACAGTCTGTACAGTATGTGTGGCTGTTGTCTGTCTCTTCTCCTGTCTCCCCACAACACGGTAATAACAACAGTCTGTACAGTATGTGTGGCTGTTGTCTGTCTCTTCTCCTGTCTCTCCACAACACGGTAATAACAACAGTCTGTACAGTATGTGTGGCTGTTGTCTGTCTCTTCTCCTGTCTCCCCACAACACGGTAATAACAACAGTCTGTACGGTATGTGTGGCTGTTGTCTGTCTCTTCTCCTGTCTCTCCACAACACGGTAATAACAACAGTCTGTGTACATTTATGTGGCTGTTTACTCTGTCTTCTTCTCCTGTCTCTCTCACAACACAGTAATAACAACAGTCTGTGCAGTATGTGTGGCTGTTGTCTGTCTCTCTTCTCCTGTCTCTCTCCACAGCACGGTAATAGCAACAGTCTGTACAGTATGTGTGGCTGTTGTCCTCTTCTCCTGTCTCTCTCCCACAGCACGGTAATAACAGCAGTCTGTACAGTATGTGTGGCTGTTGTCTGTCTCTTCTCTCCTGTCTCTCTCCTAACTTGCAGTAATAACAACAGTCTGTACAGTATGTGTGGCTGTTGTCTGTCTCTCTTTCTCTCCTGTCTCTCTCACAGCTTTTTGATAATAACAGCAGTCACCCTTTGCAGTATGTGTATTTCTCTGTCTCTTCTCCTTATCTCTCTCACAACTTTTGGTAATAACAACAGTCTGTACATTGTATGTGTGGCTGTGTCTGTCTCTTCTCCTGTCTCTCTCCACAACACAGTAATAACAACAGTCCTTGCGGTATGTGTGGCTGTTGTCTGTCTCTTCTCCTGTCTCTCTCACAACACAGTATATAACAGTCTGTACTGTATGTGTGGCTGTTGTCCTGTCTCTTCTCCTGTCTCCCCTTGCAGTAGCAACAACAGTCTGTACAGTATGTGTGGCTGTTGTCTGTCTCTTCTCCTGTCTCTCCACAACACGGTAATAACAACAGTCTGTACGGTATGTGTGGCTGTTGTCTGTCTCTTCTCCTGTCTCTCTCCCCAACACGGTAATAACAACAGTCTGTAATTATCATGGGTTACTCAACATGTTGTATCACTTGGTGTAGAATATATTAATTATTGGTAACTAAACTTCCCTTTCTCCAAGTGTTTCCTTATTATATACTGTTTATTAATTACACTGCATCATCCACCTATTGTGTCTTTTTTAACCTACGCTATTAATTCCCCATTTGGTCCAGAAGGAGAAATAACAGGTTAGGTTAGGTTAGGTGAGGTTAGGTTAGGTTAGGTTAGGTTAGGTTAGGTGAGGTGAGGTTAGGTTAGGTTAGGTTAGGTTAGGTTAGGTGAGGTGAGGTTAGGTTAGGTTAGGTTAGGTTAGGTTAGCCCTATGAGTCTTAGGGCCACAACCATAAAATGTTAATTATACCTAACCTAACCCAACCTAACCTAACCAACTTCTCGTCCCTGTGTGAACGTCGCCCACGTATATACTGTACTAATAATTGAACACACTGCTCCGAATATTATTAATTATTTAGTATGATTATTTGCTGTTAAAATCTATATAAATGATCAGTTATTATACTAATAATCTTTTATCACAGTGACTGAGGTAAAGGTGAAGTGTCTAATGCTGGCTGCAGTTCCTTCCTTCCTTCTCTCTCTCTTTTCTTCCCTCTCTTCCTCCCTCCCCTCTCTCTCCCTCCCTCTCTCCCTCCCAAGGACAAAATCCTCAGTACAGCCCTAGATATTATTCCCAACATGACTAATTAAAACTCACATATCCTCTGATCTATTTAACCAATCTCTGTGGACAACCTGGGGGGAAAATCAGCAAATATTCAGAAGCAGAGATTTCCAAAGTTCAACTAAATATCCAGAAAAATTTAGGGTGTGACCGACAGATCCATTACGCTGGCAGTGGGTTTAGTTTTCAGTGCCCCCCGTCTGTACAAGCCACCACAGGGATACGTCAGGTAGATATTTGATCACTCATTTTATAAAGAGAAAAATAAGCCAGGCTGGGTTTCGACTGGCTTCCCAATTTTCAGGTGAACGAGGTAAGGTGAGGTCTTCCTGGGAATACGTCAGGGTTCACTTCCCTCTCCCACACACATATGTATTGTAATGGCCACTCCGCTTGTGCTGCTGGTTATCTTAACTATCTCTCTCCTCAAAGTGAAAATGATAATATTTATATTAGTCTAAACCAAGTCAAATTATGTACTGTATACCTGTGTTGTGTATATGCATGTTGAACTGTATACCTGTGTTTGTATGGAACCTAACCTAATTAACCTAAGTATCTATGTCCTTTAATAAAAGTTAGTTTATTTTGAGTGACCTTTGAACTCGATCCATTAATTAAGGATTATTTGTCGGTGTTTTTTGGTGTGTGACCTTTGACCCAGCAGTGAGTGGAGCGCGATCATAACATCTCCTAGAGGACAAGATTTATCCCCTTGAGTATGAGGGCTTAACAACGCACTCAAGGGGTTAAGTTATCGTACTCAAGGGGTTAATCCATTGTACCCAAGGGGATGTCACCGTAATCAAGGGGTTAAGCCATCGTATTCAAGGGGTTAAGCCATAGTACTCAAAGGGTTACACCATTGTACTCTAGGGATTAATCCATAGTACTCAAAGGGTTACACCATTGTACTCTAGAGATTAAGCCATAGGACTCAAGGGTTTCTGCCTAAATGGCCTAAATTCTTTCACACCAACTCCAAACACGAGGAAAATAAGATAGAATTAAGATGTTAAGAGACAAGAGTTCCCAAGAGTTAATACCGAGGCCTTCTGAAGTGACACACACACACACACACACACACTATCTACAACGCCTTTATTCTCCCCAAATTTACGTATGCGTCACCAGCCTGGTCGTCTTCTCTCAACTCTACCCAACAACGTCAGCTAGAGAAGGTACAGAAAAGGGCCTGCAGAATCATGCTCGGCGCAGACTACTCGGGCTACACCAACGCTCTCTCCACCCTGGAAATGGCATCCCTCAGTGACCTCCACCACCATGCACTAGCAGGGTTTGGCAGTTGACTACTGCACCATCCTCGTCATCGTCACCTACTGCCACCGGCAGTCCCCCGCCCACCAAGTGCAGTCCACCACTGCAACAAAATTCAGCCCATAAGAGCCCGCACTGGTAGATATAAGAACAGCACCATCCAATCTATTGTTAAAATAATAAACAATTCCTGATTTATATACTGTACAGCCCTGTAAATGTATTGAATGTATATTATTATGTCTAAATCACATGCAAGTTTGTATATTTTCAGCCACCGGCTGCAACTCTATTAATAAACCGTTTATTATTATTATTATTATTATTATTATTATTATTATTATTATTATTATTATTATTGTTATTATTATTATTATTATTATTATTATTATTATTATTATTATTATTATTATTATTATTATTATTATTATTATTATTATTATTATTTACACACTATCACTATCATTTTTTTTATGTTCAGTCACTTCCCGACACAAACAAGACACGACACAAACAATAACAAGCAAGACCCTCCCCAGCGGCCTCTGTTTACACTATTACATTCACGTATACTTTTGGCAGTCGGCCACCACCACCACCACCGTTGAAGTTTCTGTTACTATTGCTGTTAATCTAACAGTTCTGGTCTCCGTTGGATTCTCCCGTTGCTAGCGGAGTCTTCCACTAATACATCCGTTTCTTTTACCGTTGATAGCCTATACTCCCCTCGTGGCCAGCTCCCTTCCCTGTTGATTAAACCGTTTGGTTTCCGTTGCCACATGAGTTCGATCCTCCCCGGTATTAGCCGAGTCTCATTTTAATACCTCCGTTACTATCACCGTTGTTATCACCACCTCCCTACACCGTCTACGCTGTCGGCTCCTTTATTTCAGACAGAGCTGTTGCCCAATGCTCCCTGGTCCTCGCCAAAACGGCTCCTTAAAGTTTGTAGAGCGTCTCCTAGCATGACGTGTGCTGGCAGCGGTGGTGGGTGGGGCCTGACGCCAAGACTTCCTCACTCCTGCTGTTCCTCCGGCTCTCTGGTTGAGCTCGGCTGAGTGTTGTTACTGGCTAGCTCGCTGGCTGGCTGTGATTGTGTTAACTTGCGACATCTTAACCTAATTTAGTGTTAACTTACGACATCTTAACCAAATTTATTGTTAACTTACGAAAACTTAACCAAATTTATTGTTAACTTACATCTTAACCAAATTTATTGTTAACTTACGACACTTTAACCAAATTTATTGTTAACTTACGACATCTTAACCAAATTTATTGTTAACTTACGACATCTTAACCAAATTTATTGTTAACTTACGACACTTTAACCAAATTTATTGTTAACTTACGACATCTTAACCAAATTTATTGTTAACTTACGACATCTTAACCAAATTTATTGTTAACTTACATCTTAACCAAATTTATTGTTAACTTACGACACTTTAACCAAATTTATTGTTAACTTACGACACCTTAACCAAATTTATTGTTAACTTACGACACTTTAACCAAATTTATTGTTAACTTACGACATTTTAACCTAATTTATTGTTAACTTACGACACCTCAACCAAATTTATTGTTAACTTACGACACCTTAACCTAACTTATTGTTAATTTACGACATTCAAACTAACATACACCTAACTTAGTATTAATATTGGACTAACTACCCAACAAGTTATCTTTGGTAAGGTTAAAATAACAAAATACAAGTTATCATTATGACGGAAACATCACTAAAGGTTATATTAGATCACTAATTATAGTTCCCTAAGTTATATTACACCGACTATAATAAAAACACAATATTAATAAAATGAAGAGAAATGAAAAGAAAATATTGATCCATGTCAGTCAGGGCGTTGATGTCACCAATTATTGCCTTCAAAAATACAACAATGACACATTTACTGTAGATGATTTCCCCAGGTCATTTAGGTTAGGTTAGGTTAGGTTAGGTTAGGTTAGGTTAGGTTAGGTTAGCTTCTATATGTTTCCTTATTAAACAGTATGTCAACAAAGTACCTTCAGTAAAGTAGACCTCCAGGAGACCAGACCTGTGTAGATGTGTTGTACCATAACAGTTGTACAACACCTGTGTAGATGTGTTGTACCATAACAGTTGTACAACACCTGTGTAGATGTGTTGTACCATAACAGTTGTACAACACCTGTGTAGATGTGTTGTACCATAACAGTTGTACAACACCTGTGCAGATGTGTAGTACCATAACTGTTGTACCATTCCTGTGTAGTTGTGTTATACCATAACTGTTGCACCACACCTGTGTAGTTGTGTTATATCATAACTGCTGTACTTTAACACAATTACGTGTTATTGAGGAAATATTGCAGATATGCCAAGCCAAACTACCTAACCTAACCTAACCTAACCTAACCTAACCTAACCTAACCTAACCTAACCTAACCTAACCTAACCTAACCTAACCTAACCTAACCTGACCTGACCTGACCTAACCTAACTTAACCTAATCTTTGATGGAAAATACTGCCATGTGTTTATACGTGTTGACATGTGGCACTCCGAGACAAGACCTCAGCGAGGACACCAGGAGTTTTTCTGGGTGGAACAGCGTGACGGTGGTTGAATATCCTCGTCCTGAAGAATTTTTTTTGACTTCTTCAGGAATAAAGGAGGGTTACAACGGTCGTCCGCCGGTCGTCCGTGATGTTGGACTGACTGAACAATTGACCACCTCAAAGTCATCAACGAGGCCCCCGTTAAGGTTATTTCACAGCGTATGGACGAGAACGAAGAACTCGTAGAACAGGGAACAGAAGAAGTAATCGTGCAATGGAAAATGAGGAACCCGGACGGGAAATCCACCAGTTGGATTTCTCCACCACCTTCCCGAGACGGTTATACTGGGATGGGACACAGTCTCAGGGAAGCCTTACGCACCAAGACCGACCAGATGCTTCAAGTGTCAGCGGTACAGTCACCTAGCCCCAAAATGCAAGGCCCCAGAGGACGTGTGCTCGAGATGTGCGTCTTCTGGAAATGATGACTGTAAGGTCAACACCAAGAAATGCGCTGCCTGTGGTGGTCCTCACCCATCCTCCGACCGGGAGTGTCCCAAATGGAGGGAAGGTGAAGCACACCAAAAACCTCCCCTACAAGGATGTGCTCCTCCAAGTGAGGGAAAACAAGAATGACCATCCAGACCCCGAAAACCGCCAAGAACGAAAATCAGGAACAGACCAAGAATCAGAAGAAGAATCAGAACAAGAAATAGAAGACGAAGAAGAACATAAAGAGAGAAGAACACCATGAAATGTGGAAGGAGAAAAATGGAGAGAAGTCAACAACAAGACACTCAACACCATCGCAGTTGACGGCCAGGAAGGAGACCTGTGGAGGTGAAGTATGGAATGTAAAAATGTCAATATTATATGCGGCAGTTACTCCAAGCTACTCGAGACAGTCTACTGTACGTCACGTAGAGACAGTATACAATACGTAGAGACAGTATACAACACGTAGAGACAGTATACAACACGTAGATACAGTATACAACACGGAGTGACAGTATACATCACGTAGTGACAGTATACAACACGTAGAGACAGTATACAACACGTAGAGACAGTATACAACACGTAGAGACAGTATACAACACGTAGAGACAGTATACAACACGTAGAGACAGTATACAACACACACACGTAGAGACAGTATACAACACGTAGAGACAGTATACAACACGTAGAGACAGTATACAACACGTAGAGACAGTATACAACACGTAGAGACAGTATACAACACGTAGAGACAGTATACATCACGTAGAGACAGTATACAACACGTAGGGACAGTGTACATCACGTAGAGACAGTATACAACACGTAGAGACAGTATACAACACGTAGGGACAGTATACAACACGTAGAGACAGTATACAACACGTAGAGACAGTATACAACACGTAGAGACAGTATACAACACGTAGAGACAGTATACATCACGTAGAGACAGTATACAACACGTAGGGACAGTGTACATCACGTAGAGACAGTATACAACACGTAGAGACAGTATACAACACGTAGGGACAGTATACAACACGTAGAGACAGTATACAACACGTAGAGACAGTATACAACACGTAGAGACAGTATACATCACGTAGAGACAGTATACATCACGTAGAGACAGTATACAACACGTAGGGACAGTGTACATCACGTAGAGACAGTATACAACACGTAGAGACAGTATACAACACGTAGTGACAGTATACAACTGAACTCGCTCACAGTTGTGTTTGATCTCGCTAGAGGAAAGATCACGGTCGATTTAGCTCCTGGGAATTAACTGACAGTGCCAATGGCTAGTGTTAGTTCTCAGCAGATCTGTGTCTCTTTGGAGGCTGAGATAGTGAAGGTCAAGGACGAAAACTTGAAGTTAAAGGAAGCGATTGCAAGGATGAAGGAGAAAGACATGAGGCAGGGAGAGTCTGTGTCTGACGAAAGCACAGACCAAGTGAGGTTTGTGAGGAGAGGAACGACCAAACTGATGGCGAAAAAATGAAAGGAAATGACAACAGCTAAGTGTGCTAACTATTTTAGTTCTTTGGTAGACGAATTTGACAATAATACAGTCAAGGACAAAGCTAGCAAGGAAGGTACGGAAACCTTAAGTGTTGGTGATTCAGGAGCTGGGGTGGGGGATATATCCGACAGGATGAACAATATCATGTCCCATTATCTGCCGCAGCACAGGAGGCAATGATACTGGCCGGTGTAGGAGTGAAGAGCTCCTTGATAAGTTCAAGGCACTATTAAACTTATTAGGATGAAGGGAAGGATCCCTATCATATGTGGTTTCCTACCTAGAAGGAGAGTTGGCAATGAATGGTTGTCAAGGGCAGTTGGTGTCAATGGCCGTCTTAACATATATTGCGAGTTCAATATATCAGTTCCATTCATTGGCAACTGGAACAACTTTTATGGCAGAAGAGACCTTCATGCTGGAGATGGGGTACATTTATCTAGGGATGGGGTGGCAACAGTGGTTGGCTCTCTCGAGAGGGCAGTTCAAAATAAGTCAAATCCTTAAACTGCGAGGAGAACATGTGAGCATGGGGATCGAGGAGACTGCAGTGAAAGATTTCAGAAAAATAGAGCTAAGAATGATGACAAAGCTAAATTAAGTAGGGAGTTAAAACCCAAATGCGACAAAGAGGGGACACAGATCACGGCCAACTTAAATGTCTATTATGCAAACAGTAGAAGTATGAGAAATAAAATGGATGAAATCAGGGCGTTGGTATGTAAAAAAAATCGATATATTAGCATGGACAAACTTATTCACGTGTGTTACCTGTTCAATACCATAACATCAGCAGTATTTCCCTTCATCTAGATACCTTTTTAGATCAGTGTATATCTTCTATTGCCCACAAATTTGATGTACTTGGGTTCTGTGAGACCAAACTCGCTAACAATATTGAACATTTGTATAATATTCCTAATTACAATAGACACTGCGTCAACACGTCAAGACACAGTGGTGGTGTCGCCCTATATGTTGATATCAAGTATAACACTTCTGTAAGAGATGATTTAAAGGTTCAGGAGGAGTTCATGGAGAGTGTTTTCAATGAATTAGCCCCTATGTGCAGTACGTAACAACACACGAAATATCCTAGTAGGAGTAATCTACAGAAGACCCCACACTAATGTAAGAAATTTTCTTGATAAATTTTCGGAACTTATCTCTATCATAAGTTCAGAGAGGAAACTTTGCTACATTACAGGAGATTTCAACCTTGATCTATTAAAATCAGAAACCGACACTTCAGTATTAGACCTTCTTACTACCTGTCATTCTCAGCTCTTCTTCAGCACTATAACCAAACCCACTAGAGTAACTGCCACCTCTGCCACTGTGATAGATCATATCTGGACTAACAACACTCCTAACAACCTAGCAAGTGGAATTATTTATAGCAATATCTCAGATCACTTCCCAGTTTTTGCCATGTATAAAACAGCCACAAGACCTGAAAGGTCTAGTAGAGTCTCAGTACAATACAGAGACTACTGCACCGACAACATGCTCCTTTTTGAAAACAACATAATGAATGCTAACTGGGATCTTGTCTATGCCTCCATCAACCCTAACGTGAACAGCTGTAACTTCTCTTCCATCTTCAATGCTTGCTTTGATAAATGCTTCCCGCTCAAGACTAAGTCAGTGGAAGCTGTATCCATTTCCAAACCTTATATCACAGGCGAAATTAAGATAATGATAAAAGAAAAACACAAACTCCAAAAGAAATTTGCAAAAAGACCCATAACTTTCGGTGATGCTTACCGAAGTATCAGAAATAGAGTAACTCATGCAGTTAGAAATACCAGACGTAACTATTATACAAATGAGCTCCAGTCAGCATCAGGCAACTGTAACAAACCTGGAATATCATAAATTCTATTCAGAACAGGAACACTCAGCCTTCGGCCCCCAATCAGCTTTTACAATAAATGATTCAGTTATAACGGAACCCTCCCTCATTGCCAACCACTCCAATGAATATTTTATTAATGTTGGCAAAAATCTTGCAGAGAGCATCCCTGATCATCATGAGGAATTTAGAGCCTACCTGCAAAACAGACAACAGAATGAGTTATTCTTATCCCCTGTCACAGCAGATGAATTGCTGGCCATCATAAAAATGTCCAAAGATGCAGCAGCAGGCGAAGACAATATACCAATGAGCATCATTAAGAAAGTAGCCCACTTATTACTACCTGTTCTTCTACACATTTATAACTCCTCCTTCACTAGTGGTGTCCTTCCGGATAAACTGAAAATTGCTAAAGTTCACACAACATATAAGAAATCTTGGGACAAGGGTCTCTTCAAGAATTACCGCCCCATATCCGTCCTCCCAGCCTTGAGTAAGATACTGGAGAAGCTAGCATGTAGCAGACTAGATTCCTTCTGCAATGCCAATAACATCTTTACAAACCTTAAGCCAAGTAAACAATGTGTTTTTGCTCGTAAGAAGGCTATTATAGTACTTGGGTTCATACAAAGGAGTGTTAGTTACAAGACTAGCGAGGTCATCCTAAAACTGTATCTTGCGCTTGTGAGACCACACCTGGATTATGCAGTACAGTTCTGGTCACCGTATTACAGAATGGATATAGAATCCTTGGAAAGAATTCAGAGGAGAATGACAAGACTAATCCCGGGCATTAGGAACCTTGAGTATAGAGACAGGTTAAAGCATCTTAATTTGCACTCCCTCGAGAGACGTAGTGTGAGGGGCGACCTGATAGAGGTGTATAAATGGAAGTCAGGGCTAAACAAAGGGGACATTACAAAGGTACTCAAACTATCCAACCAGGAGCGAACTCGTAACAATGGTTTTAAATTAGACAAATTTAGATTTAGGCGGGAAATAGGTAAACACTGGTTTGGAAACAGAGTAGTGGATGAATGGAACAAGTTACCAAATATCATCATTAACTGTAATACACTGGATAGCTTCAAGCATAGGTTAGATGATCATATGAGCAATATGGGTTGGGTGTAAATGGGACTGCCGAGTATGGACCAATAGGCCCTCTGCAGTTTCCACCATTCTTATGTTCTTAACCTCAATACTGTACCACCCATGTTGTACTGCTCCCCCATTATACTTATGTTTTTCAATTCCACTGTAATTTATGTATATACTTATAATATAAATAAAAAATAAATAATAATAATAAATAAATAAAATAAATAAATATTGAAGTGATATCCGCGGTTACATTATGAGATGTTCTTATTACCACCATGCTATTGTACTATTCCAGATGATACTAAATATTACATAATACTTCCTTGAGACAAATGTACAGTATATATCAGGTGCCTACAAGAGAGCTCAGGTTCTCAACTGGTTCAGCCATGTTAATATTGTTGTTATTATCCACTGTGTTATCTGTGTTTTTCTGGTTAAATAAACCGTTTCAATTCAAGTGTTTCAATTCGAATGTTACAAATTATTCCATACTGATAGGCAGATAAGGAAAGGAGGCAGTGTAGCTATCTTTGTAAGGGATAATCTGAAGTGTGAAATCAATATGGATATAAAAATTTTGCTGAATTCTAAAACAACTTGGATAGAATTAACCGATGGTTGGGAAAAATTATTCATATGAGTAATATTTAGACCTCGATAAGGGTAATGAACAACTTATTTGAGATGAAATATGATAGGCCTCCAGACATAACAAAGGCTGTATAGCAGGCGACTTTAAGAAACTCATTATTACATCGTTATGGAACTTTTCGACCTCAGATTTCGTGGTGAGGTCACCCCCAACAATTTTAATTTGTGAGGTTATCATTGTCAGGTCACCAGGCAAAGTGAGGTCGCCCTCTGTGGGTACATTGTGAGAAATCACCTCACGTGAGGTCATGTAATTCTCCCCCAAACGCAATACCCCTTCTCTCAGCCGCCTTTTCCACCAATCAAAGTTTGCCCTTATGAAGTCTGAGATTTTATTGGAATTATCCTAGTGAATGACATTAAGTTCTACTTTGAATCCCACTTCTTTGTGATTGCTGCGAGCTAGTTCGTTCTCTACATCGACATTACTAATGAGGTTTTTGCTGTTTGACAGAACTGAATCTAGTATATTATTACCCACGGGTGGGTTCTGCTAATGTTGACTTAGGAAACAGTTCTGAACTGTTTCAAGAAAATCCTCTGATTCTGAGTTACCCGCAAGGTCGGTCCAATCTATTTAACTAAAGTTAATGAATGCACAAAGGTAGAACATACCATACAGAAAACAGAAATCAAGTAACAATTACCCCAGGAAGGCTATAGGTAAGAGAATAAATCGTGGTGAAGTTTATCTCCGAAATAATTATAAAGTATTGGCCAGTAGGGTTAAGACCGAGATAAGAAAAGCAAAGAGGAATAATGAACTGAAGATAGCAAGGTAGGCAAAGTCAAACCAAAAGGGATTCTTCCAAATGTATCAAACCAAAACACAAGACAAGATTGGTTGAATATAGTCAGATAACGACAGAGAAATGAGAATAATCTGAACATATATTTTTCAACAGCTTTTATGACTGAGAATTTAAACATGATACCCGAGGCACCAACTCTATAGAGATATTGAAGAAAATAAATTAAGCGAGATAGTAGTGACTAGTAACGATGTTAGTAAGCAAATAGACAAACTAAAGCCTAATAAGTCACCAGGTCCACACGGGACATTTGCCAGAGTATTAAAGGAATGTAAGGAAGAGCTTAGTATGCCCTTAGCAAATGTGTTTAACATGCACATTAAAAACGGGTGTAGTACCAGAATCCTGGAGGATTGCAAATGTGATACCAATTTTCAAGAACGGAGATAGATCACTATCCTGTAAATATCGCCCAGTCAGTTTAACATAAATTGTAGGCAAATTGCTGGAAGCAATAATTTCAAACTCTACTCGAAATCACCTCGAAAAGAACAAGTTAAGCAATGATCAATGGTTTACAAGTAGGCGTTCATGTCTGACTAATCTATTTACAATCTTTTCAACTGTTTTCGAATCAATGGATGACGGGCACGATTATGATGTGGTATACCTCGACTTTAGCAAAGCCTTCGACAGAGTCCCCCACGAAAGAATAATACGAAAAGTAGAGGATCATGAAATTGCAGGAGATATTCTAAAATGGATTAGGGCGTGGTTATAGTGCAGGAAACAGCAAGGAAGCATTAATGGCACTAAATCCGTTTGGGGTAACTTAACTAGTTGAGTACCCCAAGGCTCAGTATTTGAACCTTTACTATTCATTATATACATAAACGACATAGATATAGGGGTAGACAGCAACATAAACGACATAGATATAGGGCTCCGTATTACTACAGGAATCTCTAAAACAAAAATTTGCATGGTCTGAAAAAAATCAGATGAAATTTAATGTGGACAAGTGTAAAGTACTTAATCTATTGGACCTAAACAGAAAACCAGAGATCAAATGAACAACGTTGCTGTAGAGAAATCCGAAGGCGAGAAAGGTTTTAGAAGTAATCATAAGTAGGAATCTTAAACAAAGACAACAATGTGTATTTGCTCGAAACAAGGCTAACAAAGTACTTTGGTTCATACAAAGGATTGCTAGTTACAAGACTAGCGAGGTTATCCTAAAACTTTATCTTACGCTTACACGGTTCAGTTCTGGTCACCGTACTACAGAAAGCATACAGACGAGGTTGACAAGACCAATCCCGGGCATTAGGCATTTGGAACCTTGAGTACAGAGAAAGGTGAAAGTACCTTCATTTGCATTCTCTAAAGAGACGTAGAGTTAGGGGTGATATGATCGAGGTGTATAAATGGAATCATGGCTAAACAAAAGTGATATAACAAAGGTAGTCATACTATCCAACCTGGAACAAAACCACTTGCAATGGTTCTAAATGACAAAAATTTAGATTGTGGTGCGAAATAGGAAAACGCTGGTTTGAAAATAGAGTAGTGGATGAGTGGAACAAGTTACCGAACTTCATCATTAACTTGAACACGCTGGATAGCTTCAAATTTAGGTTGAATAGATATGTGAGCGATAGGGGTTGGGTGTATACGGGGCTGCCTCGTATGTGCGAATAGGCCCGCTGCAGTTTCCTCCATTCTTATGTTCTTATGTATACAACACGTAGACAGTATACAACACGTAGACAGTATACAACACGTAGACACAGGAAAATTGAATAAAATAAATGAAAAACTAAGATGATAAACAAAAACAAGTGATACTATTGTTAGGAAAGAGGAAATGAGAGGACTGTGGTCAGGCCTTCTGCATGACCAACACAACTACAGTGAGATATGATCCTCAACCAGATCCCACGAGGTAAGAAACGACTTTAAAGAACAGAACCACTCTTCTAGGCTGTAAATTTGATGGTTATGAGTGTACAGAAGAAATATCTGTTAGATGTGAAACCCCTCTCTAACTATATTAAGCAAATTAATCTACGACAGTCGGCCACAGGAAACAGATCAGGAAAGGGAATCCCGTCTTAATGCTGACAGACAGCAAACAGCAGAAAGACCTTCTCTAGAAAATGATCAAGAGCATGACATTCGTTTGAATGTTAATAGACAGAGAGCTGCGGGATCCAGAATTCTAAGAAAGAATACACAGTGGCATCCACTTGCAAGAGAAGCATTTAACTATGACAATGAGATAGAATATGAAAAGTATCCCTCTGTTGTCATTGGCAACATGGATAAGAAATGTGAATGCTGCGGTGCAAAGAAGTACAAAGGAGAATCTGCTGGACTGTGTTGCTCTCATGGGAAAGGACGACTGTCAAATTTGGAAAAACCACCACAACCATTGAAGGCTCTCATGCTGGGAACAACACCAGAGTCAAAACACTTCTTGGAAAATATACTGAAGTACAATTTATGCTTCCAGATGACATCCTTTGGAGCTACCAGAGTAGTTCGTGAGCACGGATACATACGAACATTCAAAGTCCAGGGTCAAGTCTGTCACAAAGCAGGATCCTTCTTACCACTGGAAGATGAGCAGGCAAAGTTCCTCCAAATCTACTTCATGGGAGATCATGAAAAGCAGACTACTATCAGGTGTGGCGACATTCAAGGTGTCAGACATGACATTGTCCTATCTATCCAAGAAATGCTGCATGAGCGTAACACGTATGTACAGTCATTTAAAAATGCCCTGGAAAACATGCCTTCTGACGAGTACAAAGTCAGGATCAAAGCAGACACGACCCCTAAGGGAGAACATGAAAGAAGATTCAATGCTCCTGTAGTTTATGAAGTAACCATCCTGATTGTCGGTCAAGAGTTTGAGAAACGAGACATCATACTCAAAATGAGAGACGAGTCGCTCACAAGAAGAACATGATGCCACATGTACTGGAAGCTACAATACTGACAGGAAAAACTAAAGGAGAGGACGATTTTATACCAAGGATACCTCTCATCACCACTGACCTGCCATTTGAGTTCAAGCGACCTCAGTTCCCGGTTAAAGTGAGCTTTGCCATGACCATCTACAAAAGCCAGGGACAGTCCCTAAAGATGGTTGGTCTAAACCTGGTGTTTCCTTGCTTCTCTCATGGACAGTTCTATGTTGGATGCTCTAGCGTGGGAACTGGCAAAAATTTGTACATACTTGCTGCTAATGGCAAAACAAAAAATGTGGAGCCTCCCGGAGGGCGGCGATTCCGCTAGTACTTACTATAACAAATAATAACAAAATGCCATTGCTTCAATTTGGTTTCGCAACGTATATTCAAAATTGCTCTAAAAACACCAAAAAATATTGACTGAAAAAAATTACAAACAGTAACTAAAAACAAAACAAAACACTTGGCATAAACACTAAAACGAATTATTGAAGAAAAAATTGAAGCAAAAACAAAGATTTGTTGTGTATCAAAACAGTAAGTGAATATATGAACATTTATCCATACAGACTGAAATAATAATAATAATAGTAATAACAATAATAATAATAATAATAATAATAATAATAATAATAATAATAATAGTAATAACAATAATAATAATAATAATAATAATAATAATAATAATAAAAATAATAATAATAGTAATAACAACAACAACAATAATAATAATAATAATAATAATAATAATAATAATAATAATAATGTCACGCTCCAACACTGACGAAGAAATTACTTATGTGTAGTTGGACGAACGTTTGAGGCCATGGGAGAGTACAGTAGTTGTTTAGTTAAGGGGAGGTGTGGTGATGGTGGGGGGTGTGGTGATGGTGGGGGGAGAGGTGTGGTGATGGTGGGAGGTGTGGTGATGGTGGGGGGTGTGGTGATGGTGGGGGGAGAGGTGTGGTGATGGTGGGAGGTGTAGTGATGGTCGGCGGGTACCCAACTAACATAACATAACTAGTCAACATAAAGAAACAATTTAACCACCTGTCAGTACAACCAATATACAGGTATATCCAGAAAATACAAAATATAATTCAAGTTAACCTAAACATACACTAGTAACGTAAAATACCCACAAAATACACATAACACGGACCAAATATGATATACACTGCGCATGACCAAATATTTGACATGAAAATAATCAGTCGTCAGTCGCGTCACCAGTGTTGTTTGGTCTGTGACTGAGTGTGGAACGGTTCAATGTGTTTTTGACATTAAGGCTTCCGCTATTGAAATTGTCAATGCCCATGGTGATTATTTACTTCCCAAAGTGTGTTGCAGACTGCCATTGTCGAGGAAATAAACACGTTTGGTTTTAATCAAGACGCAAAATCGCCAAGACAAAGGTAATTAATATATAGTTAGGTCATGTTTGTGTGTTTGTGCCGTCAAAATCTTAGGTCGTGGGTTATGTCCTCATTATTAATATTTCCCACCAAAAATACAGTTATCGAACAATCTATTTGTGTTAGTGTATCTACCGGGTCTACACCTCACCAAGTTATTAAATTTACTCACTAAACTCTGACGTTATGTGGTGGGTAGAGACTAAGGCAGCGTCACACGGGCTGTTGTAGCGGCGAAACCTATGGTGTTTGGTAGTGAGGGTCACACTACATAACACACCCTTCTCAAGTGTCTGGTTCATACGGTACTTTCTTTGCTCTGTATAATATCATAACTAGCTGGGATATAACTGTTAATTACACAGTTTCTTCAACTTACTTTAATATAATAGAGGTTCTCTTTTGACTCCGGTGAATTAAATTGGAGTACAATACACTCTCCTGCCACCTGTTGACAAAATACTAACTTACCATTAAATTAACCAATAAGACAAGAGAACGGGAATATTCAGCCAATGAGAGATCATCTTCGTCGCTTCCACCCAGAAAGATGACGTCATCACGATTGAAACAACACCTTCTCAGATGACTCTCGGTTCTTATTGGCTCAAGGTCCACGAGCTGTTTTCTTATTGGTTAATGAGCGGACAGTTCCATAAACAGACGGAGTAAACATGAACTTGAAAAGGCAATTTTACTTAACCTGATGTTAAAGACGATGTTATTATTATTATTATTATTATTATTATTATTATTGTTATTATTATTATTATTATTATTATTATTATTATTATTATTATTATTATTATTATTATTATTATTATTATTATTATTATTATAAGCAGTAGTTAGAGCAGAAGTCATCCATGTCCACGTATGTGTGTGTATCGTGTGAAATGTGTGTACGCATGTGTGTAAATATGTGTGTGTACGTATGCATGTATGTGTACGGTGAACGGAAATAAAGTCACAGGAAAAAAAGTTACATGACTTGTACACTTTTTTTTTTTATTATTTATTGGGCACTCCCCTACATCCTTGTGTAAGGTGAAGCGCAGAAGCGTTTACAGCGCCCAACAGGGAAGCATGCTAAGTTCATGCTTGCCTTTATGTCTCATGAGTTAAGGGCGTAGAAGCCTGAAGAGTCAATGGTTTATGTCATCAAGTTATTGGAAGCTCCAACAACTTGTCCCTGAATACGAATTCGCAACTTTCGACTAACAAAAGGTACCTACTTTACTGCTAGGTGAACAGGGACTAATGGGGGCTAGGAAGTAGGTCCAAACAACTACCACCGGCCCGGGAATCGAACCCGTGACATCTCGCTTGTGAGGCAAGAACGGTACCACTATACCACCAGCATCCCCTTTGTACACATTGACAACACAATATATATATGATGGCATTGCACGTAGGTTAGGTTAGGTTAGGTTAGGTTAGGTTTTTTTCCGTGACTTTTCTTCCTGTGACTTTTTTCCTGGGGCTCTCATAATGTTTCACGAGTTATATTTAATCGTCGGATAAAACCGCGACACGACTTTTGTCTTTGTATATATGTGTGTATGTCCATGTGTGTTGCATGTATGTGTACCCGTGTGTGTATGTATGTGTGTAAATATGTGTGTGTGTACGTATGTGTGTATCACTTTACGTCGCCCCAAAACGACGAAGGCAACAAGCCTCCAGAAGAGGTTTTAACACTAGGCGTCTGGAGGATCCAGCGGTAGGACCTGCCTTCAGAGAGCAGCTCGAACAGGGGCTGATGAACAACCCAAATCCCAGTAATGAATGAGGTAATCTTGGCACTGTCATGACTTTTTTTTTCTTAGGTTAAGGTGGGTAAAGGATGGAAGGCCTGCTGGGGCTCAAGGCACAGCCAGACATGAGGGATGGAGAAGTCACAACATATAGTCGTGGGGGGAAAGGTTGGAAAAGAAGTTTAATGAGTTAAACAGAGGGGGACGACACCCCTTGTTTTACATATTACAGAGTTTGTTGGCTAACTAAGCTAACCTAGGATTTAGGATGAGGTTGCACAATGGTTACTGTGGTAGACAATGACTAGTTTGATTTTACAATTACATGTTTATTAAAATCTTACACTATATTACGTTATGGACTCACTTGATTGTGACTTGTTAAATGTGATATTATATCACCTACGTTTTAATCTAAGGTGGATCACTGTGGCGGACATAGATGGGTCGGGGGTTGGGTTGTGGTAAGACTCCTGTTGATTTTTTTATTTTGCCGCTTACAGCGGCTACTTTATTGTGCACCCCACACTCATCCTGTGAGCGGTAGCGCAAAAGGATTACAGAGTTGAGTTTACAACGGGTCATAATAATTAACCCCCATTGTCAGGATATTATGGCACTGAATGGTACACAGTATTTCATTTACATTATTTGTTTAGTTCTATACATAAAGGGTAACTTATTCACAACTGCATGAGTACAGGCGTGTGAGGCAGTATGTCTGGCCTCACACTTTCTTATTCACATTTACGTGAGAAGTATTCAAGCACATTGTGTATTTGGTTCTGTACATGAGAACTGATATAGTTACTAAGTGCAAAAAAGTGGATACAATCTTAATATGTCGGCTATCTTGCCATTAGAGATGAAGTGTTGTGCCATTTCACACACAGTGTGCTTGGACCTGTCCCTAAAAGGTTCTATCTTCACACAGTCGAGGACGTAGTGTTCAAGTGTGTGGCCATATGTATGGCCACACACTTTACATTTAGTTTCGTTTACATCTGCTTGAGGAACATACTGCCAGAGGTACTTATATCCTAACCTTAATCTAGCGGTTACAACATCTTGTAATCTCGTGATCTTGTTACTTGCTCCATATACATGTTTCACTTGATACATCTCATCATGGTAAACTATGGATCGACTAGTGCCTGTTTGCACTTGTCTACTTGCGTCAAACTCATCAATAAGTTCTTTCCTAATTACAGTTTTAAGGGTTCTTTTTGACAGACCCAAATTGTATTCAACGGTGTCTTTGTTAGACGCGAGTTTGGCGAGGGCATCAACTCTGTCATGTTTTATGAGGCCTATGTGAGAGGGGATCCACAACAGTTTGACCCTGACACCCCGGTCAACAAGGCACGCATATTTGTGTCTGGCTTCAGAGACAAGAGCGTGACAACCTGAGTCGAGGGTACCAAGGGCAAGTAGTGAGGATAGAGAGTCAGTGATGATGAGACTGTCAGTGACAGTGGTTTCAATTAATTTAATAGCTGTGAGTATGGCAACTAATTCAGTTTGTAGAGTGGATGCCCAGTTGTTAATTCTAACTCCTTTCTCAATTATATTACCGTCAGGTTGAGTCACAACAATAGCACTTCCAGCCCTCCCACAGGCGGTGTTTAGAGATCCATCAGTGTAGATGGTCTGTGTGATATTATCATCAGTCTGTAGAGTGTGTATGTGTTCAAGAGCTCTCAATTTGGCAGTGTGTTGGAGATAAATGCTTTGTATAATTAATTTTTTAGGCGGATATGTCGGTATTGTGATATCGAAGGGAACTGTCCGCCAGGGTGGCAGGAAGCGCTGTTGTGTCTCAACTTTGTACAGGTGGTCTAGTCCAAACATCTTCATATGTGTAGCTGTAGTTTGGATCCATTTAGACTCAGTAGTCCCATGGTTCATACATTCTAGCAATTTTAAGGAAACAATGTTATCAGGATCACCACGCAGAAGCCTCAAGGCTATCATGAGGTTGACTTCAATTATTCTATCTTTATCATAAGAACATAAGAACATAAAAAAATAAGGAGTCTGCAATAGGCCGGTTGGCCTGTGCATGGCAGCTCCTGTCGAGAGTTACTACCACTCTCTATCTTCCATGAATCTATCTAGCCTCCTTTTGAAACTTTCCAGCGTTCCAGCACTTACTACAAAGTTGCTAAGCTTGTTCCACTCGTCAACCACCCTATTTGTGAACCAGTTCCTTCCTATCTCCCTCCTAAACTTAAACTTATCCAACTTAAATCCGTTGCTCCGAGTCCTATCCTACACGGATATTATAAAAACTTTATTTATATCCCCTTTATTGATTCCTTTCACCCACTTAAATACTTCTATCATATCTCCCCGCACTCTTCGTCTTTCTAGGGAATGCAAGTTAAGTTTCTTTAACCTATCCTGATATGGAAGCTTTCTAAGTCCCGGAATCATTTTCGTCATTCTTCTCTGCACCGACTCTAGTGAATTGATATCCATTCTATAATAAGGGCACCATAACTGAACCGCATAATCGAGGTGCGGCCTGACTAGCGCAAGATATAGTTGCAATAAGACCTCTGCAATCTTATTACATACACTTCTAGATATAAAACACTGGGTATACCTAGTTCTTTCCTCATATTAAGTACTTTAGTGCTCATGGGACATCCTAGGATAATTCTGAGGGCTTTATTTTGCATTTTCTCGAGCTTGACAACACCTTTCCCTTCACGAAGGACCAGGGCTGGTGCGTGGTAATCTATCAGAGATCTTATATAACCTAGGTACATTGTTTTAACAATTCTAATATTAGCACCATAGTGCGGGCTGTAGCCCGCTACACTTCTAAGTCTCAGTTTGTCAGTACATTGGCGGGTTAGCTGTTGTATGGCAGGTAGGGTACAAGGGACGGAGACACTAAGATATTTAAAAGAAGAAACATAGTCAATAGTGTTGTTACCTATCTTGAACTTGGCGGGGCCGCGTGTGCGGTTACCAGCTTGTTTGTTGAACACCTTAGTTTTGTCAGTGGAGATAATAAGACCGAGGTGTTCACAGGCTGCGTATACATGGTTCAGGGTGGTTTGCATTTCACGATGAGTTTTAGTATGTATAAGAATATCATCAGCATAGCTGATTGAGATATTGCTGGGGTTGTCTGGTATTAAATTTAATAATGCATTCATAAGAACATTGAACTAAATGGGGCCAAGTACAGCCTACCTCCTATAGCCATTTTGGCTAGTTCGTACAATATCAGTTGCCTATTGGCAATATCAAATGCAGTTTTTAGGTCAAGAAATGTGGTGTATCTGTGCCTTTCATCACCATGCACAGTTAGGAATGTGGTGATGCAATTATGTACACCTTTACTATGGGTGAAGCCATTTATGATAGGAGACATGTGTTCTCTGATTCTATATAAGAGTCTGCCAAGATCCATCCTCTCAAAGGTTTTACACAGGCAGCTGGTTAGTGATATGGGACGAAAAGCATCAGGCTGTCCTGGTTTCGGTATTGGTACAACAATACTGCTGGTCCATGATGTGGGTAGTTGGCCCTCGGCATGACTCATATTGTACAATACCAATAATGGATTGCCCGGCACACGCCTTAGTAGTCTGACGATATTGTAGGTGACGCCGTCCTCTCCAGGGGCAGTAGACCTACCCCTGGTGAGGGCGGCGTCAAGCTCCCACTCAGTATATGGAACATCACACTCATGGTGCTGTTTGCCCAGCATAAAGCGAATAAGATTACTTCTCTCTACAGACTTCGCATCAAGGAGTCCCCGAGTCCCAGCTGGTAACATGTCATAGCTAGACACATGAGCCCACTTTGTTATTAGCTCATTCGACTTTTGCAGAGGGTTTGGATGGGAGACGTGTCTACTGCTTTTACCTCTGATTGTGTTTATGTCTTTCCAGGCTTTGCTGAGGGATGTGTGTTGGTTCAGGCTGTTGACATATGTATTCCATGCATTTTGTCTGAGTTCGTTTACACGTTCCCTGACAGCAGCAAGTTAAGCTTGATACAATTGTAACATTTGAGGTGTTCTAATTTGTTTGTAACCCTTACCCACCCTCCTGACCCTAGCCCTGAGTTTTTTCAGCTCAGGGTCATTATAGCACTGCTGTTGCCTGTTCCCATTATGCTGACCACGTTTTCTCCTTTTTTTGGTGGAGGCATTGTTGGTGAAGTATGCATAAGTCCTATCTATCAGATCGTCATGGAGACTTTGGTAGTTGTCAGGCTTGTAGTCCTTGTACCAGCCATGGATGAAGTCTATGAACTGGCTTTCATGTTCTTGCTTGACTGTGATTCTACGTCTGTTGAGTTTACCACCAGTGGGGGTGTCATTGGCTACATGTATACTAGCTTGGATTGGGCTGTGGTCAGACATAAGATCAGTGACAACATCAAAGCTATGAGTTGTGTATGATAGATTAAAGCCAATACATTTGTCTAGACCCCCGCCATAGATGTGTGTTGGTTCATTATTTCCTATAATTTGAACATCTTCATATGCGCTGAGAAGTGAGATAAGTCTCCTACCATTGGTGTTAGTGGAGGAGTCACCTAATTTCTTGTGTCTAGTATTCAGGTCACCCATCAGGACAGTGGGCTCAGTGTGTAAAAAGTCTGGGAGATCTGTGTACTGAAGCTGATCTGAGGGAGCATAGGCGTTTAGCACGTTGAGTGTGGAGTTGCCCAGGTGGATAGTGATCCCATGGTACTGAAGGTTGGTAGTCTTTTTGGATACAAGAGGTACATGCGGGAGTGACTTCTTAACATACATCAAACATGTGTGAGTAGAACTAGGATCATAATACACATAATTGGGCAGACTGGGTGGGGGCTTACCATTAGGTGTGAGACACTCCTGCAGACACACAATATCGATGTCCTCAGTCACAACTTTGTGGTGTAGGTCAGGGTATCGTTTTCTAAGGGATGAGATGTTCCAACTCATCACCTTCACCGCTCTGTGTCTTTGTCTGGTATTAACACTGGCCATTATGAAATGTATTTGGAAAGAAGGAAATGCGCTGTATGATACTGTGCTTTTCTATGCTGCCTGTCCCTTCGGCAGGCAGTAGGCCAGTTAACCTTTTTGAAACATTTCTGGAGCATGTACGGCTCAACAATTGTTGTATTTCAGTGGCAGACAACAACACACTTTGGTTACACTCGACATCACCACCATTTTCTGTTTGTGTTTGTTCATCTTCACTGACCATGTCCACAGAGGCATCAGTGGAACTGTTACCAGTATCACTATTTTCCTCTGCGTGGACAATAGTTCCTGGTGGGTCTTGAGTTTCCACATCTGGTACTGACATCTGAATGTCTTCAGTTTGACTGTAATCTTTCCATAGCTGCTGCACTGTGTTGGTGGTGTTCTTTTTCTGTAGTGTATCACAGAGGCTCCTTAACATATCAGTTTGAGCTGTAAATGGAGCTTTGAGTTCTTTAATTTAATTTTTCAAATCATTGATCTCTTCACGTTGTGCGTGTTCACGGGGTGTGTTGGCAGCTACCTGTTGTGTCGGTACGTCTGTGTTGCCCCATGTTGATCTTTCGATGACTGCTGGTGATGATCCTGGAGCTTTGGTGGGGTGGGTGGGCCAGGGGTTGGCCGTAGGGAGTACCCTAGCAGCATTAGTGTTTTTTGAGACCTGCCTGGGTGGCGGGTCTGGGCGCTGAAGGGGCGTAGGAGCTCTAGGACAGTCAGGGTGCCATACAGGAACTCCAACTGTTTTGCAGTTAATACACTTCTGTTGAATGACACCCCCTTGAGCAACTGTATCTCTGCAAGCCTGTGTTGCATGTTGTCTTGAGCAGAGACCACACCACGGTTTAGTCGAGGGGCATAATCGGGCCACATGGCCCCAGTGCTGACAATTGTAACACCTCCTGGTAGGGGGCTGATAGAGTGTTACCTTCAGAGTCCGATAGGCACCACGGACTCGAATGGTCTTGGGTGGGTCTTCCGAGCCAACCCAGTCTGCAATGACTGCATTCTTGCCCCTGAGTCGCTTCGTCCTTCTGATGGCGGGATGAGCTTCTCGTAGTGTAGGGGTCTGGTACTGGTCGAGCCCTATGATTAAGATGGTTTTCTTGCTCGATGGTTGGGATGATTGTTCCATGGTTATTCCCCTTATGCTATTGGTGAGGAGATCCTGTATGACTGCTGGGTCGTTTCTAATCAGAACATGATCTTGTGTACCGACTCTGAACTGAAACTCAGCCTCTGGGTGTTTATCTTCCGCATCGTTCAGCCAGAGATACTTGTCTTCAGGTGATGTACCTTCAGGGAAGTATAATCTTACTCTCATGGGGGGGTTGAGTTGTAGTTGATGGTCTCTAAGTTTTTCTGCCTTTTCGGCCTTCCGCTTGTTCCTGGACTGAACTAGTTGAAAGCCATCCTCTCCGTTGGTGTCAAGGTCAACACCATAGTCACCTGGCTCACTCAGTGCCCCAGGAGAACTAGAGAGTGTAGCTGGGTCTCCAGTCAACTCAGACATGGTGGAGTTGCAGGACCCGACCTATATGCCTACGTCAGTGGGCCGAGGACTGCTTGGCACTCCTAGGAAGTCAGCGGTGGTTGGGAGGCGTAACCCTCTTAGAGGACAAAGGAGATTGGCATCTACTGTACAGCGTATTAGCGGTGTGAGGGGAGGCCATGAGCGGGCCTCCCGCGGAGGGAGTGTGGTGTCGGGGGGACTAAGGTAACAGGAGTTTTCTCAGTTTATAAACACTTTTATTACACTACACTTGTTCTTAATAGTATCTCTGTTTTTCTGGTTAGATACAGTATCAAAGTCAATTTTAGTTTCAAAAGAACTAACCAGCTTGGCACCATATGAGGAGGGGGTTTGTTTAAACAACCCCTCACCACATGGCCGAGCGTGACCACAAGGGTATAGGCCTTGCCTCGCGGGCACCTACACACGTTAGTTCACTTGTTATACAGGCAACATAGTTGCAGTTGTTGACCTATCGGTTAAGGTAATCCTCCAAGTGATAGTGCTAGGAAGAACATCTAATATTCAGTACCACCCTGTGAGAATCCTGCACCTTAATTCCCAGTGTGTACCACCGTAATCTAAAAAAGATCACAGGTGGTCCACGCACACAGCCTTGCCCACACACGCTGAGGGGAAACTGTGCAGACTCGGGGGCCACCAGGCGTGGGGTCGCCCTCTGTTGATGTCTTCCCCGCGTAGGTGGTTTGGGCTGTGAGGGTCGTCCAGGAGCTTGTCCCAAACCTTCTTCCCTAGGCGATGGAACCTGAAGTTGAGGGCTTCTGTTTTATTTCTTAGGTGGATGGTTTCCACTGTCTCCTGGTAGGGTGGCGCTTGGCCACTGGCTGATCTCAAACACTTGTTTTGGAAGCTCTGTAGTTGTTGTAGTCTGGTCTTCCCGAGTGTAACGAGTGGTATATGTGGGTACTCCAACACAGGCCTCACCAGCGCCTTGTACAGGTGAACTTGTATCTTCTCAGGCATCAGTTTAAAACGTTTTAATTTGGCTGCGGCGACTTTGGCTTTATTTAGTCTGTCCTTCACGTGGGGAATGATGCCCGTCCGAGGGATGAGGCCGAGCAGCCACGCTACCAAACTCCTCTCTTTACATTCCTACAACTAACTATTCTAATATACTTTATATACTTAAATCCTCACATGACAGCCCTCCACATGTGCAACATCTGTCATTGACCCTGCCGGTCCTGTATCGGCCTCTTTGGTCACCTCAGAACTCACCAACCTAGGTGACATCCCTAATAACCCATATCATTGTATCATAGCTGGATGATCGTCATACTCGATTCCGAGTAACAGCAAAGTAGTAGTATGTACTCGTATGTGTGTGTGTGTGTGTGTGTGTACCTATGAGTGTATGTACAGTAAGTGTGTGTGTGTGTGTGTGTGTGTGTGTGTGTGTGTGTGTGTGTGTGTGTGTGTGTGTGGTCAGCATGCTCGCCTCGCAAGCGAGTGCACCCGAGTTCGATCCCCGGGCAGGGTAAAACTATGGGGAAGTTTCTTTTTGCCATTTGCCTCTGTCTACCCAGCAGTAATTGGGAACCTGTAGGTTAATCGATTTGTTGATCATGTTCCGGGGTAATCGTTAGCCAGTGCAGTTGGCGAGATGTCCGGTCTTATTAGATTGTTCCTTGACACTGGGTCATGCCTCTGAGTAACTTAAGGTGTGGTTGTTGTGTTGGCGACAGCTTCTACACCTTAAACAAATTCACGCCTAGGTTGGCGTGGTGAAGTTAACGTGGTGAGGTCTGCGTGGTGAGTTGGCGTGGTGAGGTTGGGGAGGTGGGGTTAGCATGGTGAGGTTGGCGTGGTGAGGTTAGCATGGTGAGGCTGGCGTGTTGAGGTCTGCGTGGTGAGGTTGGCGTGGTGAGGTTAGGGAGGTGGGGTTAGCATGGTGAGGTTGGTGTGGTGAGGCTGGCGTGTTGAGGTCTGCGTGGTGAGGTGAGACTCCAGGGGGAAGTATTGCGTTACTAACTGAAGTCCAGACAAACGAGGCAATGTGGCACCATTACCTTCACTGCCACGTTAATTACGGTTGGCACTCAGCTCATCACAGGAAGGAGGGTTAGCACACCTGGTGAAGGAAGAGAGGGTTAGCACAAATGGTGAAGGAAGAGAGGGTTAGCACACCTGGTGAAGGAAGAGAGGGTTAGCACACCTGGTGAAGGAAGAGAGGGTTAGCACACCTGGTGAAGGAAGGAGGGTTAGCACACCTGGTGAAGGAAGAGAGGGTTAGCACAAATGGTGAAGGAAGAGAGGGTTAGCACACCTGGTGAAGGAAGAGAGGGTTAGCACACCTGGTGAAGGAAGAGAGGGTTAGCACACCTGGTGAAGGAAGAGAGGGTTAGCACACCTGGTGAAGGAAGAGAGGGTTAGCACACCTGGTGAAGGAAGATGTGGTTTTTATTTTTTCTTCACGAATTCTAGTTAGGTAAAGTGAAGTTAGAAAAGTTTGATGTGTTCCGTCCATTAGTGTGTTCCGTCTATTAGTGTGTTCCTTCTATTAGTGTGTTCCGTCCATTAGTGTGTTCCGTCTATTAGTGTGTTCCTTCTATTAGTGTGTTCCGTCCATTAGTGTGTTCCGTCCATTAGTGTGTTCCGTCTATTAGTGTGTTCCGTGTATTAGTGTGTTCCGTCTATTAGTGTGTTCCGTCCATTAGTGTGTTCCGTCCATTAGTGTGTTCCGTCCATTAGTGTGTTCCGTCCATTAGTGTGTTCCGTCCATTAGTGTGTTCCGTCCATTAGTGTGTTCCGTCCATTAGTGTGTTCCGTCCATTAGTGTGTTCCGTCCATTAGTGTGTTCCTGTCCATTAGTGTGTTCCGTCCATTAGTGTGTTCCGTCCCATCCAGTGTGTTCCGTTAGTGTGTTCCGTCCATTAGTGTGTTCCGTCTATTAGTGTGTTCCGTGTATTAGTGTGTTCCGTCTATTAGTGTGTTCCGTCCATTAGTGTGTTCCGTCCATTAGTGTGTTCCGTCCATTAGTGTGTTCCGTCCATTAGTGTGTTCCGTCCATTAGTGTGTTCCGTCCATTAAACTTGAGGTGTCTAATCATTACGTGGTCATGGTTCTATATTAACACATCAATTTACACCAGTTAAGAGACATGTCACCACCCGTTTTATAAATGAAAATAACCAAATTTAATGAATCTTTTTGAAAAGTTAATTTAATTTACCTACAAACGTGAACACCGGACAGGGATACTAACATCAGGTGATATATAATTTTAAACAAAGCACTAGGGCCACTCTTCCCTGTCCCCTCCCCTTCCCTCTCCTCTCCCCCCTCTCGTTTCCTCTCCTCTCTTCTCTCCCCTCTCCCCTCTCCCTCCCCCCACCCTCCCCTCCCCTCCCCTACAGCACCGCACCACCACCAGCAAATTTCATATGAGTATTTGCAGGGGCTGGCATTGTTATGTAAAATGCACAGGTGGGATGCAGCGGTTCTGGCACGGAATGAAAGAACCAATGCATTCCCAACGAGGTCTGCAATATTTCCTGTGCAACATGCATGGTGTTGGTGGATGCATTCAGTGACTGTAAATATTTTGTAGAGCTTTGTAAACAATGTCAGTGCATTTGTTGCGATTTTTCCCGACAAATGTTGGTGAGATGGGGAAGAGTTGAGGAGGAGGTGTGGGAGATGAGGCTGTGTGGTGGAGATGACGCTGTGTGGTGGAGATGACACTGTGTGGTGGAGGTGACACTGTGAGGGGGAGGTGACACTGTGAGGGGGAGATGACACTGTGTGGTGATGACACTGTGTAGGAGAAATGGCAAGTAAACACAATAAGAAGATGAAAAAGACAATAAATGAGGAAGAAGATGTGAAAGAAAACAGTGATAAAAGAGGTAGATGGTGATAACGAGGAGGAATATGGGAGATAAAATGTGAGTGGGAGAGGCGGGAGTGAGAGGTACTTAAAGGAGGTTAATATGAGGGTGTACATGGGAGGGAGAGAAGGGAGGAAGGGCCATACAGAGGTCCGCTGGGAGGGAGGGTCATATAAGGGGTGTACTGGGAGGGAGAGAAGGAGGAAGGGCCATACAGAGGTCCGCTGGGAGGTGTGCTGGGAGGGAGGGTCATATAAGGGTGTACATGGGAGGGGAGAGAGGGAGGAAGGCCATACAGAGGTCCGCTGGGAGTGTGCTGGGAGGAGGATTGGAGGAACGAAGATAGGGCCATGAGAGAGATGTGCTGAGAGAGAGATGATGAATTAGACAAAGCTTGTTAAGGGACGTGGGATCCTGGGGTGGAGGAGGTGGGGTGGTGGAGGTAGGTGGGGTGGGGTTGGGGTTGGAGGGGGTGGGGTTGGGGTGGGATTGGGGTGGGGGTTGGGGGTGGAGGGGGTGGGGGTTGGGGGTGGAGGGGTGGGGTTGGGGGTGGGAGGGTGGGGTTGGGGGTGGAGGGTGGGGTTGGGGGGGGAGTGGGGTTGGGAGGGTGGGGGTTGGGGGTGGGGGAGGGTGGGTTGGGGGTGGAGGGGTGGAGGGTGGAGGGGGTGGAGGGGGGGGTTGGGGGGGTGGAGGGAGGTGGGGTTGGGGTGGAGGGGGTGAGGGTTGGGGGTGGAGGGTGGGGTTGGGGGTGGAGGGGTGTGGTTGGGGGTGGAGTGGGGGTGGAGGGGTGGGGTTGGGGGTGGGAGCAGTGGGGTTGGGGTGGAGGGGTGTGGTTGGGGGGTGGTTGGGGTGGAGGGTGGGGTTGGGGCTGGAGTGGGGGGAGGGGTGGGGTTGGGGTAGAGGGTGGGGTTGGGGGTGGAGGGTGTGGTTGGGGTGGAGGTGGGTGGAGGGGGTGGGGTGGGGTGGAGTGGGGGCTGGAGGGGGGTGGGGGTTGGGGAGGGGTGGGGTTGGGGGTGGAGGGCTGGGGGTTGGGGGTGGTGGGTGGGGTTGGGGGGTGAGGAGGTTGGGGGTGGAGGGTGGGGTTGGTGGTGGGGTGGGGTTGGGGTGGTGGGGTGGGGGTGGAGGGGTGGGGTGGGGGTGGGGGGGGTGGAGGAGGAAGGGTGGGGTTGGGAGTGGGGGGTGGAGGGGGTGGGGGTTGGGGGTGGAGGGGTGGGGTTGGGGGTGGAGGGATGGGGTTGGGGGTGGAGGGGTGGGGGGAGGAAGGGTGGGGTTGGGAAGGAGGGGTGGGGTTCAGGTGGAGGGGTAGATTGGAGATGGGGTAGAGGGCGGGATTTGGGGGGAAGGGATAGAGAGGTAACTTTAAGGTGTTTAATCATCAGGTGAATCAATTTGAGGGCTAATCTTCAGGTGATCCTTCAACACAAATTTATATTAAGTTAAAGGTCTCGAATGATGTGTCTAATATAATCCTTCCGTCCGGCAGCAGCGCTATACATACCTGCACCTGTACTCACCTGTATAGTCAATACAACTGATCGTGGGCCCTTCGTGTCCAGCTCGCTATATAGTTCGACAAAACAGTAATGGAGGGAATATTTGGAGAAGTGCGCTCGCGCCTGTATTTAATCATGGTCGTGGTTGTTATAATCATGGTCGTGGTTGTTATAATCATGGTCGTGGTTGTTATAATCATGGTCGTGGTTGTTATAACTGGTCGTGGTTATGATCATGGTCGTGGTCATATAATCATAGTCGGTTGTTATAAATGATAATAGTCGTGGTTGTTATAATCATGGTCGTGGTTATGATCATGGTCGTGGTTGTTATAATCATGGTCGTGGTTATAATCATGGTCGTAGTTGTTATAATCATGGTCGTGGTTTTTGTAATCATGGTCGTGGTTGTTATAATCATGGTCGTGGTTGTTATAATCATGGTCGTAGTTGTTATAATCATGGTCGTGGTTTTTGTAATCATGGTCGTGGTTGTTATAATCATGGTCGTGGTTGTTATAATCATGGCTATTTACATGTTGAACTGTATACCTGTGTTGTCTACATGCATACTTCACCAACTGTAAACTTGCATGACTATTTTATTGTACATCCATCCATTTGTCTTAATATTGGAAGAACAAATACTTATAATGTATACAGCCTTAACAACATCAACCTAGAGAATTCGAGTTGTGAAAGAGACCTACGGCCTAGAAAACAGTGCGTTAATGTTCGAAATAAGGCAAACAGAGTATTGGGTTTTATATCTAGAAGTGTAAGTAATAAGAGTGCAGAGGTCTTATTGCAACTATATCTTGCGCTAGTTAGGCCGCACCTCGATTATGCGGTTCAGTTCTGGTGCCCTTATTATAGAATGGATATAAATTCACTAGAGTCGGTGCAGCGAAGAATGACAAAAATGATTCCGAGACTTAGAAACCTTCCATATCAGGATAGGTTAAAGAAACTTAACTTGCATTCCCTAGAAAGACGAAGAGTGCGGGGAGATATGATAGAAGTATTTAAGTGGGTGAAAGGAATCAATAACGGGGATATAGATAAAGTTCTTATAATATCCGAACAGGATAGGACTCGGAGCAACGGATTCAAGCTGGATAAGTTTAGGTTTAGGAGGGAGATAGGAAGAAACTGATTCACAAATAGGGTGGTGGACGAGTGGAACAAGCTTAGCAACTTTGTAGTAAGTGCTGGAACTCTGGAAAGTTTTAAAAGGAGGCTAGATAGATTCATGGATGATAGAGAGTGGTAGTAACTCTCGACAGGAGCTGCCATGCACAGGCCAACCGGCCTATTGCAGACTCCTTATGTTCTTATGTCTGTCTGTCTGTCTGTCTCTCTGTCTGTCTGTCTGTCTGTCTGTTTGTCTGTCTGTCTGTCTGTCTGTCTCTGTCCATCCATCCATCCATCCATCCATCCATCCATCCATCCATCCATCTGTCTGTCTGTCTGTCTGTCCATCTATCTATTTATCTAACTATCTGTCTGTCTGTCCGTCTATAATGGGTTAGGACAGGTTTAAGAGGGGTATTGAACCCCTTAGTAGACAGAGGCAGTGCGGATATCCCACACTGTACAGAGACACGGTGTGGCAGGTCTCCTTGTTCTCCCACATTGATCAGCAAAGTTTGTTAACCTATTTCCAGCTAAGACACTAGTTCACTATGTAAGTTAGGTTAGGTTAAGTTAGGTTAGGTTAGGTTAGGTTAGGTTTAGATTTGGGGAGGTTATATTGCATTAGGTTAAGTTACCTGTAGATTAGGTTAAATTGCACTAGGTAAGGTTAAATTAGGACAAATTAGGTTAGGTTTGATAAAGTATTATATAATCAAGGCGTTGTTTCTTCCCGTACAGTGTGTGTGTGTGTGTGTGTGTGTGTGTGTGTGTGTGTGTGTGTGGCGGGGTACACACAGGCATTAAGGGCGAGTATTGACTTCAACAAACACTCACGCGTATCAATGGTCACAGAGACACTTCCTGTGGCAATTTGCATTGTGATGATTGCCAAGTTAATTTACCGTCCCCGACCCTCTGTTGGCTTTTATACTCGACTTTCTATTGTGTACTTCTCTGTATGATGATATAAGTATTTTAGAGAGTATTAATGTCCTCCTATGTTATAATACAGTAACGTGCCTCTCCTTACGCCTGTACATCACTACTGCAGCTCCTCTGTTGCTGCCACCGTGTATGGGGTGATGTCCTCTCTGGGGCTATTGTAACTGGGAACACAAGAGGGGGTCATTGTAAGGGGGAACACAAGAGGGGGTCATTGTAAGGGACACAAGTGGGGTCATTGTAGAGAACACAGAGGAGCCATTGTAAGGGGACACAAGTGGGGTCATTGTAAGGGAACACAGAATTGTGAGGGGAACCAGGCATTATGAGGGGAACACAAGGAGGGGTCATTGTGGGGAACACAAGAGGGAGCCATTGTAAGGGGGAACACAAGAGGGGGTCATTATAAGGGGAACACAAGAGGGGTCATTGTAAGAGGGAACACAAGAGGGAGCCATTGTAAGGGGACACAAGTGGGGGTCATTGTAAGGGGAACACAAGAGGGGCCATTGTAAGGGGGAACACAAGAGGGGTCATTGTAAAGGGGACACAAGTGGGGCCATTGTAAGAGGGAACACAAGAGGAGCCATTGTAAGGGGGAACACAAGAGGGGTCATTGTAAAGGGAACACAAGTGGGGGTCATTGTAAGGGGACACAAGTGGGGGTCATAAAGGGGGAACACAGGGGGCCATTGTAAGGGGAACACAAGTGGGGGCTCATTGTAAGGGGGAACACAAGAGGGGTCATTGTAAGGGGAACAAGTGGGGGTCATTGTAAGGGGAACACAAGAGGGGCCATTGTAAGAGGGAACACAAGAGGGAGCCATTGTAAGGGGAACACAAGAGGGGTCATTGTAAAGGGGAACACAAGAGGGGCCATTGTAAGGGGGACACAAGTGGGGTCATTGTAAGAGGGAACACAAGAGGGGCCATTGTAAGGGGGAACACAAGAGGGGGCCTATTGTAAGGGGGAACACAAGAGGGGGCTATTGTAAGGGGGGAACACAAGAGGGGGCCATTGCAAGGGGGACACAAGAGGGGGCCATTGTAAGGGGAAACACAAGAAGGGGGTCATTGTAAGGGGGAACACAAGAAGGGGTTATTGGAAGGTAAATCGTACGCCCGCCTGGACTAGTCAGCTGCCATGATTATAGACGACACAGGTATACAGTTCAACAGGTATAGACAACACAGGTATACAGTGCAGCATGCATATAGACAACACAGGTATACAGTTCAACAGGTATAGACAAAACAGGTATACAGTTCAACATGTATATCGACACCACAGCTCTGGATGCTGAGGGACCTGCATTGCTGGGTAGTCAGGGCATCCACATCGGTGTTTCGGTTGAGCAGTGAATAGTAGTGCCTTTCCAACACTGACGGATGCCGTCTTCGTCTTTAAAGAGGGATTTACCGTCGGTTGAGGGGACGGGGACCTTGCCATGAGAAGATAGGCCATAAATTTCTTCGGTGGAGTTTAAAATTTTGCTCATCTTGTGTGACACCTCTTTTCTGTTTCATGCCTTTAGTCCATCATTCATCTCTTAGATTGAGAATTTTGTGCTGGGTCACTGCTTTTTCTTGCGAAAGGTATCAGCTTTGGTGCAAAACTGAGGGTTGTTCTGCCAGTCATTGAAGGCTGCACGTTGACCATTGATGTGAACGTCGATTTCCAGGTTATTTTCATCAAACTAATCCTGGTGTTTTCTTTCAACCTGGTAGAGGGTTTTGCTGTATTTTTTTGTGATGTCAGCATTAATGATACCCCATTAGGTACTCGGATTTTTCATCTTGATCCTTTGCCGTTTTGGAACGATGTGAAGGAAGGGATTGGCTCTGACGAGTCGATTGGCTGAATCATAGATGGCTATGGTGATGAGAACATCTCAGTGATCTCTTCGACAATAATGAGCTATTGTGATGCCAAAGTTTGGATCGTGGGTGTTGACAACCCTGAACTTGTCGGCCTGCCTGAAGAACGTGTTGATGATAGCGAGGTAGTGTGCAGCACAATTTGGTGAGGAAGATTTAGCTGTTGGGATTACACTTGCCTATTCCACTCTCCCCTGTGGTTCCCTGCCTTATGTTAGCATCTTTGCCAATCCTCATTGAAGTCACCTAGGAGCACAACCTTATCGTCTCTGGGCATGAAAGGCCACCTTGATATCATCCTCTGCATCCAGTGTTGGGGCGTTTGCACTGATGAAAAAGGCATTGACGTGAATAATTCAGTGGGACTCAGAGCGTCATGAAGCGCTCGTTGATTCCAACAGGCATTTCAGTTAGCCTATGTAAAATGGCAAAGCCAACTCCATAAATGTGGTTTCTCACTGCAGTAGGCTTACCCATCTAGAGGAAGGTATGTAACAGCACCATTTGTTTTATATAAATATTCACCAAATGTATAATACCCAATCATTCACTAAGTTATTCAACAATGACTCAGTAGTTATTCACTAAGTTATTCAACAGTGGCTCAGTAGTCGTCATACCAACACAGGTACAGCCGGACCCCCTTTCTGTGAGTCGACCAACAACTGGGAGCCAGCACACACTAATGGTTGCTTTTGCCACGTGGGCGAACTTCCCTTGTGACAAAAGAGCTCATTTGTTAATATCCAGAAGGGTCCTGACATTCCATGCAGTAACCATAAGGTGTTGCATAATTTGTTTTTTTCCTGTTCTGTGATTATGATTCCGACCGTATTAGGATGACCTTACCAGGTGCAGTTGCCCAGTCACGTTGGTTTTTTAGGCAGGTTATGTTTACGGCATCCTTTCTAGCCCCTCCCCGTGTGGGGTGAGCAGAGAGGCTCCTGGAAAGGGCTATTCAGTCACACAGACAGGACCACATTGCACTGTTACCTAGATTCCAGCATATAAACGCTCATCTTATCTGTGCCGCCCATGTGTAGAGTTGTGACTAGAGACTCCCGGCAGTCATCTCTGCCTGTCCCCGTCGCCACTCATCCGTCACCATAGGACCTTTGGGGTTTAGGAGTTTTGATGTTGATGGAAAGTATGATGAACTGGATGATGGCTGCACGTGAGTTGATTTATGTGGTGAGGCAGGAGCGCAGGCTGCAACCACACATCTTGGCTCTCCCTTTTCCTGATCCAGTGGTGCAGGTAGCTCCAACGACTAGGAGAGGGAGATTGTATTGGACAGCCCAGCTTGTTGGGTTTCGCCTTAGTAGCCTGTCCATCGTGCATTGCCTTCATCCGCCGGTGTAGTCGTTGGGTTCCCATGGTAGTCACCTCTTTCGTATATTCTGCTGTTGGGGTCTTAATGGAGCTCTGATGCAGGGCTCCACCACAGATTTTTCGTCAGGGTTTACTCCCGTACCCTCATATACCAAGGTTAATCCGGGCGGGGTATGGTTGGTAGGCGCTAGGGCGTGTTCACATGCCGATGGGCCTATGTGCCGTCTCTCTGGGGCCCACTGCTACTCCGAGATCCCCTGCTGGTCTAGCCTGTGCCCATGAGGCACCCAGTTACAAGGAGGCACAACAGAAGAGGAGGCTGTGTACTGGCAGGGAAAGACTTACGCAAGCTGTTACCGTGTTCACCACGAGGGCTAGCCAGCGACGGTAAATGAAAGCGAGAGGAAGGAAGCAGTGCCTACACTTAACACTAACATAATGCTGCCACACTAGACGCATTACACCACCCTGTACACACACACACACCCACACACACACACACACACCCTGTACACACACACACACACACCCCACACACACACACCCCTGTACACACACACACACCTGTACACACACACACACACACACACACACACACACACACACACACACACACACCCTGTACACGCACACACACACACCCTGTACACACACACACACACACCACACACACACACACACAAACACACACACACACACACACACCCTGTACACACACACACCCCTGTACACACACACACACACACATCCTGTCACACACACACACACATCCTGTACACACACACACACACACACACACACACACACACACCCTGTACACACACACACACACACCCTGCACACACACACCTGCACACACACACACACCCCTGTACACACACACACACACACACACACACACCCCACACACACACACACACACACACACCCTGTACACACACACACACACATCCCCACACACACACACACACACATCCACACACACACACACACACACCCTGTACACACACACACACACACACACACACACCCCTGTACACACACACACACCCTTACACACACACACACCCCTGTAACACACACACCCTGTACACACACACCCCTGCACACACACACACACACCCTGTACACACACACACACACCCCTGCACACACACACACACCCTGTACACACACACACACACACACACACACCCCTGTACACACACACACACACACACACACACACACACACACACACACACACACACACCCCCTGTACACACACACACACACACACCATGTACACACACACCCTGTACACACACACACACACACACCCCTATACACACACACACACACCCTGTACACACACCCTGTACACACACACACACACACACACACACACACACACACACACATATATATGTTAACTGTTACTGGCTGTTAATTTTTTACTTTATTGTTTGATAAGAAAAATCACTATGTTAAATATAAGAGGATTTAAATATAACGTTTTACCACTAGTTAACACCAACATCATCTGGGGTGATTTATTGGTCTACAGTTAACTTAGGTTGAGGTAAACATTAACCGCCCTTAGGAGCCTTAGCCACCATGCACAAAGTTAATGCTCTACATCTTTAACAACATGTGATAACTTCCGCCGAAACTCCCGCTAAAAGGCGTTGACTGTCTCATATGCAAATGAGTTCCGCTGAGTAATTCACGAACCAACATCAGAAATTCTCCCGGATAAAACACTCATTAGGACACAGGAACCTTAAGCCTGAGGACATCTTCAAGGATCCCAGATAAAACACTCATTAGGACACAGGAACCTTAAGCCTGAGGACATCTTCAAGGATCCCAGATAAAACACTCATTAGGACACAGGAACCTTAAGCCTGAGGACATCTTCAAGGATCCCAGATAAAACACTCATTAGGACACAGGAACCTTAAGCCTGAGGACATCTTCAAGGATCCCAGATAAAACACTCATTAGGACACAGGAACCTTAAGCCTGAGGACATCTTCAAGGATCCCAGATAAAACACTCATTAGGACACAGCAACCTTAAGCCTGAGGACATCTTGAAGGATCCCAGATAAAACACTCATTAGGACACAGGAACCTTAAGCCTGAGGACATCTTCAAGAATTTTCGTATTAGTGGTAAATTACGACTGAGCACTATAATTAAACTGAACCCCGGATGAGGACCAGCTAGACCTACACGACGACCACCACACGGCTCAACTTGCTCTGTAAACACGGTGGGAATATCGACCCTAATGCTTCTCGGTCTCTCATCTTTTTTGTATTCGTGAATATTTTGTTTTTATCATGTCAGAGAGACGAAGACTTTTGGCGGGAAAATGTTAATGAGGTTTAATTGTTTGTTTTTGTTTGTTGTTTGTTTTTGTTGGTCTTTGAAGTTTCTGTTTTTGTTTGTTGTTTGTTGGTAATTCTTTATTTTTGTTAATGTTTGTGTTTATTTATGTCTGCGTTTGTTGGTGATTGTTGCTGTCCGTTTATGTGGGGGTAGTGGGGGTGGGGGTGATGGGGTGGGGGGTGGTGGGGAGATGGGGTGGGGGTGGGGGGGTGGTTGGGACGGGCAGGGGGGTGGGGTGATGCAACAAGGAGGAGGTAGGGGTGTGTGTGTGTGACTGCCTCCCTACCTCCTCTCTACTTCACCTTTATCTTCCCCAATTCTCCCCCTTCTTCACCCTCCCTTCTGCCTCCCCCTCCTTTCTTCTACCTCCGCTCTCACCCTTCCTCCTCACCAATTCTCCTCCTCTTCCTCACCACCCTCCCCCTCCTCACCTCCCTCCCTTCCTCAATTCTTCCCTCCTCTTCCTCACTAATTCTTCCTCCCCCTCACCTTCTCCCCCTCCTTCCAGGATGTAAAATAAAAAAGGCAGAAAGACACGTTCATCCTATCAGTGTATTAAGGTCCTGCCTGGATGCTTGTTAGTGAGGCAGAGATCAGTTGATTACATCTGGAGTCCGGATAATAAAGGCAAGGGTAACTGAGGTCCGGATAATAGAGACATTGGTAGCAGAGGTCCGGATAATAGAGACATAGGTAGTAGAGGTCCGGATAATATGGGTCTGGAAAATAGGTGTCCGGATAATATGGATATGAATAATAGGGGTTTGGTTAGCAAGTGTTTGGTTAATAATACAGGTCCGGATAATAGGGGTGCGGTTAATAGAGAGTCCGGATGATACAGGATCCTGGTAACATGAGGTCCGGATATCACGAAGTCCTAATAACAGGGATCGAGATGATAAGGTCTGGATAATACAGTCTGGATAATAGGGGTCCATGTAACAGATAGTCCGGATAATAAAGAGTCCGGATAACAGGTGTCCAGGTAATATGGGTCCTGATAACAGAGGTCTGAATAACACGAAATTCGAATAACAGGGATTTCAGAAATTATGTTTCTTCGGATAATAAGCGGATCCTGGTACAGGTAATCCGGATAAAGAGGAGTTCGTATAACAGGTGTTCACATTATAAGGTATGTGAATAATAAGGGCTCCGGATAACAGATTTCCGGATATTACAGGATTTTAATAACATAAGTTACATATGATAGGTGTCCGGATAATACAGGGTCCTGGTAACATGAAGTCCGGATAACAGGTGTCCAAATAATAAGTGTCCGGATAAAATGGGATCCTAATAACATGGGGTCCGGATAATAGCATAGGACCTCATGAAATTCAATAAATACAGGAGTTATATATAGAAATTATTCTTTTAGCATTTTCTCATTATTGAATGTTAACCGGATTACATTAGCGGTGTGAATGTGCATTAAATTCATTGGGTTTTTGGTAATAATTCGTTTAATGGTCAAATTTACTGGCAAATGAAATAATTAAGTGGTTTTTACAATTATTTCGTGAAAAATCCGGTTCAAATCTGTAGCTCTCTTTGTCTTCCTATCCATCTTTTATTATTTTTCTTTATCATTCTATTTCTCTCCACATCTCTGTCTCTTAGTCCTTTCCTCTCTCTCACGCAGCAGTCTGTTGTAGTCTCGCCCTCACCTTGACACTACCTGAGCCACCTGTAGCTGAGAAAGACCGAGTGTGTGTTTGACTGTCCTGTACATGGTCAAGGTGTATTTGCTCTCTCTCTCTCTCTCTCTCTCTCTCTCTCTCTCTCTCTCTCTCTCTCTCTCTAAGAACCAGTCAAAAGTACACTGAATTTTTTTATTTCATTTCGAAAACTATACACCTAACCTAACCTAACCTAACCTATTTAGACAACTACATTTTTGTATACGTCAGTCAAATGTTAATTACGTGGCCAGTATACTTTTTCTAAATGTTAAACAAAACCGCATTACGATTCTGTTTTTGATTCGAGATTCAGGCAACTAAATTTTTCATAAATGTCTATCAAAACTATTCTGCGTTTTGACATTTTGTTTCACCTGTTATGAACACCAAAAATATCACCTGTTGATTAATCCCCCGTTTAATAGCTTATTTTACCTGGTTATTAAACACTAACGGTATCTGGGAGGTTAGGTTAGGTTAGGTTTAGGTTTTCTTAGCGTTTGGAAAATTTAGGTTAGGTCAGGGTGTTTGGTTAGGTTAGGTTAGGTTAGGTTAGGTCAGGTCAGGTCAGGGTGTTTGATCTTGAGGTGTTAACCACCCAACTCTAAACACAACCCGCCATGATCACCGTCTTTCAGGGCTTTAGATATAAAAAAGTAACTACTCTCAGGTCATTCACACTATCCCTCCACACTATCCCCCACACTATCCGTTTACACTATCTGTTCACACTATCCGTTCACACTATCTGTTCACACTATCCGTCCACACTATCCCTCTTCACTATCCCACCACACTATCCGTTCACAGTCCACCAGGTCACGTTAACGTACAGATTATTAAACAAATTCCAGTAAAGTAAATTGTCTAATGCAAACTAATAATATATAGGAAATAAATTTACTCCACGTGAAACATTAACAATATTGAAAGTGGTAACCAAGGGACCAAGAGAGAGGTCGGGGAAAGTGGGAGTCAAAAAACAAGCAGGTCCTGGGAAGTAAAATTAGTTACTCAGGACAAGGGGTAAAACAGGACCAGGGAAGGGTAGGTTTAAATGTATACTATGCAAACAGTAGGAGCGTTAGAAATAAAATATACTTCCTGAGAGCGGTTGTATGTACCGAGAATGTAGACGTCATAGCAATCACCGAAACTTGGATGAATCTGGCAAGCAAAATTTTTTTATCAGAGTACCACATAGAAGGGTACAACCTTTTTCACAAGGACAGGGAAGGTAGGAAGGGGGAGGGGTCGCACTCTTCGTCAAGGATACAGTAAAATGTTGTATTAATAATTCAATAAAGGGTGAAATAGGAACCGAGTCTGTGTGGGTAGAAATCACGGAAGGAAGAGAAAAACTAATTATGGGAGTGATTTACAGGCCCCCAAGTCTTGGCAAAGAAGCAGCTCAGCCCATATGGCAGGAAATGAGTAGGGCAGCAAAATATAACAACCTATGCATTATGGGGGATTTCAACTTCAGAAATATTGACTGGGACAACATTGTAGGTGACTATGAATCTGAAGACTTCCTAGACGCAGTATAGGACAATTTTTTGAAACAACTAATTACAGAACCTACTAGAGGTGACAATATATTAGACCTGGTATTAACAAATAAAGAAAATATTATCAGAGATATCACAGTAGGGGAAGAACTAGGTAACAGTGATCACAGAGAAATCAGGTTCATCCTAAATTGGGAAACGAAAAACAATGACAATATGGTCAGAGTCCCAAACTTTCGGTTGGCGGATTATCAGGGGTTAAGAAGGTACCTAGGTGAGGTCACCTGGGAACAGTCACGTCAATCCCCAGTAGGAAGGGGTGAGGTCATAGATGACACAACAATTAACATAAGAACATAAGAATGGAGGAAACTGCAGCGGGCCTATTGGCCCATACTGGGCAGTCCCGTTTACACCCAACCCCTATTGCTCATATGAGCATCCAACCTGTGTTTGAAGCAATTCAGCGTATTCGAGTTAATGGTGATATTTGGTAACTTGTTCCATTCATCCACTACTCTGTTTCCAAACCAGTGTTTACCTATTTCACGCCTAAATCTAAATTTGTCTAATTTAAAACCATTGTTACGAGTTCGCTCCTGGTTGGATAGTTTGAGTACCTTTGTAATGTCCCCTTTGTTTAGCCCTGCCTTCCACTTATACACCTCTATCAGGTCGCCCCTCGCTCTACGTCTCTCAAGGGAGTGCAAATTAAGATGCTTTAACCTGTCTCTATACTCAAGGTTCCTAATGCCCGGGATTAGTCTTGTCATTCTCCTCTGAATTCTTTCCAAGGATTCTATATCCATTCTGTAATACGGTGACCAGAACTGAACTGCGTAATCCAGGTGTGGTCTCACAAGAGCAAGATACAGTTTTAGGATGACCTCGCTAGTCTTGTAACTAACACTCCTTAGGGTGTGGTTGTTGTGTTGACGACAGCTTCTACACCTAAAACAAATTCACGCCTAGGGTGACCCTTGGGCCGGCCATCGTCGATACGCGAGGTGCAACCATTATTATTATTATTATAATTATTACATCGTTAACAACTGGACCTTCTCCCCACACCAGACTAACACACCAACACCACATTAAAGAAACACAGATAATGGCGAGGGACAGGTGGAGTCATTAAGCACCAGTTGCACCATCTGTGTTTACTATGTGTGTTTTAAGGTGTTCATTGCCAGATGGTGAAGTACATGAAAGTGAACCTGACAGCTGGTTTAGAATATTACAGGAGGCAGGTGGTGGGCGTAGCAGCTGGTTTAGAATATTACAGGAGGCAGGTGGTGGGCGTGACAGCTGGTTTAGAATATTACAGGAGGCAGGTGGTGGGCCAAACAGCTGGTTTAGAATATCACAGGAGGCAGGTGGTGGGCGTAGCAGCTGGTTTAGAATATTACGGGAGGCAGGTGGTGGGCGTGACAGCTGGTTTAGATTATCACAAGAGTGAGGCAGGTGGTGGGCGTGACCGGTAGTGGATGGAGGAACACACACACAAACACATCACGGGGTCAGCAACTTGTCAGTCACCCACTGCATACCCTGACACTATCATACAGTATATCATTCAACATCTGACATATAGGCTTTGCTTACATCATTCAGCCGTGTCTGTTGGGGTCATACAAGGTTCAGCTCACGTGCCAGTGAATCCCAGCAAATTTATGTCATTGTTGAACCAAGTTATTACCATTACGAAGAACATGATGTTTAGTGACCATGATTTATTATTATTATTATTATGATTATTATTATTATTATTATTATTATTAATATTGTCATCGTTATTATTATTATTATTATTATTATTAAGAGTTAAGTAAGAAAAAACAAGCAATTTATGATATAATATTACACATATACATTAAACCCCAGTTGTGATATTTGTGCTGCCTGGCAGACAGAGAGGTAGCGACAGGTGGCAGACATATAAGTAGCGTCAACTGGCAGACAGCAGGCAGTGACAACAGGGAAGACGGTAGACAGATAATGACAACACAAACCATCTGATCTGACCATAAAACACCCTAGCCCACCAGCCCTGTCAGTATACCAGCCCACAAGAACTGTCAGTATACCAGCCCACCAGCCCTGTCAGTATACCAGCCCACAAGAGCTGTCATTATACCAGCCCTCCAGCCCTGTCGGTATACTAGCCCACAAGAGCTGTCAGTATACCAGCCCACAAGACCTGTCAGTATACCAGCACACCACAACCCACCCCTGACCTCCCTACCACTTTAACAGTATCAATAACCAACTGGCTAATGTATCTTAACTTTGTTGCCTTAAATCTTATACAACAGAATCGTTTAAAAAAATAATGAAAATATTTTTGTGGTCTAGGTGACGTTGACTCAGACAGGGTTATTAAGAGGCTGATAATGTGCCCCCAGACTGATGATAAGTGTTGATATAATGTGTCACGAGGTGTTACGTTTTAAATGCAGGAAAGTGGTTTTCTTCCCGTAGAACTCGGATACCTTCACACTGGTTACTCACCCAGGAGATTATGGTGTATCACTACGTAGAATTTCACTTGGTAATAATGATAATAGAGGGGTCACAGATACGGGCAGATGATTGCACTTACGTTTATTTGGCACAATTCCATACACTGGACTTATAATTTGCATGGATAGGTCAGTCACTCACATTCACGTCACAGTACCGTAAGTTATAAGGGAGAGTTTGTCAACCTGGAGAATTAATCGTTTAGATCTATTAGGCCGGCCTGGAGTACTCTTGTAGCAAACAGGTCCTCACCATTGATCACTTCCTTCACAGGATGTGTTAACTTGTCGCTGGACTTAACAACAATCTCGGGGATTTGCACACACAGACCCGTAGCACTGGTAGGACTGTATGGCCCCTGTTCTTAAGTCCGCGGAGCAGGAGGTCTTCTCTAACCCAAGGTCTAAAGCCCACTGGCTAAATTGGTTTTTTTTGAGGCGAAAAGTGATGAACAGTACACCACTGTCTCACTGGCCTGCCCCCCCCCCCTACATGTCCCAGTCATGGCTGGCCGGTTACCTTATCTCTACCGTAAACAAACATTTGGGATGGGTTGTGCGGGAGACCCAACGCAACCCATGACACGAGGCTGATGACGAGTGTTGCTATAATGTGTTACGAGGCTGATGACGAGTGTTGCTATACTGTAATGTGTTACGAGGCTGATGACGAGTGTTGGTATAATGTGTCACCAGGCTGACGACTAGTGTTGGTATAATGCTGATAGCTTGATGAACTTGGTGTTACGGTAAGATGGACAGTTAACAGGTGAATGGTCTCAGATATTGTCCTCAGATATTGCAAGTCAACATCAGTCCCATTAATTGACAACTGGGACAACTTCTACGGCAGAAGAGACCTATATACTAGGGATGGGATGCATCTGTCTAAGGATGGGGTGGCAACCCTGGCTGGCTCTCTCGAAAGGGCAGTTCAAAAGGTGTCGAAGTCTTTAAACTGTTAGGAGAACATATGAGCACGGGGGTGGAGGAGACGGCAGTGGGAGCGGGTAAGCAAAGTGAAAGGCTACAGGTAAATAGTGCTAGGAATAAATAAGGAAATACAGAAACAATTTGGATAGAATTAGTCGATGATAGAGAAAAATTTATCGCTGGATTAAAATAAAGACCTCCTAATCTTGATAGAGTTAATTAGCGACTTATTTGGGATGAAATGCACAGGGCTTCCATACATAGCAATGTCTGTATAGTAGGCGACTTTAACTTTACCCAAATAAAGTAGATTGACTTTACGGGTAACTCAGATTAAGAGGATTTCCTTGAAACAATCCAGGACTGTTTCCTAAGCCAACATATAACCAAACCCACCCGGGGTAATAATATACTCGATTTTGTTCCGTCAAACAGAGAAAACCTCATTAGTAATGTCGAGGTAGGGAACGAACTTGCTGACAGCGATTTCAGGGCAGCTGCAAGGAAAATTCCACTGCAGTCCCAGATTTCAGAAGGGCAAACTTTGATAGTTTGAAGAGGCAGCTGAGAGAAGGGGTATCACGCTTGGGGTTAAATTACATGACCTCACATAAGGTGACCTCACACAATGTACCCACAGAGGTCGACCTCACCTTACCTGGAGACCTGATGGTTGAGGATGATCTGATCACGAGATCTGAGGTTGACGAGTTCCACAACAATTTAAATAATGAGTTACTTAATGCACAGAGGCAGAACATACCATACAGAAAACTCAGATCAAATATTAATGATCCTAAATGAATAGATAATTATTTAAAGAATATTGGACAATGGAAGGCTATAGGTAGGAGAATAAATCGTGGCGAAGTTTACCTCCGAAATAATTATAAGGTATTGGCCGGTAGGGTTAAGATCGAGGTAAGAAAAGCAAAGAGGAATAATGAACTGAAGGTAACAAGTGGGGCGAGGTCAAACCCCAAGGGATTCTATTAAATGTATCAAACTAAAACACGAGAAAAAAATGGACCAATACAGTCAGATACCGGCGAGCTAACTGATAACGACTGAGAAAAGAGTAATAATCTGAATAAATATATTTCAACAGTTTTCACCACCGAAAATTTAAACATAATACCCAAGGCACCGACTCTATACATAGATCGAGAAGAAATAAATTAAGCGAGATAGTAGTGACTAGTAACGATGTTAGTAAACAAATAGACGAACTAAAGCCTAAAAAGTCACCAGGTCCCGATGAGATATTTGCCAGAGTATTAAAGGAAGGTAAAGAAGAGCTAAGTATGCCCTGAGCAAAGTTGTTTAACATGTCATTAAAAACGGGAGTAGTACCAGAATCCTGGAGGATAGCGAATGTAATACCGATTTTCAAGAAGGGAGATAGATCACTATCCTCTAACTGACGTCCAATCAGTCTAACGTCAATTGTAGACAATGTACTAGAAGCAATCATTTAAAACTATTCGAAATCATCTGGAGAAGCACAGGTTGATCAATGATTCCCAACATGGCTTCACAAGCGGGCGTTCATGTCTAACTAGTCTATTAACATTCTTTTCATATGTTTTCGAATCAGTGGACGAGGGGCACAATTATGATGTGGTATATCTCGACTTTAGCAAAGCCTTCGACAGAGTCCCCCATGAAAGACTAATAAGAAAAGTGGAAGCTCATGGCATTAAAGGAGATATTATAAAATGGATTAGGTCGTGGTTACAGGACAGGAAACAGCCGGTGAGCATTAACGGCACTAAATCCGATTTGAGCAACGTCACTAGTGGAGTTCCCCAAGGCTTAGTACTTGGACCATTATTATTTATTATATACATAAGCGACATAGATATCGGCGTAGACAGCAACATAAGTAAATTTGCTGATGACACTAAAATAGGGCGTGTAATTAAATCTGACGAGGACTCCGCAAAACTACAGGAAGATCTAAACAAATTTTTCGAATGGTCTGAAAAATGGCAGATGAAAACAGGGAGATGTAAACAGGGAAACCAGATACCAGATGAACAACGATGTTATTTTGAAATCCGACTGCGAGAAAGATTTGGGGGTAATGATAAGTGTATTTGCTCGAAACAAGGCTAATAAAGTACTTGGGTTTATACAAAGGAGTATTAGTTACAAGACTAGCGAGGTCATCCTAAAACTATATCTTGTGCTTGTGAGACCTCACTTGGATTACGTAGTTCAATTCTGGTCACCGTATTACAGAATGGATATAGAATCCTTGGAAAGAATTCAGAGGAGAATAACAAGACTAATCCCGGGCATTAGGAACCTTGAGTACAGAGACATGTTAAAGCATCTTAATTTGCACTCCCTTGAGAGACGTAGAGCGAGGGGCGACCTGATAGAGGTGTATAAATGGAAGTCAGAGCTGAAGAAAGGGGACATTACAAAGGTACTCAAACTATCCATCCAGGAGCGAACTCGCAATAATTGTTTTAAATTAGACAAATTTAGATTTAGGCGCGAAATAGGTAAACATTGGTTTGGAAATAGAGTAGTGGATGAATGGAACAAGTTACCAATATCATCATTAACTCAAATACGCTGGATAGCTTCAAACATAGGTTGGATGGATATATGAGCAATAGGGGTTGGGTGTAAATGGGACTGCCCAGTATGGGCCAATAGGCCCGCTGCAGTTTCCTCCATTCTTATGTTCTTAATGACCATTATGGCCCAGAAGTAGTTTGTGTGTTTGTTTTCTGTCTGTGTGTTACTCTGCGTTTGTCCTCTCTCTCTCTCTCTCTCTCTCTCTGTATGTATAAAACCTCAGAATTTAATGTTACACTTCAACACAGAAACACAAGCTCACCCAGACCACCTCCTCAAACACATCACATCAGCTGTTTTAACCTTAACAAACACTCGCAATACCCAACACAACAAGTGACACACCACAGCTAATTGTGTTTACCTGGACTAACACACCTGTCACAAGAATTATTTAACTCAATGCGAATCAGATTTTTGGGCGCCTGGTCAAGTATAGCGGCCACCACACCGCTCTCGTTCCAATAGGAAAGCGTACATGGCAGGTATGAATATATTCTGTCTCGGCCGTAAAACAAATATCGTGGGGTACATGTGTGTGTGAGGGCGGACGACAGGCAACCTAGCGACACACACACTGCCAGGTGGGGGTTACCCAGGTGAAAAGGTCAGCTATTGGTTGAGAGAGAGACAGATAACGAATGTGGGGGGGGATCGGTGGTAGAAGCCGTACCGTTCTTGCCTCACAAGCGAGATGTCACGGGTTCGATTCCCGGGCCGGTGGAAGTTGTTTGGACCTACTTCCTAGCCCCCATTAGTCCCTGTTCACCTAGCAGTAAAGTAGGTACCTTTTGTTAGTCGAAAGTTGCGAATTCGTATTCAGGGACAAGTTGTTGGAGCTTCCAATAACTTGATGACATAAACCACTGACTCCTCAGGCTTCTACGCCCTTAACTCATGAGACATAAAGGCAAGCATGAACTTAGCATGCTTCCCTGTTGGGCGCTGTAAACGCTTCTGCGCTTCACCTTACACAAGGATGTAGGGGAGTGCCCAATAAATAAATAAGTAAAAAAGATAACGAATGTACGTGATACTGACTTACAATAGGTGTATTATATGATCCCTTGGTGGTATATGTATATTATGTATTATGTATTTAAGTGATGGTAATAACTTGACTGATAATATACATGTATACATTATATGTGTATTTAACTAAACTAATAACTTGACTGAAATTCTTTACGCTAGTCTGAAATGAAATGGACGAGTTGACGGTCGGATTTTTTTCGCAAGATGGCAGGTCAGTGGGTAAAGAAAACACTTAAATTCACTATGGTAATGATATTTTAAAATAAATTGTGCCAAAAAGGTTAAAAATAAAGAGTTAAAGTTGCTAAGAAGTCACGTAACTGCGAAATGCTCTGTGATTGGTTGTGACGTCACTGGTTGGGGTGACCTTCCCAGCGGGAGGCAGCCAGCTGTATGTCCAACCTTCTCGACTGATCAGCTCTGTAAATAAATATTATTTGATAATTTATTATGCAACACAGTAATACTATTTTGAATATACAGTATAAATATAACTAAGCACATTAACTAATTCAATGGATATTAGCTGCCCATACAACAAATTTCGTAGTATAAACATTCCAGACAATATTGGTATTTTGGTTTTGGTCATCTGGGAACCTTAAAATTCTATCTATGGTATTAAGTACTTTAAACAATAAGACGCGTTACCTCTATGGAATTTCTGTCACAAAATTTTTTTCGATCGCATAGAAAATACAGGTCATAGGTTAGGTTAGGTTAGGTTAGGGTATGATGAGTTATATGGTTAGCTTAACTTACATCGGTAAGGGGGGGGGGGGTAGTAACTCAAAACTAATGATTTCTGATAGAAATGAAGGTCTAAATCGTCCATAACACATCGCAAACCTTCGGGAAAAAACATAGTCTGCATGTCTAAGTACAGGGATGACCAAAACGTAAAATTTACCCCCTATAGACTAACTCTCGAATCTAAACATCAAAATACTTATGGTAGTTAAAGTCAAATTTTACCCATTAATTAATATAAATGATGATATATCCCGGTGGTTCATTAGTGAATCATCAAAACAATAACAGCACTATGTTGTCATGTTTCCCTAGCATCAGACATTCTCAAAACGAAGTCCAGACAATGTCATCACTTCTAAATTTACTCGTATCTCCATCTAGTACTGATATACTCTGTAAATGCACCGAAAAAAAAAGAAGAACAAGTCTACCAGGTAAGAGTACATGACAGCTGAGCTGGTGTGAACATGGGAGATTTTTATGTCCAAAAGAACATAAGAATGGAGGAAACTGCAGCGACCCACACTGGGCAGTCCCATTTACACCCAACCCCTATCTATCATATGCCCATCCAACCTATGTTTGAAGCTGCTCTTCACGGCACATTTCTTCATGAATTAGACCATAAAAAAACGCCCTTAAAACTTACCTGAACGTGTCATTTGGGGTCTGAAGAGGCCAGCCTTTCTACTACCTACGACTGCAGCCCTGCGGTGTTTGAAACTAGTGACGTCATTGCAAATGGCGGCCCTGTTTCTAGAGAAATAAACTTATCTCTACTATTATAGCAGGACTTTAAACAAATTATATATACCGTATCACTCTACGAACGTGGTAGAGTGTATTTCTTGTGTTTACCCAGAACCGTCAACTAGTCCATTACCCCTACCATCAGTATTACCGCAACAACGCATAACTATTACCACTACCATCAGTATTACCACAAAAAGACACTACTATTACCACTACCATCAGTATTTTTTTTTAAACGTGGCCTCCAGCCTTCCCCAATAGCCACGCCTTCGCTGCCATTTTATTACCTTAATATTAAATATCCTAATACATAAGTAGCTATCCTTGCTGTGTTGAATTAGTTGAGCTGCAGATCTATGCAGCATTCAGTGACTGTAGCCTCATAGTCAATATCTGCCGTTTCCTTGTCGTTCTCGTTCCTCCTGTGTGCAGCATCGAGAGCTAAGTTACGGTGTCATGCGGCCATGGGATAAAAAATCTTGATGTCGAAGAAGGCTCGATGTCCCGCGCCCAGAATCCTTGAGCACTGACGTCAACACGGGCTTCGTTGGATGTGTTTGAAGTCCTATGTTGGAAGATCTCACCGTCCAATGGAAGGAGGGTCGGCAGATTTCCTTCAACATATTTGCTGTGAGATCCCTTACTTCGTCATGCCTCATGCATATGAAGCCCCCTTTCTTGCACACCATGGCGTGATCGACGTCATAGGAAGAGCCACACACGCATTGGGAGGGCAAACTTTCCACTGGCCTAACGTACCTTAGAGCAATGGCATCTGTAAATTCGTGTTTATTGAGACTGAAACCATTTGCCCTTATTGTTAACGTAGTTAATCAGTTCGAGGCGCCCACCTCCTGCGCTATAGCTACTTTTTTTTTTAATTCTCTGGAACCTGCAACAACAGTTGCTGCAGCTTATCACTTTGCCTGTGCTGTCGTTCTGTCATAATGGACCTTTGAATCTTTTTTTTTCTTCGCTGGTATCCACCTGTCCTGTTGCGTTCTGAGCTATTATGTGGTCCGTGAGGGCTGCCGTGAGCTTAACTGAGTTTTGATGTTCGGTGGCAGCAATCTCCTCTGGATTGGTCAACCCATTCCTCCCAGTCTTGGTGGTAGTGCAAGGAGTGATCTTTCTGCTGGGGTTAAGTCAGGGTGTTTCACTAATTTGGGAATAAAATTGAAGCTGATAGCTTCTTCGAGAGGGTGGAGGAGGGGACCAATATCAGGGATAGTGCTCATCAGGTAGTTCCAGCGATGCTTGACTCCATGAGTGAATGCCGCAAAAGCCGCATGAGGATCTGTGTCAGCAATCTCAGACAGAGCTTGGATTTCCCTAACCCACTCATTCCCCTCTCCCGTTACGTACTCGGTCTTGAAGTCAGTCGTGCCAATTACTGCACCTAGGTGTCTTTGGCCGTCCTTTGTTATTTTGACCTCACTTCCACCGAACACCTCCATTGCCCGTTCATAATGTTCTGGCTTCACAATGAGGAAGGACTTGCTGGCGTTTGGGTGGTACCCTATTTGTGGGCCTCGTGATGTTACCAGGTCCCACCACTTTTTGATGTCCTCCACTTTTCCTGCTCCTGTAAGGTCATCAGCGTACGCCACTTGTTTGACCTCAGTTGTTTCAAATTTTATTGTGTGTTGGAGCACGGAAAGGCTTATTGCGTACATTGCCAGTGCAACACGGTCCCCCTGCCTTGTTCCCTCGGTTGACTGTATGATGGTATATAGAGGTCTGGTGGATTCCTATAGGAGTTTTTAACATACATTGCAAAGCTTGGACACTTGATCTTGATGTTGTGCAGCGCGGCCTTGCGGTTAAGTATGTTGAATGCGTTTGAAGCGTCAACCAGAAGAACGGCCTCACAATTACGCTGCTCAAATATCGTTCTCATGGCGTGAATGGCAGCTCCCCCTCCAGCCTGGTGGCCAGCACAAACTTGCAGGTTCCCTGCTGCCACTACCATCAGTATTACCGTAACAAGACATCACTATTACCACTACCATCAGTATTACCGCAACAAGACACAACTATTACCACCATCATCAGTATTACCGCAACAAGACACAACTATTACCACTACCATTAGTATTACCGCAACAAGGCACAACTATTACCACTACCATCAGTATTACCGCAACAAGACACAATTATTGCCACTACCATCATTATTACCGCAACAAGGCACAACTATTACCACCATCATCAGTTTTACCGCAACAAGACACAATTATTGCCACTACCATCATTATTACCGCAACAAGGCACAACTATTAACACAACCATCAGTATTACCGCAACAAGACACAATTATTGCCACTACCATCATTATTACCGCAACAAGGCACAACTATTACCACAACCATCAGTATTACCGCAACAAGACACAACTATTACCACTACCATCATTATTACCGCAACAAGGCACAACTATTACCACCATCATCAGTATTACCGCAACGAGACAACCATTACCACTACCATCAGTATTACCACAATATGAAAGCAAAATTAACGAGTGTTGTACATGAGAGAGAGAGAGAGAGAGAGAGAGAGAGAGAGAGAGAGAGAGAGAGAGGAACAATTTAAAGCAGAAACAATGACGACGATGAATTACGGTGTTGTAGTAAGACCCGAAGGTTGAAAGTCTCATGCAATAAGACAAGTATTGTGAGGTTAACAGCCCTAGTCATGTTGGTTAGGTTAGGTTTGGTTTTACAGACCGTGTTTTGCCTCGTGGTAAGTGTTGTGTCGCCCAGTTGTCCCAGTGAATATCTTCCTTACTGGTGTACCGTCTGTGGTTAAGAGTATTAAAACAACAACAGGATAAATTATTTACTGAAGTTTTACGTCTAGCTTAGAAAGAAATGTTTACTTAAGTATTTAAATAACTCTGTGACTTAGTAATGTTTATTTGGGTATTTTAACATAGAAAATTTGGTGCTACTGTAACATGAGGTGTACAATGATACCTTTAGTCTAACCTAACCTAACCTAACCTAACCTAACCTAACCTAACCTAACCTAAATATCTCGCTCACCGCACGCTGTAGTAGCACCGAAAAGTTATATAATTATGATGCTTCTTAAATTGGCTCAAGAAGTTTACGTAATGTTGTGTCTGCTCTGTGATGAGGTCAGTTAAAGCCCTGACAGCTACAACTCAGATACTTCACAGGTTATTGAGACAAGTGAACAAAAATAAAAGTCCATTCAAAGGTAAAAACCATCCAATATAACTTTTAGTGGAATTATTCCTAGTATGAAGAATTAAGGAATGTATCGTATCAAATTGAAATCTCTGATTCTTTTTTATTCTACCAGTGATATTTATCTTCTTTTTTTTTTGCTACGAACGTTAAGTTACATAATTTATTGTTCATTGTATAAAACATATATGATAATGTTGAAATTAATTATTGGTGAGAGAAGTAGTGTATGTCATTTGCTTTGGAGGGGAGACTATGTGCAGGAAACTCACGTTTCTTGTAAAAAAAAATCGAGTTTCCGAATAAAACTTAGCATTTTCATCAGAGTTAAATCTGAGTGGGCCCGTGTAACCAGTGGGGTTCCCCAGGGGTCAGTACTAGGCCTACTCTTGTTCATAATCTACATAAACGATCTAGGTACTGGAATCAGCAGTGACATAAGCAAGTTTGCGGATGACACCAAAATAGGGCGGCAGATTAATTCAGGGCAGGATGCAAATGCATTACAGGAGGATCTAAATAAACTGCAGGGGTAGTCTGAAAAATGGCAAATGAAATTCAACACCAGTAAGTGCAGTGTACTTAATATTGGAAGAACAAATACTGATAATGTATACAGCCTTAACAACATCAACCTAGAGAATTCGAGTTGTGAAAGAGACCTAGGGGTACTTGTAAGCCCGGACCTACGGCCTAGAAAACAGTGCGTTAATGTTCGAAATAAGGCAAACAGAGTATTGGGTTTTATATCTAGAAGTGTAAGTAACAAGAGTGCATAGGTCTTATTGCAACTATATCTTGCGCTAGTCAGGCCGCACCTCGATTATGCGGTTCAGTTCTGGTGCCCTTATTATAGAATGGATATAAATTCCCTAGAGTCGGTGCAGCGAAGAATGACAAAAATGATTCCGGGACTTAGAAACCTTCCATATCAAGATAGGTTAAAGAAACTTAACTTGCATTCCCTAGAAAGACGAAGGGTGCGGGGGGATATGATAGAAGTATTTAAGTGGGTGAAAGGAACCAATAAAGGGGATATAGATAAAGTTCTTATAATATCCGAGCAGGTTAGGACTCGGAGCAACGGATTCAAGTTGGATAAGCTTAGGTTTAGGAGGGAGATAGGAAGAAACTGGTTCACAAATAGGGTGGTGGACGAGTGGAACAAGCTTAGCAGCTTTGTAGTAAGTGCGGGAACTCTGGAAATTTCAAAAGGAGGCTAGATAGATTCATGGATGATAGAGAGTGGTAGTAACTCTCGACAGGAGCTGCCATGCACAGGCCAACCGGCCTATTGCAGACTCCTTATTTTCTTATGTTCTTATGTTCTAAGTAGCTCAGAAGGTCTTCGATTGGCCTTCTACAGGATGTCTTCTTCAGGAGGTCCTATTCGGTTGGTCTTCTTCTGGAGGTCTTCTTCAGGAGGTCATCCTCAGGAGGTCCTCTTCAAGAGGTAATCTCCAGAAGGTCATCTTCAGGAGGTCATCTTCAGTAGGTCTCCTTCAGTAGGTCTTCTTCAGGAGGTCTTCTTCAGGAGGTCTTCTTCAGAAGACCTACAAAAGAAGACCTCCTGAAGACCTAGTGAACTACTTCCTGCTGTCAACAAAAACATTACCCAGGAAACACTAAATCACAAAGTAATAGATATACAGTAAATATTTGTTGGTACAATTGTCGTGTGAACATTACCCAAAAATGAGTAAAATAACTTTCTCATTTATAGAAGGTGTTGAAAATAGTCTCCATCCTCATTATTACAGATGTGAGTTTATTGATCAAATACCACGAGCTATATAACCATCTATAAAACTATTGTAGGTGACAGAATAGTGGGACTCCACCCGTCCTTCCTCTGATTGACAAACAACTCAAAAATGTATATACCAATTGACAGACAGTTTCAAATATACAGAAAGGCCAAATACCGGATGATGAAAATAAACTAACATCAACTGCTTTATATTTTAAGCCAAAAATACGAACTCGTAAAATATTGCCTTTGAGAGGAACAAAGCCACAGCACAGAGTAAATTACCAACATGTTCAGACAACAGCTGGCTGTACACATCTGTCTAGGTTGAAGACAGGAGGTGTAAAAAAATTGGATTTCCTGTCTAGACCAGAAGTGTTATACTAGTTTTATACCGAAGCTGGCATAGTGTGTGTGTGTGTGTGTGTGTTTGGAATCTCTCTCTCTCTCTCTCTCTCTTCGTGTAGATTATTTTTCTTGTATTCTCTCTCTCTCTCTCTCTCTCTCTCTCTCTCTCTCTCTCTCTCTCTCTCTCTCTCTCTCTCTCTCTCTCTCTCTCTCTCTCTCTTCGTGTAGATTATCTTTCTTGTATTCTCTCTCTCTCTCACCCAGCTTTAGTTCCTCGAGATACAAATAGTCATGGTAGCGTCTCAGTCTCCCCCCCCTCCCCCTCTCCCCTCTTCGAGCACTTCACCGGACACACAGACGTTGTTGTGTTGAACGTCACGACGATACACGAGTTTATACTTCTGTGTCGTGGTCGCCATTTTGTCGTCCACTTTTACGTAACAAATAATCTACAGAAAACATGCAAAAACGGACCTAAATGATAAAATTCGTTGTATCATTATTTTACTCTTATATTTTGTTGGGGGATTGACACCGACTTAGTAAATGGTGCCTTAAAAACTCTATCCATTTCAGTGTGTGAAGTATAGATGTCAGGAACTGTCTTAAGTGTAGGTTTCAGTCATCTATTTGTATATTTGAATTCTATAACGTAAGTCCTCGAACGGCTTCCCAAGGGTGCGTTAATCCTCCTGTAGGCTGTAGCGGGTGTGAGAAGGGCTAAGGAAGAGGGTAAGGAAGGGCAGGAAGAGGGTAAGGAAGAGGGGAAGGAAGGGCAAGAAGAGGGTAAGGAAGGGCAGGAAGAGGGTAAGGAAGGGCAGGAAGAGGGTAAGGCAGAGGGGAAGGAAGGGCAAGAAGAGGGTAAGGAATGAAGAGAGGAGTAAGGGAAGACGTTTTAGGAATGGATCAAGGGGCACAGGGGATGGACTAGACCGGAAGTAAGGGAGGAGAAGAAGAAGAAGAAGAAGAAGAAGAAGAAGAAAGAGAAGAAGAAGAATAAGGCTGAAGAAGAAGAAGAAGAAGAAGAAGAAGAAGAAGAAGAAGAAGAAGAAGAAGAAGATCGTAGAAGATCGTAGAAGTAGGTTAGTGTTGGCTTCCTATGATACATGTATAGGGTTTAGAGCCATGGGTGTCCTGACATATGGAGTGACACTCAGAGAGGAAGTTATTGGCACGAAGCCAGACGCCTCCCTCCTTCCCTCCTTCCCTCCCTCCCTCGCTCCCTCCCTCCCTCGGCTCCTCCTTCCCTCCCCCTCCCTCCCTCCCTCCCTCCCTCCCTCCCTCCCTCCCTCCCATCCTCCCTCCTCCTCCCTCCCTCCCTCCTCCTCCTCCTCCCTCCTCCTCCCTCCTCCCTCCCTCCCTCCCTCCTCCTCCCTCCCTCCCTCCCTCCCTCCCTCTCCCTCGCTCCCTCCCTCCCTCCCTCGCTCCTCCCTCCCTCCCTCCCTCCTCCCTCCCTCCCCTCCCTCCCTCCTCGCTCCTCCTCCCTCCCTCCCTCCCCCATCCTCCCTCCCTCCCTCCCTCCTCGCTCCTCCCTCCCTCCTCCCTCCCATCCTCCTTCCCTCCCTCCCTCCTCTCTGGCGACGGCATATCAGCCTATAAAAACCTATATATAGTGAAACCTCCATATAGCGGACTTCTCTCTCCAGACAATCCGTGGAGGTTTCTCATCTAACGGACTCTTGGTATAACGGACTTTTCTCTCCATAGTGGATGTCATCGTGGTAGTATGGTCTCAACTGATATCCACACAGCTCCCAACACGATATCCACAACACCAAGTATGGATATCCACACATTACACAACAAAAACAACATTTTATCCACTTAATTTTCAACACCAACAACAGCAACTTAACCTAACTTAACCTAACCTAACCTAACCTAACCTAACCTAACCTAACCAAACCTAACCTAACCTAACCTACCAGAATGATGTGAAAAAAACTTAATGGGATGGCCAGTAACACTGAGGGTAGTACACTCCCCCGGGAAGACAGACAGACAGACAGACAGACTGACAGACTGACAGACAGACAGACAGAGAGACAGACAGACAGACAGACAGACTGACAGACAGACAGACAGGTAGACAGAGAGAAAGGGAAACAGACAGACAGACTCTCACTCTTATCTCTCACTATGTAACTGCCGCATGCCGCACTCTCCCCCTCCCGCACCCTCACTATGTAACTGCCGCATGCCGCACTCTCCCCCTCCCGCACCCTCACTATGTAACTGCCGCATGCCGCACTCTCCCCCTCCCGCACCCTCACTATGTAACTGCCGCATGCCGCACTCTCCCCTGCACCCTCACTATGCCAACTGCCGCATGCCACTCTCCTCCCGCACCCTCACTATGTAACTGCCGCATGCCACACTCTCCTCCCGCACCCTCACTATGTAACTGCCGCATGCCGCACTCTCCTCCGCACCCCCCCTCATACTACGTAACTGCCGCATGCCGCACTCTCCTCCCGCACCCTCACTATGTAACTGCTGCATGCCACACTCTCTCCCCTCCCTGCACCTCACTATGTAACTGCCCATGCCACTCTCCTCCCGCACCTCACTATGTAACTGCCGCATGCCTCACTCTCTCCCACACCTCACTATAATCAGCATGCCGCACTCTCCTCCTGCACCCTCACTATGTAACTGCCGCATGCCACACCCTCCTCCTGCACCTCACTATGTAACTGCTGCATGCCACACTCCTCCCGCACCCTCACTATGTAACTGCTGCATGCCGTTCCCCCTCCCGCATTCTCACTATGTAACTGCCGCATGCCACACTCTCCTCCCGCACCTCACTATGTAACTGCCGCATGCCGCACCTCCCCTCCTGCACCACTATGCAACTGCTGCATGCCGCACTTCTCCTCACCTCACTATGTAACTGCTGCATGCCACACTCTCTCCTGCACCTCACTATGTAACTGCTGCATGCCGCACTCTCCTCCCGCACCTCACTATGTAACTGCTGCATGCTGCACTCTCCTCCACACCTCACTATGTAACTGCTGCATGCCGCACTCTCCTCCCGCACCTCACTATGTAACTGCTGCATGCACCCTCCCTGCACCTCACTATAACTACCGCATGCCGCACTCTCCTCCTCACCACTATGCACCAATACATCCGCACTCTCCTGCACCTCACTATGTAACTGCTGCATGCCGCACTCTCCCTCACCTCACTATGTAACTACCGCATGCCGCACTCTCCCCGCACCCTCACTATAACATCTGCTCACTCTCCTCCGCACCTCACTATGTAACTACTGCATGCTGCACTCTCCTCCTGCACCCCTCACTACAACTGCCATGCCGCACTCTCCTCCCACACCCTCACTATGACTGCTGCATGCCGCACTCTCCTCCTGCACCTCACTATGTAACTGCATGCTGCACTCTCCCACACCCCTCACTATAAATGCATGCCGCACCCCCTCCCCCTCCTGCACCCTCACTGTGCACCGCTGCATGCCGCACTCTCCTCCCGCACCCTCACTATATGTAACTACCGCATGCCGCCCTCTCTCCTGCACCTCACTATGTAACTGCCGCATGCCGCACTCTCCTCCCGCACCACTATGTAACTGCCGCATGCCGCACTCTCCCTCACCCTCACTATGTAACTACTGCATGCCGCACCTCCTCCCGCACCCTCACTATGTAACTACCGCATGCCGCACCTCCTCCCTCACCACTATGTAACTGCTGCATGCCGCACCTCCCGCACCCTCACTATAACTGCCGCATGCCGCACTCTCCCTCCCTGCACCCTCACTATGTAACTGCCGCATGCCGCACTCTCCCTCCCGCACCCTCACTATAACTACCGCATGCCGCACTCCCTCCCGCACCCTCACTATGTAACTGCTGCATGCCGCACTCTCCTCCCGCACCTCACTATGTAACTGCCGCATGCCGCACCCTCCCGCACCCTCACTATGTAACTGCTGCATGCCGCACTCTCCCCTCCTGCACCCTCACTATAACTGCTGCATGCGCACTCTCCTCCCGCACCCCACTATGTAACTGCTGCATGCCGCACTCTCCTCCCCACCCTCACACTTGTAACTGCCGCATGCCGCACTCTCCCTCCCACCCTCACTATGTAACTACCGCATGCCCACCCTCCCCCGCACCTCACTATAACTGCCGCATGCCGCACTCCTCCCCGCCCTCACTCACTATGTAACTGCCGCAGCCGCACCTCCCGCACCCTCACACTGTAACTACCGCATGCCGCACCCTCCCGCACCTCACTATAACTGCCGCACGCCACACTCCTCCCCACCTCACTATAACTGCTGCATGCCACACTCCTCCGCACCTCACTATGTAACTGCCGCATGCCGCACTCTCCTCCCGCACTCTCACTATGTAACTGCCGCATGCCGCACCTCCCCCTCCCCTCACCACTATGTAACTGCCGCATGCCGCACTCTCCCTCCTGCACCCTCACTTCATAACTGCTGCATGCTGCACTCTCCTTCCACCCTCACTATAACTGCTGCATGCTGCACTCTCCTCCTCACCCTCACTATGTAACTGCCGCATGTCACTTCCTCCTGCACCTCACTATGTAGCTGCTGCATGCTGCACTCTCTCCTGCACCCTCACTATGTAACTGCCGCATGCCGCACTCTCCTCCCGCACCCTCCACTATGTAACTGCTGCATGCCGCACTCTCCCTCCCGCACCCTCACTATGTAACTGCTGCATGTCACTCTCCCTCCCTCACCTCACTATGTAACTGCTGCATGTCACTCTCCTCCCGCACCCTCACACTATGTAACTGCCGCATGCCGCACACTCCCTCCCGCACCCTCACTTTACTCTTCCTTTCTCAATATTTTTTTATTTTTCTACAGGTTATATTTTCCGCCTTTCACCCTCCCTTGCCTCACACCTCCTAACCTCCTCTCATCCTCATCCTCCACCCTGACCTCCAACCCTGACCTCCACCCTGACCTCCACCCTGATTCTTCACCCCTGACCTCCACCCTAGCCCTCCACCCTGACCTCCACCCAGACCTTCCAGCCTAGCCTCCACCTGACCTCCACCCTGACCTCCACCCTGACCCTTCACCTCACCTTTCCACCCTGACTGTCCAACCCTGACCCCTTCACCTGACCCTCCACCTCACCCCTCCACCCTGACCCTTCACCTCACCCTCCACTCCTGACTGTCCACCCTGACCTCACCCCTGACCTTTACTCCCTGACCCTTCACCCCTGACCCTTCTAACCCTGACCTTCACCCCTGACCTTCACCCCTGACCCTTCACCTCACCTCCACCTCACCCTCCACTCCTGACTCTCACCCCTGACCCTTCACCCCTGACTCTTCCTTCCTGACCTTTTCACACTCCTGACCTTTCAACCTCCACCTGACTCTCCACTCCTGACCCTTCACCCCTGACCTCAACCTGACCCTTCACCCCTGACCCTTCACCCCTGACCCCTCCTTCCTGACTCCTTCACCCTGACCCTTCACCCTGACCCTTCACCCTTGACCCTCCACCCTGACCTCCACCTCCACCCCTCACCTCCACCCTGACTGTCCACTCCTGACCTCCACCCTGACCCTTCACCCCTGATCCTTCACCTCGACCTTCACCCTGACCCTTTCACCCTGACCTTCACCCCTGACCTTCACCCTGACCCTTCACCTCGACCCTTCACCCCTGATCCTTCACCCCTGACCCTTCACCCCTGACCCTTCACCCCTGACCCTTCACCCCTGACCCTTCACCCCTGACCCTCACTCACCACCTTTACATTTACTCAGGAAAGCTTACACGGGAAGAAGCTTAATTAAGTTTGATTAATTCACAGCTGAGATAAACTTAAAATCCATAATTTTTAGCATCATCTGACACTAAGAACTCCATGCCAGTGTTGCCAACTCACACCATCCTAAAGCCGCTAGATGACGCTCAAAATTCGCTATCTTTCATTAAAATCTACCTAAAGACGGTAATATTAGCTAAACATCATCCTAAACTAACTTTTAAAAAATAAAGTTGTGCTTAAAATTTGCAAATATAAATTTTAAATCGATTAAATTCTAAAATATCAACCAAATAATCACGAAATTCTCCAAAATAAATTCCCCAAATTCGCTTTAGTTCAGTAATATTCCCAAATTCCGCTAAAAATAGTCAAATTCCCTCAGCCCCCCCAATTGCCGAGGACACTGAAATTGCTAGATTGGGTGACCTTTCCGCAAATTGCCAACACTGCGAGACAGCCCACCTGATCACACCTGGAAACTCGCTCACTCTTAGGAGAATGTTTCACTTAATTACAGGTGTACGAATTGACCTAATTTACTCATTAAAGGGTGTTTTAAGGGGGATATGTGTATTACTTAAGGGGAGATAAGGGTGTATTACTTAAGGGGAGATATAAGTGTATTACTTAAGGGAGATAAGGGTATTACTTAAGGGGAGATATGACATTAAGGGGAGATATGAGTGCATTAGGGGAGATATAAGTGTATTACTTAGGATTAAGGGTGCATACTTAAGGGGGATATGTGTATTACTTAAGGGGATAAGTGCACATTTATGAGATATAAGTGTATACTTAAGGGGATAAGGTATTACTTAAGGGGATAAGGTGTACATTTAAGGGGAGATAAGGGTGTATTACTATGGGGGATAGTGTATTACTTAAGGGGATAGGGTGTATTACTTAAGGAGATATGTGTATTACTTAAGGAGATAAGGGTGTATTACTTAAGGATATGTGTATTATTATGAGATAAGGGTGTATTACTTAAGGGGGATATAAGTATTATAGGAGATATGGGTGTATTACTTAGGAGATATGTATTTAAGGAGATATGGGTGTACATTTAAGGGGAGATAAGGGTATTACTTAAGGGAGATAATGGGTGTATTACTAAGGGAGATAGTGTATTACTAGGGAGATATGGGGTAATTATTAAGGGGATATAAGTGTATTACTTAAGGAGATATGGGTGTATTACTTAAGGGGAGATAAGGGTGTATTACTTAAGGAGATATATTACTTAAGGAGATAAGGGTGTATTACTTTAGGGAGATAAGGTGTATTACTTAAGGAGATAAGGGTGTATTACTTAAGGGGATAAAGGGTGTATTAATTTAGGGGAGATAAGGAGTTTATTATTTTAGGGTTTCTGTAATTAACCCAAAATCCTTCCAGCCAGCCTTAGTTTAAACCACAACCTAACCTAACCTAACCTAACCCAACCTAACCTAACCTAACCTAACCTAACCTTGAGAGAGGTGAAAAATATAAACAGTCTTTCCACGTAACTCTCAGAATAAGGTTTTCAATATGACGACAAATTAGGATTCCCCAGGTGAGAGCGGTCGGACCTGACGCTCTACACCTGGGCATTAATGTTATCAAAATGAATTTCAATTTGAATTTAGACCAAAATCAGCTGGAGAATAATTATAATAGGCAGGTGTATGATCTGAATTAATTATACAACTTAACCCACATATTAGGATTTATACACGATACAGATGTTTCAGGAAAATATAAATTAATTTGAGTGATCAATTTATACTAATTTATCCTCTTGTGTGTATGTCTAGATATTTATGTGTATGTATGTATGTATGTATGTATGTATGTATGTATGTTCGATCCCCGGGCAGGGTGAAACTATGGGCAAGTTTCTACGCCATTTGCCTCTGTCTACCCAGCAGTAATTGGGAACCTGGGTGTTATTTCGATTTGCAGATCGTATTCCAGGGTAATGGTTAGCCAGTGCAGTTGGCGAGTTGTCCGGTCTTCTCGGACTATTCCTTGACACTGAGTCAGGCAGCTCGTTAACTTAGGGTGGCCTTGGGGCCGGCCATCCTCGTTACACGAGGGGCAGTCATTAATAATGTATGTATGTATGTATGTATGTATGTATGTATTAGTGTGTGCGTATGTGAATGTATCTACGTCACTATAGGTAGACACATATAGTGAGGTAGTTACTGAGCGAGGGTAGTGTGTGTGTCACTGGTGATGAGTGTGGTAGTGGCCGACACCTGCTGACTTGTACTGTACCAGGGTTATGACACACCGGCAGCCGGCCCCTGTTAAAAGAGGCGCTTCTGACCAGACTGCAGTAGACAAAACGTCTCGCTGACTCATCTTATTCTACCTAACCTAACCTAACCCAATAAATAAACACTGTGCGTAATATATGAGTTATCTAATTAGGTCCTAACCTAACCTAACCTAACCAAGAGGCAAAAGCCAATATAAATATAATAATTGAAGAATACGAAGTCCGGACGAAAGTCTACTGGATAAAAACCTTCAGTTTAAGTGCGAAGTAGGTTAGGTTAGGTTAGGTTAGGTTAGGTTAGGTTAGGTTAGGTTAGGTTAGGTTAGGTTAGGTTATGTCTTATAGGTGAGGTACTGTGGTCCTATGATATAATAAATGTAATATTATACATGTCAGAGAAGTGTTCATAAACTGTAAATAATAAAGAATAAAATATTTATTTAGAAAATACTTTTTAGTATTTATCGTAGAGGGTTTTTGTCCCGGGAGCTTTTGTCCGGGGGCTTTTTTCCGGGGAGCTTTTGTCCGGCAGTAGCTTTTGTCCGTGAGGGTTATTGTTATGGGGGCTTTTGTCCGGGGTTGTCCGGCCGTAGCTTTTGTCCTACACTCTTAGAACACAGACGAAAGTATTTTACTTCATACAATTTTGTCATTATTTATTATATTGTGATGTTAATGATGATGGTGACATAACAATCGTTCACCGGGATAGCCATAAGGAAGCAGGATATAGTTGACTTGCCCCGGGAGAGGTGGAGAGAATCATGCCAAGATTCATACGATCTTTACAGTCTGTGTCTGTGTGTACTGCAGGTTTCATTACCTGTGCGGGGCAGAACAGATAAACCTAACTCTACGCTCTTATGTTTTCCCTTTTTTCTTTTTCTCTCTACACACGGAGGCACTGTTCTCGACTACCTTCATTCATCAATCTGAAAAGTTAAAACCCCATTTACAGCCGGGTTGACTGGGGTTCCCTTGGCTGCAAACCCAACGATACATGGGACTGCATACACTCAGCCGCCGCAACCTGAAAATCTGTCAGGTGAACTTTGAATGACATTAATTTTGGGGACAAGAAACACACGCACGCACGCACACACACACGCACACGCACACGCACACACACACCGAAGGGTCAAGACGTACCTGGCGCTCCTCTCGGAGCAGCCAGGTCAACTGTTAAGTTGGCCCATACCAACTCCCTCCCCTGAACCCTCCTCCCCACCGGAATATCAACAAGTTCACGCCAGAAGTTACTATTTCATTTAGGAAAGGAATAGAACCAGTGTTAAACAGAGGTGAACAGTGGTGAACAGTGCTTAAGTCAGTGAGAACAACTCAACAGTAACAGTGGTACCCAAGTTGACCTTCACACAGTGAGGTCCCAGGTACCCAGTGATAACGGCCAGTGAGACCCAACTACCAGCGATGTGTTAATCCGTCTACGATAGGAAGGCCTGGGACCACACCTCACTCATAGAACACCGTCTGTGAGGGAACTACTACACCACGTGAGGCCCCTCATAACACCATCTGTGAGGGAATTACTACACCACGTGAGGCCCCTCATAACACCATCTGTGAGGGAATTACTACACCACGTGAGGCCCCTCTTAACACCATCTGTGAGGGAATTCCTACACCACGTGAGGCCCCTCATAACACCATCTGTGAGGGAATTACTACACCACGTGAGGCCCCTCATAACACCATCTGTGAGGGAATTACTGCACCACGTGTGGCCCCGCATAACACCATCTGTGAGGGAATTGCTACACCACGTGGGGCCCCTCATAACACCATCTGTGAGGGAATTGCTACACCACGTGGGGCCCCTCATAACACCATCTGTGAGGGAGCTGCTACCCTCCTAACACCATCTGGGAGGGAGTTACTACACTACGTGTTTGCTGTTCAACACCTACATTAATCTGTATGTTCACTGTATGTTCCTTTACCTTTCTCTAATGAAGGCTTTTGTTAAACCACCAATGTATGTAATAAGTCATTTATGCCCAATGTATATTTTCAGCCTTCGGGCTGCAGAACTTTTTCAATAAACCGTTAATTATTATTATTATTATTATTATTATTATCACACACACACACACACACACACACACACACACACACACACACACACTCACTCTTACGGTCATCGCCCCTTTCCCTCAATATTTGTTTCAGTTACCCATTCTATTTAGTTTCTATTGTTTCTGTTTTCTTAGAATCGAAATTCCAAGCTCATGGTAAAGACTTCTAAAAATGTCTTGATTATTTTATATAAGTATGTATAATAGTATTTGTTTCATTATGTAAACTTTATAGAATGTATTTTTATTTTTTGTACAGTTATGAAAGACTGTAAGAAGCAGGTGTGAAGTATAAAAAAAATAGAAATTATATGTTGATGAAACAAGAAAGTAATGAAACATTTTTGTTTTGCGACGCGCTCTCTGTGGCTACTTTGAAGAACATAAGAACATAAGAAAATAAGGAGTCTGCAATAGGCCGGTTGGCCTGTGCATGGCAGCTCCTGTCGAGAGTTACTACCACTCTCTATCATCCATGAATCTATCCAGCCTCCTTTTGAAACTTTCCAGCGTTCCAGTGTGACGGGCCGAGTTCTCCTCATTTATATTTTACCATCCAGATATTCTTCTCTGTTAGTATTCTTACTTATTCAGATACTTATATGTTCTTTATAGCATTCTTTTCAATGAGTATCCTGTTTAATTATCTCTTCAATTCTTTGTTTATAGATATTCTTTATATTCTTATTTAGTATTCTTACATAAGTAATTCTTGTCTTAGTTATGTATGTGTTTTATATTAGACTTTCGTGGGGTGTTTATTTAATAATTTCTATGTTGTGTTGTTAGTTCCACAATGTACATACATGTCTTATCTTTCTTCTTGTACTTTCCAAGTCTTTCATTTCTTTCATATATATTATATTCTCAGTTTCAATGTTCTTACCTTTCTGAAGTATACTCTGTTTTACGTCTATTCTTATACATGGGTTAGTCTGGGAACCATGTTACTCTTAGTACAACATTTTTATGCTATAGTGGTAGCTGCCACCACCCAGACTTTTCATTATATAACATAACTCATGGAAAGTTTTTGGGTAGTGTGGTAGATGTATAGGCACGTGAGTAAGTATTATTTTCTGGGAACCAATGTTTAGAAGGAGTAGAGTGGTGATACTCGTAGATTACTAATTCAATATTTATTAACACAGTTAGTGGAGAAGATGCATCTTAAATTCACTCAGGCTAAACAGAACCGCAATTTACTTAAGTCATCAAACACTTCAAGAACTTATTACCTCATTAACCACCTCCAAATACTTATTCTACCATTAAACAACTCCAAGTACTTATACCATTCAACAACTATTACTCATTACTTCATTAGACAACTGTTGTATTATTTCTTTGACAAGTAAGATTTAGACATTACTACACTGTCAATAACACTGGATCCGCAGGTCTTACTTTTATAAGTAACAAACTACATCTTCAATTCTTGGTTACAACATTTAACAATCAACATGTTACTCCATTGTTACTGCCAGTGGATAATATGACACACTTGACACTATCCCAAATCAACTTATAACCTCACGTTCTATCGGCATGAACATGATACTTTTCCTTCAGTTCATGTACTCAACTCACATAACATATTTCCGGGTACTATCAACATTTATGGGTTCACTACTTAACCTGGGATTTCCTTATCGGTAACGTTGTTAACCTGTTTGAGGCGCCCACCTCCTGCGTTATAGCTACTTTTCATTTCACGTTCTCTGACACTTGTTGTAACCGTTGTTGCAGTTTATCACTTTGGGTGTGCTGCTGCTCTGTCGTTATGGACCGTTGGATCTTGTTTAATTCGTTGGTATCCACCTGACTTACTGCACTCTGATCTAATGTGCTCAGTGAGAGCTGCTGTGAGATTGACAGAGTTCTGATGTTCTGTAGCGGCAAGCTCCCCTGGATTAGTCAATCCCATTCCTCCCAGTCTCGGTGGTAGTGGAAGGAGTGACCTTTCTGCTGGTGTTAAGTAAGGGTTTTTCACTAGTGTTGGGATAAAAGCGACATTGATGGATTCTTGCAGAGAGTGGAGGAGGGGTCCGACATCAGGGATAGTGCGCATCAGGTAATTCCAACGATGCTTGACTCCATGGGTGACAGCCGCAAAAGCCGCATGTGGCTCTGTTTTAGCAATATCAGAGAGAGCTTGGATTTCCCTCACCCACTCATTTACCTTTCCCGTTACATGCTCGGTCTTGAAATCCTTCGCACCGATTACCGCACCAAAATGTCTTTGGCCATCCTTTGTTATATTGACCTCACTTCCGCCAAACACCTCCATTGCCCGTTCA
>NW_024741189.1:3412606-3427606 GCF_018991925.1 Homarus americanus
GGCAGGTGAGGAACAGGGGATAGTTAGCTGTTGTATGGCAGGTGAGGTACAGGGGATAGTTAGCTGTTGTATGGCAGGTGAGGTACAGGGGATAGTTAGCTGTTGTATGGCAGGTGAGGTACAGGGGATAGTTAGCTGTTGTATGACAGGTGAGGTACAGGGGATAGTTAGCTGTTGTATGGCAGGTGAGGTACAGGGGATAGTTAGCTGTTGTATGGCAGGTGAGGTACAGGGGATAGTTAGCTGTTGTATGGCAGGTGAGGTACAGGGGATAGTTAGCTGTTGTATGACAGGTGAGTAGGGCTGGTCAGGTATCGATTCCTGCGATTCTGATGAGCTACCTCGGAAGCGGTTCCCAATTTGGTAACCGGTTCCCATGAAGCGATTCCAATATAGCCCGTTTTTTTCCCCAGCTGAGAAAAGATGCCCCGTCCCCTCCTCAAAATTTACAACTGATTGGCTGTTGCAAACCTGTCCGATTTTGTACTGAAGTAATGATGTATTTCTATATGAGTTTATTCATAATCGTTGGGGTGACCGTTCTGACGAGAAAGATATTTAGCTAAATTATATAAAGATACATACATTCATTACTTCAAACATAAGCACATAGGAAGTTTATCAGAACTATTATACACGAATTAACTGTTAAACTCTGGTAGCAAATTTACGCTTTCGGAAGATGCATTTAATATATACTTATTTTTACCCACAATAAGGCATACTAAGACAAATTACGTATCAGTAATTCTACATTATGCAAAAACAAAATTTTTAAAGATCATATTTCCCGCCTCTGCTGACAGTCGTGTAAGATTTCAATGTGATTCTGATCTTTAAAAATTTTGTTTTTGTATAATGTAGAATTACTGATACGTAATTTGTCTTAGTATGCCTTATTGTGGGTAAAAATAAGCATCTATTAAATGCATCAACATAAGAACATAAGAATGGAGGAAAATGCAGCGGGCCTATTGGCCCATATTGGGCAGTCACGTTTACACCATCCTCTCAAAGGTTTTGAATAGGCCTGTTGACATAAGTATCCCATGCAATTTGTCTGAGTTCGTTTACACGTTCCCTGGCGGCAGCAAGTGAGGTTTGATCCAATTTTAGCATTTGAGGTGTTCTAGTTTGTTTGTAACCCTTACCCACCCTCCTGACTCTAGCCCTGAGTTTTTTATTTCAGTTTGGGTCATCTTAGCACTAATGTTGCCTGCTCCTGTGATGCTGACCACGGCTTTTCTTTTTTTTTAGTGAAATCATTGTCAGTGAAGTATGTATAAGTTCTATCTATCAGATCATCATGGAGACTTTGGTAGCTGTCAGGCTTGTGATCCCTGTACCAGTCACGGATGAAGTCTATGAACTGGCTTTCATGTTTGTGCTTGACTGTGATTCTACGTCTGTTGAGTTTACCACCAGTGGGGGTGTCATTGGCTACATGTATACTAGCTTGGATTGGGCTGTGGCCAGACATACGATCAGTGACAACATCAGAGCTATGAGTTGTGTATGATAGATTAAAGCCAATTCACGTGTCCAGAGCCCCGCCATAGATGTGTGTTTGTTAATAATAATAATAATAATAATAATAATTAATGGTTTATTGAAAAGGTTCGAGAGCCCGAAGGCTGAAAATATACATTGGACAAAAATGACTTATTACATACAAAGATATGGGGTGGGTGGGTCGTTTAACAAAAGATTTCATTACTGAAAGAAGTAGGAAAAATGATGGAACATACAAATTATTATAGTTTACAGTTGATGGCCCGGGCCTGGGCTGGTCATGGAGACGTCAGGTGGTGTGGTGTTCACGTGGTGTAGTAACTCATCCTCGGGTGTTGATATGAAGGACCTCATGTGGTCATAGAGACACCGGGTGGGGTGGTGTTCACGTGGTGCAGTGACTTGTCCTCGGGTGTTGATATGAAGGACCTCACGTGGTCATGAGGACACCTTGTGGTGTGGGGTAGTGTCACAGTACCTCACTGCCCAGTGATGTTGTGTTATCTCGTAGTCAGGCGCACAGCCGGCCGGCCCTCTGTTGTTCCCAGGGTAGACGGATTAGCTCCTCCTGGTCAGAAGATGGTGGTCAGTTCCAAGGGATGCTTATCTCACTGGTGGGTCACGGCTCTCACTGGTACTGTCTAGTGCTGAATTCACTGGCTTAAACACTGTTCATCACTGTTCAACACTGATCCCACTTCTTTCCGAAACGAAATTGTCACTTTTGATTATGTAGATATCCCGGTGGTGAGGATGGGTCGGGGAGAGGGACTTGGGGAATGGGGCCGAACATGGTCAAGGGGGGCAACTGCGCAGCAGGAGCAGCGCCTGATAGGTCTTAACCCTACAGTGGTCAAGCAAGTAATGGGTGTCCATGTGTGTGTGTGTGCGTGCGTGCATGAGTGTATGCGTGCACAAAAACTCGTAAGTAAATGTCCTCACATTCCATAACATTCAACATAACATCACCAACATACAGTTCAACATTGGTTCAGGCTTCACTTCCACATCATAACAGCAGTCGTCACTCGCTTCCCACAGACCACCAACTCTGATACACATCAGTAAAGATAAGATACATTACTGAACGGTATATCACTTAACACTTTATAAGTTATTAAAGACGAGCCGAGTGAAGTATTGAGAGAGTTATTGAAATAATAACTAACAGAGGAAATAGAAAAATTTCTTATATGTGACTGAGTTGACACTTTCTTGGTGTTACTAATAGAACCACATTTATTATACCTTATTATATATTCAACTTTTATATTCTGTTTTACTGGTTTAATTGTACAGTATTTAGTTTACACTGTATACTTTATAAGTCTCCGTATGACTGAAGATATTATCATACACGAAATTTATCTTCACTATACAGACACGTATGGTGTGTATGTTGACATGTGCACCTTCACACAAAAACACACATGCATGTATACACTCACTTGTGCACTCATGCCAATATCCACACGAAAACATGTAAACATTTGTGCACATCCAATTGCGCATATACACACACAAACATGTACACACGCACACCCTCAAGCCCACCTTGGGATCTGAGGTCGAAATGTTAATTAATCCTCCGTGTTGAGCTAATTGACCTGTCATCAGGTGGAGAGAGAGAGAGAGAGAGAGAGAGAGAGAGAGAGAGAGAGAGAGTGTGAGTGAGTGAGTGGTAGTGTAAAAAAAGAACAGACAGAATGAAAGAAGATAGACAGATGGAGAGAGAGAGAGAGAGAGAGAGATGAATAAGACTAAGACACTGACATATAAATAAATATGAACAACAACACAGAGATAAACAAGAAGAGAGTAAACAACACGACATTATAAATCCTTAGTCACTCGAAAATACCCAAAAATCCTCTCACTCTAAAATTGCTATCAGTCAGGTCACTAGACACGAGGGTAAATTATTCCAATAACGCGCAAACATCTTTTATCAGCGCTGAGGAACAAGGTAACGCAGCAACAAGTGAGGGTTAAAAGCGTTATCTTGTCTCGTTAATAAATTCAGTCTTGACGCTGGCGGTCTTTAGCTGTAACCAACAATAATTTCACAGCCAATTTGATTCGTCTTTTTTGTGAGGAGTTGATGGATAATTGGTGTGTGTGTGTGTGTGTGTGTGTGTGTGTGTGTGTGTGTGTGAAATGGCGACCTGTGGCGTAATGGTCAGCATGCTCGCCTCGCAAGCGAGCGGACCCTGACCTGAGCAAGTTTCTTTACGCCATTTGCCTCTGTTTACCCAACATTAATTGGGGACCTGGATGTTAATCGATTTGCGGATGGTGTTCTTGGGTAATGGTTAGCCAGTGCAGTTGTCGAGTTGTCCGGTTTTCTCGGACTATTCCTTGACACTGGGTCATACAGATCGTTAACTCAGGGCGTGGTTGTTGTGTTGGTGACAGCTTCTACACCTAAAATAGATTCACGCCTAGGTGACCCTTGGGGCGGCCATCCTTGTTACAAGAGAGGTGTAAGGGTGGTTGTCTGCAGCTCGTTTGCTTGTTTGCGGCCCCACTAGGGGGGGGGGGGAGACAGAGGTGAGAAGGTCCCTGCTGCCTCGACGCACGCCAGACTCTATCCAGCCAGCACTGCAGCTGCTACTTCCTCCGCTGTTCAATTCCAACTCTGGTAGTGTACTCATCTGAGGCTCCTGGGGCTCATGGGCTCATTCCCCAGTCCTTCACTATTCGGCTGTCAACTTCGGTCACCTACTCCAGCTACTGCCGCGGCTGCCACGTGATCGCCACTTCCTCCACGCCCTATCCACCGTCCGTGCCCTGGCGTCTCTCTTGGGTGGCAAGACATCGCTCACCAACGCCGGCGCCAAGTGAGGAAGCTTCCCAAGACCTTCCCCCTGAGAGCGGATCACCGCTTTATCAGAACATTCTACGGGGCTGGTTAGAAGGCAGATTCATCTGCAGCCGTAGGAAATACCTGTACTTTGTTGTATTGATTGTTTTGTTTCAAGTAATTGTTTGACTCCAGTGCTGTTTATTTAATATATGTGTGAGTGATGTCAGAGTTAAATTATTGTGATTATTTTCGTAGTAAAGAGATGTCAATCTCTAACGGTTGTTTTTTACCTCTTGGAAACCCATGGTTCTTGACTCTTCTTTTTATAAGATCCTGATTAGGCTGGCAAGGGATTTATATCTTACAGGCCAGGCCCTTACAAGGGGCAACCATTATTTTATGTATGTATGTATGTCTCACTGTTCAGTCCCCAAAACTTCTTCTTCCATCAATAGTTCATTAACGGTGTATGTAAGTTCCACCATGTTTTTCACTACAACGGTACAGCAAAGTATATTTTTTTAGCATTGAACTGTTATTATTTTATTGTCTAATCATCGCTACATATAACACCACCCATCATTACTACATATAACATCATCCATCATCACTACATATAACACCATCCATCATCACTACATATAACACCACCCATCATCACTACACATAACACCACCCATCATCACTACATATAACATCATCCATCATCACTACATATAACACCATCCATCATCACTACATATAACACCATCCATCATCACTACAGATCGGTAAAGTAGTTTCCGAGATTCTCGTGCGGACACACACACAAACAAACAAGCACACAGACATACTTCTTTGTTTTATATACTGTATATTGCATGTTTGTATGTATGTATGCATGTATGTATGAATGTACGTATGTATGTGTGTATGTATAATGTATGTATGTATGTACGGGAGATATTGTAATAAACACACATAGGGACGTTGAATCACTCAGTGTGTGTGTGTACAAAAGACAATAACACAAACATAGCCTGAGACACGGTAATGAATCCTCCTGAGCCTTGATCTGACACCTCAAATGCTCCCGCCATCAATACAGGTCATGTTAGGTGTGGATATATAACACCTGTGAATCATTAAATTATCAGATTCACTCACGAGAAAGACGTAGATGGCTGAATACAGTATAGGTGATGGACGGGTAGAACTGATCATACTCCTCGCACTGCTAAGACTCTAAGTCATCTTGCCTGTGTGTTTGGATCATTTCCGAGTGATTCTTTTGTTCTTGTAAATTATTATAGAAATTTGGAGTTTTTGAGTTGATTATTGTTGTTATTATTGTTATTGTTATAGTTTGTTATTCGTGTTATTGTTGTTATTTTATATTCTAGGACGAAAATATGTGAATAAATTTCCGTTATCTAAAGCTAAACTAACAAACAAAATTAACCTAACCTAACCTTACCCAACCCTCAGGTACGGCAATCGAGTTTAATTATCAGGTGAAATAAGCTGCAAAGGGGTGGGGCTAATCTTCAGGTGATCCAATTAACATATATGTATAACTAGAAGGCTAAGGGGATTATTATATTTTTAAAACCTTACAAGTTGATCTTAGACCAAAGTTACATCACAGAGAGGTTTATTTGAAGAGACAATTATTGCGGGTGATGTTTCCAACTCTGTTTCTATAGGTCACACAGCTCGTAAATTCCCGATGAAGTGGGTCCTGAAAAATACAAGTGTAACATTTGATTCAAAGCTGAACTGAGGCAACTTTCTCTTGGGTTTAGATTCGGTGACATTTGTCTTGAAGTCAAATATATGTCCAATGGTGTGTCGTGGTAGACAAACTTACTAACTCTATGTAACACTTAATAACACTTACTAACACCTTTCAACACTTGGTAACACTAAAACTTGGTAACTCTTATTAACTCTTGGCAAATCTTTGTAACACTTGGTAACATTTTGTAACACTTTTTAACACCTTTTTAACACTTGACATCACTTACTAAAATTAGGTAACATCTACTAGCTCTTGTTACCAGCACTAACACTATTAACACTTTCTAAGACTTAAACTAACTAACACTTTTTGACAATTATCAAAATTTTTAACACTTAAAAACACGTGTTAACACTTATTCAAGAAAAAAAGTACTAATTAAGACTTACTAGCAATTAACACTTACCAACACTTTTCATTCCTATGTCTGCCAAACCAATATTTCCTCTAAGTGTATGGTTGATGTACTGCATATGTGAATAACAGTGTATAAACCAGTATACTTTGTGCAGGTAAGTCACAAGCCCCCCTCCCACCCCCACCAGATATATCACCCTGTCAACCACACACGTAAAATGAAATAGAGGGGAGAGGTTGGTCTTGGTTATTGATTTATTTATTATCGCTTTTCCAGGATTTGTCGGAGAAAAGGAGGACTGAGAGCAACTCGTGGGGGCGTGGTCAAGCAGCACATGGAGGAGGAGGAGGAGGAGGAGTGGCGTTGTGTGTGTGTGTCGGGTGGGAGAGCCAGTTTAGTCGCGGGACTGATCGCGCGGAGTAAAGGGCGTTGCAGCGCTCCACCCCTGCCGACCTGACTGGCAGCAGCTCCCGAACACTAAACTCTCGCCTCGTCCCCTCGTTGTAAACAATGGACATTATTCTGTCTCAGTAATCTATTATTATCTAAATGATAGTTAATTTAGGTATTAAAAACTAGATAAAGCTACTGATTAGTTTAAAAAGAAATTTGAGATTCTCTGTCGGATTAACTTTCTGTAGTGAAGTAAATGCCACGATCTTCTTAACTACGATAAATATTGAGGGTTACTTTAGCCAGCTTCACCTCCTTTTAAAATAAGACTTATGGTGAAGGTTAATGCCCCGTGGGGATGATGAACACGTAACCCAGCGTGTACCTCACCCGACACACCGGGCGGGAGAAGTAAGGATTGGCGGACAAAGTGAAATCATACGAACCCACACCAAGTGAGGGCAGGAGACCATCACTCGCTTAGTGGCAGTCATAACACATCACCACGTTGACTCCGAAGGTAAGATAAACAATGAATTTGAAATCACTATATATTAATTACCTATGTATTAACTTACAGGTAGTAACATAACACAATTAATAACGTAATAACGAGCAATAACACAAACAATTACATAACACTACCTCCCCCACACAAAAGAAGTTTTTGGAAAATTATATGAAATAACAATTAAATTGTAAACGCGGTATTGGTAACGCTGTTGAAATTTAGGCTGACCTAATCTAACCTAACCTAACCTGACCTGACCTAATCTAACCTAACCTGACCTGACCTAATCTAACCTTGAATCTAATAATGTCTTCTCTCGAGGATGTGAACAGAGGGAGAAGACAGCTGTAAAAAATAAAAGGAAAGCTGTACACAGAGAGAGAAGACAGCTGTAAACAGAGAGAGAAGACAGCTGTAAAAAATAAAAGGAAAGCTATACACAGAGAGAGAAGACAGCTGTAAACAGAGAGAGAAGACAGCTGTAAAAAATAAAAGGAAAGCTATACACAGAGAGAGAAGACAGCTGTAAACAGAGAGAGAAGACAGCTGTAAAAAATAAAAGGAAAGCTATACACAGAGAGAGAAGACAGCTGTAAACAGAGAGAGAAGACAGCTGTAAAAAATAAAAGGAAAGCTGTACACAGAGAGAGAAGACAGTTGTAAACAGAGAAAGAAGACAGCTGTAAAAATAAAAGAAAAGCTGTACACAGAGCGAAGACAGCTGTAAACAGAGAGAGAATACAGCTGTAAACAGAGAGCGAAAACCGCTGTAAACAGAAAGCGAAGACAGCTGTAAACAGAGAGAGAGAGAGAAGACAGCTGTAAATAGAGAGAGAAGACAGCTGTACACAGAGAGCGAAGACTGCTGTAAACAGAGAGCGAAGACAGCTGTAAACAGAGAGAAAAGACAGCTGCAAACAGAGAGAAGACAGTTGTAAACATAAGAGAAGACAGCTGTAAACAGAGAGAGAAGACAGCTGTAAACATGAGAGAGAAGACAGCTGTAAACATGGGAGAGAAGACAGAAACAGAGAGAGAAGAAGGTAAACATAAGAGAGATAAACATGGGAAGAAGCAGCTGTAAACATGAGAGAGAAGACAGCTGTAAACAATAGGAAGACAGCTGTAAACAGAGAGAGAAGACACCTGTAAACATGAGAGAGAAGACAGCTGTAAACAATAGGAAGACAGCTGTAAACATGGGAGAGAAGACAGCTGTAAACATGAAAGAGAAGACAGCTGTAAACAATAGGAAGACAGCTGTAAACACAGAGAGAAGACAGCTGTAAACATGAAAGAGAAGACAGCTGTAAACAATAGGAAGACAGCTGTAAACACAGAGAGAAGACAGCTGTAAACATGAAAGAGAAGACAGCTGTAAACAATAGGAAGACAGCTGTAAACACAGAGAGAAGACAGCTGTAAACATGAAAGAGAAGACAGCTGTAAACAATAGGAAGACAGCTGTAAACACAGAGAGAAGACAGCTGTAAACAGAGAGATAAGACGGTTGTAAAAAATAAGACATCTGTAAATATGAAGACTTAACCCTTGAGTATGATGACTTAACCCCTGAGTATGATGACTTAACCCCTGAGTATGATGACTTAACCCCTGAGTATGATGACTTAACCCCCTTAATATGAAGACTTAACCCCCTGAGTACGATGACATAAACATTGAGAACAGTGACTTAACCCCTTGAATACTCAGGTAATATCGCCCAGGTAATATCGCACCAGGTAATATCGCTATGGTGTATAAATACGTAAGAAATTAGGTTAACATTTTCTTCCTCCGAATTTCTTATTGATGATAAATCCGTAAGATTCCCTCGTGTCAAAACAATATTTATATTTGGTTAATTAATTTTATCATTGAACTTCACAATAAAAGTCTCACCTCTCTCGTCAGTATTAAACTCCTACATTAATTTCTACATTTTAGAACAATACATCGGGACCTCTTTTAAGTCTTTACGCACAATAACTCTACAATACTTACACTAATATCATACATCTCTCAGCTATAGTGAAGATTTATTAATTGTAGGAATAACTTAAGTGGTGGACTTCAGGGGGTGGGGGGGGTAATTAATTCTACGTCTGGCAGGTGCGGCCATAACACGTGGTAGCAACATTCACCACCCCTGAGCCACACCTGTTGTTAAGACAGTCTCTGGTTATTGGCCGCCGTGCAATATTTCTTATTTACGATCCTCACTTGAAATTCTTTACAAAATGCTTCAAAAACTAATTTTATTTCAATATTCTGTACGAAGAGAAAATTTAGTTTATTTCTCCTGTTGAAACGAATCATATTTATGTGTGTTTTAAATTCCTCACTAATGTAGAGTAAAAGATTAATTTTTCCTTCATCTGGGTAACACTTTTCGGTCACCAGGTCAATATATTCTAGTTCTGTTTCTCTCTATTAATTTCGATAATATTATATTCACTTTGGCCTTTACCTGTGGATAAATAACACCTCTAGGTTCACCTGGAGTGTGTCTCATATTATTACTCCCGCAGCAGAAGTATTGGCTTGAGAATAAGTTAGTTATTTATGAAGGCATTTCGGGTACTGTTTATTACTGCCGGGAAAAGGTGTTTGTAGTGTGAGTGTTTAATTATATTAGATATAGGTCGTGTGTGTGTGTGTGTGTGTGTGTGTGTGTGGAAAATATAATGTTTATGATAAAATAAGTCAATCTCAGCCCAGCTTATATTTGTCCAAAACTTGAGGAGTTCAAAGTTGATCTGAGACTAAATATTACGACCACACACACACACACGGACGATAAACTAACACTCATATATTAAGTTGAAATAATTGGTTCACAACCTGTAACCTCTCGCTAGCGGTAGCGTTAAGCAGCCACACATTACCCCGCCTTAACACCTGCGGCCACTCTGCCTTCATCCTCACCTCAACAATATCATCCTCGCCTCCATTCACAGCCTCTTTCCATCAGGCTCTGGGGGCCTACTGTTGGGCCCTAATGTTATCATCTGGGCCACAATGAAGCCACCGTGTAAATACCACCTCATTGTCTACCTGAATACGTTATTAATGCAAATGTTTCCTGGCCGGTGTTGTGGGCGTTAATGAAGAGACATACCTAAGCCCCTGCACTGTCAAGAGAGGAGTATCTGTCTGATATTACCTGTTATGCTCACCAGGTGGCCACTCATTACCCGCTAGCCAGGTATAAACATTTCCCTACCTAATCCTCGGCTTCTGTCTTAACCCTAAGGACATGTATTACCCTCTAAAGTCTTCGTTAAACTCAAGTATATGACTCTTGATTATACAGTATACTGTAGGTAGGTGTGTGTGTTACCCGCATGGACGACAGTAAACTGCCAAAGCAGCTACTTTACAGTCACCTAACGAATAGTAATCATAATGCCGGGGGGCAACTGAAAAGGTATAAGGATAGTCTTAAGACAAACCTGAAAAAGTGCCATATCGACCCCCTCACCTGGGAGACGATTACTCCACACCGTAATTCTTGGAGGAGCACCACACAAGAAGGTGTCAATACCTTTGAGTTAGCCCTACTACATAGCGAGACAGACTAGCACCAACGCCGGAAAGACGCTGCCGCCGCCCCTCCCGCACTAGATGTAGCCCCTACACGTGTAACATCTGTGGACGATCCTGCCGGTCCCATATTGGCCTCTTTGGTCACCTCGGAGCTCACCATTGAAGGGGACATCCTTAATAACTCATATCATTGTATCATAGCTGGATGATCATCATACTCGATTCCGAGTGACAGCAAAGTAGTAGCAGTAGTAGTAGTAGTATTAGTAGTGTGTGTGTGTGTGTGTGTGTGTGATAATAGTATTTCATGGTTTAGTAAAGAATACGTCAGCCACGAGCCCAAAATATACAAATTACATAAGGACTGTAGTGCATAAATCATATATACAGTAATATATAATGACTGAGGAGGAGGGTCATTTAACAAACAATTTCAGCACAGATACATTACAAAAGTAAGATTGCCTGGGAGTGGACACTCGGATAAACTCGAGTTGTCGATAATTTTTAGAATGGCTGGGACTGGGTTGTGTTCTTATAGCGATCAGTACGCGGTCGTATGTGCTGTCTGGGGTTGTAGTGTCGAACAGCAATTCGCGGACGAGTGACCTCAGACGGAAGCACGAGACGGTGGCAAGGATGGTTGAGTAGCTTCGTCCCAAACTGACAGATGAGGTCAGAGGAAGCTATGGAGAGGATCAGAGAGAGCTGAGAGGGCCAGTATACTGAGTGCCTCTTGATATGTGGAGTAAAAGGGGGGGTGGGTAGTCTTGTACGCCCTTTTCTGCACTCTTTCTCGAAGTCATCGTTGTGTAGCATTTAAGGAGGAAGACCAAGCAGGTGTAACATAGGTGAGCTCAGGTAGTATGAATATTGGGTAATCACACAAGAGCTCAGACACGGGAACTCCGAGGGACTTGAGATGACAGAGGAGGTGGCGACGATAGCAGGAATATTTGATGGTTGCTTTGCCGTGAACTTTTCAGTTCAGTTTGTTATCTTTAGTGACGCCGAGGAGCTTGGTGGAGTCCACAACCAGGAATGTGTTGGGGCCTAGTATAATGGAGGGGGGAGGGGGGGACATGGTCGGAGCAGAGGTTGATGTGCCTAACCACGGTCTTGGTATGGTTGATTATGACAAGGTTGGTGGTGGACCAATTTTGGAGACTGTTTAGTATGTCCTGAGTGGAACTTCGCAGTCAGGAGCCGAGTTGTTCACACTGATACCAATGGTGGAGACGTCGACATATACCCATGGCATCGTTGATGAGGATGTTGGTGCCTTGGGGGTGAGTGACTGAAAGGTGGAGACAGCCCGACGGAAGCGTACCGTATGAGACCTCCGAAAACCGAGGTTGATTGACTAAATCAAATAATTTAGTGAATTCATTGAAGGTAGCAGCAACAGATGTCTTACGTTTCTCTTGGCGGCGGTAAATGTAATCTAGAATGATGACAAGACAGTGGGTGGTAAAGTTTCCATGTTGCCAAATTGCAGAGGATCTATGGCACCTGTAATATCAGCATAAGCCCAGTCAAAAACGAAACTTTCGCAGATTAAGCTGGGTATTAGGGTGATGGCAATGGGTCGTAACTCATACAAGGATCATGGGCTGGTTGACTTGGGCACTGGTGACACAACTGAGGTCTTCCAGTCAGCTGGGCATCTTGCTTGACTGGGGAAAGCATTTATGGTGGAGCAGAGGGGTTTAGCTAGTTCCGGGGAGAACTCCTTTTAGAGTTTCATTGGTAAGTCAATCGGGGTGATGGGACGCTTGAGCCTGAGTTTGTCCAATAGCATAATGACTTCAAATTCTTGAACTAGGTCAGTGGATGAGGGGGGCTGGTAGGTAAACGGAGAGTGGTTGTGTCAAGCCGGGGGAGCGTCTGGCATATAGTTGCGAAATGGTTATTTGATTGCTCAGCTGCGTCACCATTAGTGAGATGGCTAAGGAAGGGAAGGGGGTGTGTGTCTTATTGTTTAGTCCACAGAGTTCTTTAAGCTTACCATACCACTGACTGATATTGGTCTGCTTCAGGTGTTGCAATTTGGTTGGGAAGTGAGAGTTCTTTGCAGTGCGTATTTCGCGGATGTCTCGGATGCGAGGGGACCTGTAGCGGTTGTGGTCATTGAGATAAAAGGCTCTGTCTCTCTGCTGCATAAGTCATTTGATGCGAGGTGTGATCCAAGGCAACTCAGCTGGGTGTGTTCTGACGGACTTCTCGGGAGAGAAGTGGTGGTGAGCTGCCGTGGTGGTGAGCTGCCGTGGTGGTGTTGGTGTAATTTATCCATTTGGTGTCCACGTCATCCACACTAAGTACTTCAGTCCAGGGATGGTGAACTATCCACTGCCCGAAGAGACGCACTGCAGAGTCAGTAATCGGCCAGTAGGTCTTGAGTGGGAGTGGCAGCTGGTGACCAGAGCACTGATAGGTGTGTGCTACACCCGATAGGAGGCATTGATTGAGGTGGTTGGTACTGGTCCACTAAGTCAGTTAAGATAAAGTCAAGAGTGTTTGTTGCTCGCGCGAGTGTGTAATAATAATAATAATAATAATAATAAACGGTTTATTAATAGAGTTGCAGCCGGTGGCTGAAAATATACACTTACATTTGATTTAGACATAATGTGTGTGTGTGTGTGTGTGTGTGTGTGTGTGTGTGTGTGTGTGTGTGTGTGTGTGTGTGTGTGTGTGTGTGTGTGTGTGTGTGTGTGTGTGTGTGTGTGTGTGTGTGTGTGTGTGTGTGTGTGCGCGCCATCAGCTACATACATCAACCCACGAGTAAATAAAGATCTCCCTCAGATAATCTTTAGCAATTTTCGCTCAGGATCGTCTAATCTCCTGAGACTGACCCCACAATTCTTCATTAATTTCGTAAATCCATCTGGCAGTCGATCTTTACCCGCGACTTTTACCTGTGGTAGAGGTGAGATGTGTCCCTCACACTCTCACCTCAAATAAACTGCTTCATTCCTCTATGCTATTCGTCAATAAGTATGTGATGGTTTGGTCTGCATTCCTTGGTCAAATTTTCTTTTTGTTTATTATTGTTGTTTACCTGCACTGTCTAGACCCCAAATGGGGTCGGAAGGCTCATTGGGTTGGGTCGCAAAGAGGTCATGGGGTCGGTGGGGTCGCTGGGGTCCTTTGGGTCTGCCAGTGAAATGATTTGGGGTCGCACTGGATAGTTGACAACACTGGATGGGGTGCTAGAAAAAGCTTGGGAACCCCTCTAGGTAGTGTATTGTAAACTGTATACCTTCATGGTCTTATGTACCCTTTACCTCCGTTGTTTGAACATGCTGAACAGTATACCTGCATAATCTACAGTATATAATTATTTATCTAAAAAAAATTATTATTATTATTATTATTATTATTATTATTATTATTATTATTATTATTATTATTATTATTAAGTAGTTTCAACACCTCATATGTTTTCACTTAGTCACCAACTGAGAACCCAGGAGTCATACACCCACAACCACCCCCTGCACCCCCTACCTCCTGCACCCCCTACCTCCTGCACCCCTACCTCCTGCACCCCTACCTCCTGCACCCACCCACCTTTCTGCACCCCACCTCCTGCACCCCCATTTTCCCTGCACCCCTCAGCCTCCCCCTGAACCCAACCACCCTGCAGCCCCTACCTCCTGCAGCACCCCCACCTCCTGTGTGTAGAGGGTGGTGTGTGTAGGGTGTGGTGCAGGGGTGTGGGTGTGTGTAGTGTGAGGTGTGTGTAGGGACGGTGTGTGTAAGGGGTGTGGGGCGGTGTGTGGGGGATGGGCGGTGTGCGGGAGTGTGAGGTGTGGTGTGCAGTATGTGGGGATGGGGAGCGGTGAGGTGTGTAAGGTGTGTGTGTGGGTGTGGGTGTGGGGTGTGGAGGGGCGGCAATGGTGTGTGTGGACGATGGAAGCAGTGTGTTTGTGAGGTGTGGGAGGCGGTTTGTCGGGGGGTCGGTGTATGTGTGTGTGTGGGTGTGGGTGTGGGGTGTGGAGGGGCGGCAATGGTGTGTGTGGACGATGGAAGCAGTGTGTTTGTGAGGTGTGGGAGGCGGTTTGTCGGGGGGTCGGTGTATGTGTGTG
>NW_024741189.1:3432606-3435591 GCF_018991925.1 Homarus americanus
ACCTCCATCATCTCAGTGGGCCACACGAGTGGACCTCCATCATCTCAGTGGGCCACACGAGTGGCCCTCCATCATGTCAGTGGGCCACACGAGTGGCCGTCCATCATGTCAGTGGGCCACACGAGTGGCCCTCCATCATGTCAGTAGGCCACCCGAGTGGACCTCCATTATCTCAGTAGGCCACACGAGTGGACCTCCATCATCTCAGTGGGCCACATGAGCGGCTCTCCATCATGTCAGTGGGCCACACGAGTGGCCCTCCATGTCAGTAGGCCACCCGAGTGGACCTCCATCATCTCAGTTGGCCACCCGAGTGGACCTCCATCATGTCAGTGGGCCACACGAGTGGACCTCCATCATCTCAGTGGGCCACACGAGTGGCCCTCCATCATGTTAGTGGGCCACACGAGTGGCCCTCCATCATGTCAGTGGGCCACATGTACACCAACCATGACCCACCACTAACCATAACACCTTTAACATAGGCTGAATGTTTCATAACGAGTTATAAACATTGTTTATATTAACACAACTAATATGAACAAAAGAAACCAGTAGTAGTACGGCGCCGCCTGCCATGTTAAGGGGAGGTGAGGACAACCTCGGCCAGGAGAACATTGAGTTGGTCAACAAAGAGTCCTACTGTATGTGTGTTGATCTAAATATATTTAGGAATTGTAATAAATCAATACAAATTATCATTAAATTATCGAAATATTAATATAGAATGATGACAGAGTTAATCCACAACAACACTAAATGGTTATATCATATGACGACGGTCAAACATTATGTCTCGTGGGCCACACTCAGACGCCTTGTGGCCTGCATGTGCTTCATGGGCCACACCCAGACGCCTGATAGGCCACATGTGTCTCGTGGGCCACACTCAAACACCTGATGAGCTGCATGTGTCTCGTGGGCCACTCTCAGTAGCCTCATGAGCCGAATGTGTCTCGTGCACCTCATGTGTCTCGTGGGCCGCATGTGTCCCGTGGGCCTCATGTGTCTCGTGGGCCACTCTCAGTAGCCTGATGAGCCGCATGTGTCTCGTGGACCTCATGTGTCTCGTGGGCCGCATATGTCCCATGGGCCAAATTATATCTAGCGCTTGTGAGACCTCACCTGGATTACGCAGTTCAGTTCTGGTCACCTTATTACAGAATGGATATAGAATCCTTGGAAAGAATCCAGAGGAGAATAACAAGACTAATCCCGGGCATTAGGAACCTTGAGTACAGAGACAGGTTAAAGTATATTAATTTGCACTCCCTCGAGAGACGTAGAGCGAGGGGCGACATGATAGAGGTGATTAAATGGAAGTCAGGGTTAAACAAAGGGGACATTACAAAGGTACTCAAACTATGCAACCAGGAGCGAACTCGTAACAATGGTTTTAAATTAGACAAATTTAGATTTCGGCGTGAAATAGGTAAACACTGGTTTGGAAACAGAGTAGTGGATGAGTGGAACAAGTTACCAAATATCATCATTAACTCGAATACGCTGGATAGCTTCAAACATAGGTTGGATGCTTATATGAGCAATAAGGGTTGGGTGTAAATGGGACTGCCCAGTATGGGCCAATAGGCCCGCTGCAGTTCCTCCATTCTTATGTTCTTATGTGTCTGGTGGGCTGCATGTGTCTCGTAGGCCTCATGTGTCTCGCGGGCCGCTGTCTCTCGTGGGCTTCATGTGTCTCGTGGGCCGCTGTGTCTCGTGGGCTGCATGTGTCTCGTGGGCCTCATGTGTCTCGTGGGCCGCATGTGTCTCGTGGGCCGCATGTGTCAGGTGGGCCGCATGTGTCTCGTGAACAGCATGTGTCGTGTGCCGCTGTGTCTCGTGGGCTTCATGTGTCTCGTGGGCCGTATGTATCTGTGGGCCGCTGTGTCTCGTGGGCTTCATGGTCTCTGTGGACCGCATGTGTCGTGGGCCGCTGTGTCCCGGGGCCATGTGTCTCTTGGGCTTCATGTGTCTCGTGGGCCGCATGTGTCGTGGGCCGCATGTGTCTCGTGGGCTGCTGGGCATGTCTCGTGGCCTTCTTGTGTCTGGTGGGCCGCTGTGTCTCGTGGGCCACATGTGTCTCGTGGACCGCATGTGTCTCGTGGGCTGCATGTGTCTCGTGGGCCAAATTTATTACATCGATACAATGTTTCAATTTTGGGGATAATTATTTGTATTATAAGTTAGTATTTTTGATTGTTTATTTATTGCATGTTTTATCTATCTATCCATCTATCTATCCATCTATCTATTCGGCGACAAATTACTAAGCTGTTGCCTTACCAGGGATAGATAGATAGATAGATAGATATATAGATATTGGCGACCTGTGCTGTAATGATCAGTCTCGAACTGTGGAGTAATGATCAGCAGTCTCGCCTCGCAAGCGAGTGGACCCGGGTTCGTTTCCCGGGCAGGGTGAAACTATACCCAGCATTAATTGGGGAGCTGGATGTTAATCGATTTGCAGATCGTATTCCGGGGTAATGGTTAGCCAGTGCAGTTGGCGAGTTGTCCGGTCTTCTCAGACTATTCCTTGACACTGTGTCATGCAGCTCGTTAACTCAGGGTTTGGTTGTTGTGTTGGCGACAGCTTCTCCACCTTAAACAAGTTCACGCCTAGGTGGCCCTTGGGTCGGCCATCCTCGTTACACGAGGGGCAACCATTATTATTATTGTTTATTAATTACTTTAATCAATCAATCAATTAATCTATCAATCAACATAATAAAACACAATAACTTTCAACTCTAAAGGACTGAAATAATTAACATGAAAATATGAAACTCAGGAACATAATCAAACAATACAGAGTTGTATCAATAACAGCACCGGATACATGGGTCTGTCTACCTATGATTGGGGAGGACTGTTGTGCTGGATACGTGTAAAGTCATCTGTTTATTTATGTTTACTTATTGTTAGTCTTTCCCTAATATTATATAGGGAACTTAAGGGTTATACTCCCAACTAACTGCTGAC
>NW_024741189.1:3435691-3583191 GCF_018991925.1 Homarus americanus
TCGGTATTACTTCGTTCGGTTACGTATTGCTAGTTATGAAGTTGCTTCCCTGTTGCCACGAGGACTAGCGGCGGCAGCTGAAAGGAGAGAGACAAGCAGTGCTTACCTTAACATTTGGTATGGTGTTGTACACTAGATGCACTACACCTTTGGTGCGCGCGAACACACACATACGTCATTGGCTTTAACCTTTACATATTTATTAAGGCCAGTATTAGCCTATGTTGTGAGTTAATAATAGTTATCAATATAATTATGGTGATTAGTTGCATGTTCTCAACGCTTTAACTTTCTGATACTATTCCTGTATGATATTAATTCTGAATAACCACAATTTTGTTTTACTTTTTTAATAAGTAACCAGGTAAATCTTGGTGGGACCAGGGATTTTATCATGGTGGGACCAGGGTTTTTTATCCTGTGGGACCAGGGTTTATATCACGGTGGGACCAGGGGTTTATATCATGGTGGGACCAGGGTTTTATATCACGGGGGGACCAGGGTTTTATATCATGGTGTGACCAGGGTTTTTATCATGGTGGGACCAGGGTTTTTATCACAGTGGGACCAGGGTTTATATCACGGTGGGACCAGGTTTTGCTCATGGTGGGACGAGGTTTATATCACGGTGGGACCAGGGTTTATATCATGGTGGGACCAGGGTTTTTATCATGGGTGGGACCAGGGTTTATATCACGGTGGGACCAGGGTTTATATCACGGTGGTACCAGGGGTTTTTATCGTGGTGGGACCAGGGTTTTTTATCATGGTGGGACCAGGTTTTATCACGGTGGGACCAGGGTTTATATCACGGTGACCAGGGTTTTATATCATGGTGGGACCAGGGTTTATATATCACGGTGGGACCAGAGTTTTTATCACGGTGGACCAGGGTTTTTATCATGTAGGGACCAGGGTTTTTATTACTGTGGGACCAGGGTTTATATCACGGTGGGACCAGGTTTATGATGGTGGGACCAGGGTTTTATCATGGTGGGACCAGGGCTTTTATCATGGTGAGACCTGGGTTTTATATCATGGTGGGACCAGGGTTTTTGTCATGGTGGGACCGAGGATTATCATGGTGGGACCAGGGTTTATATCACGGTGGGACAGGGTTTTTATCATGGTGGGACCAGGGGTTTTTTTATCATGGTGGGACCAGGTTTTTATATCATGGTGGGACCAGGGCTTTTATCATGGTGAGACCTGGGTTTTTATATCATGGTGGGACCGGGGCTTTTATCATGGTGGGACAGGGTTTTATCATGGTGGGACCAGGGTTTTTATCATGGTGAGACCAGGGTTTTATATCACGGTGGGACAGGGGTTTTATCATGGTGGGACCAGGGTTTTTATCATGGTGGGACCGAGTTTATCATGGTGGGACCAGGGTTTTATCACGGTGGGACAGGGTTTTTTTATCATGGTGGGACCAGGGATTTATGATGGTGGGACCAGGGTTTTTATCATGGTGGGACCAGGGATTTATCATGTGGGTGGGACCAGGGTTTTTTATCACGGTGGGACCAGGGTTTTTATCATGGTGGGACCGGGTTTTATCATGGTGGGACCAGGGATTTATCATGGTGGGACAGGGTTTTTATCATGGTGGAACAGTAGATGATAAACTTCTGAACAAAAAGAATCACTAACAAGTTTATATAATACCGAAGAAAAATCATCGTACGATATATATCTAAAGTGTAGTGATCATTAGCCCTCGGTGCATCATGAAGACACAACGTTGAATATTTATAAGTAATGACTAGAGATAATTTATTTCACAACGAAGGTCATTAGCGAGTGTGACTTCCTAATAGTCTAAGGAAACTGAGGAGACGTTCGTAGTACTGTGAGACTGGATGGTCAACAGAGTCATTATTACTACACCACCCTCACACCTGCCATCACACTACACCTACACCTCAACACCTGCCATCCTCAACGTGCCATCACCACACCTACACCCTCAACACCTGCCATCACTACACCTACACCTCAACACCTACCATCACACTACACCTACACCCTCAACACCTGCCATCACACCACCCACCCTCAACACGTGCCATCACACCACACCTACACCCTCAACACCTGCATCACCACCTCACCCTCAACACCTGCCATCACCCACCACACCCTCAACACGTGCCATCACCACACCTACACCCTCAACACCTGCCATCACACTACACCTACACCCTCAACACCTGCCATCACACCACACCTACACCCTCAACCGTGCCATCACACCACACCTACACCCTCAACACCTGCCATCACACCACACCTACACCCTCACACGTGCCATCACACCACACCTACACCCTCAACACCTGCCATCACACACCCCTACACCCTCAACACCTGCCATCACACTACACCCTCAACACCTGCCATCACACTACACCTACACCCTCAACACCTGCCATCACACCACACCTACCCCTCAACACCCTACCATCACACTACACCTACACCCTCAACACCTGCCATCACACTACACCTACACCCTCAACACCTGCCATCACACTACACCTACACCCTCAACACCTGCCATCACACCACACCTACACCCTCAACACCTGCCTCACACACCTACACCCTCACACCCATCACACACACCCCCTACACCCTCAACACCTGCCATCACACACCACACCCTCAACACCTGCCATCCCCACACCACCCTCCAACACCTGCCCATCACCACACCTACACCCTCAACACCTGCCATCACCACACCTACACCCCTCAACACCTGCCATCACACTACACCTACACCCTCAACACCTACCATCACACCACACCTACACCCTCAACACCTGCCATCACACTACACCTAAACCCTCAACACCTGCCATCACTACACCTACACCTCAACACCTGCCATCACACCACACCTACACCCTCAACACCTGCCATCACACTACACCTACACCTCAACACCTGCCATCACACCACACCTACCCTCAACACCTGCCATCACACCACACCTACCCCTCCAACACCTGCCATCACACTACACCTACACCCTCAACACCTGCCATCACACCACACCTACACCCCTCAACACCTGCCATCACACCTACACCCTACACCTCAACACCTGCCATCACTACACCTTCACCCTCAACACCTGCCATCACACTACACACCCTCAACACTTGACATCACACCACACCTACACCCTCAACACCTACCATCACACTACACCTACACCCTCAACACCTGCCATCACACTACACCTACACCCTCAACACCTGCCATCACACTACACCTACACCCTCCACACCTGCCATCACACACACCACCCCTCAACACCTGCCATCACACTACACCTACACCCTCAACACCTGCCATCACACTACTACACCCTCAACACCTGCCATCACACCTACACCTACACCCTCAACACCTGCCATCACACCACACCTACACCCCTCAACACCTGCATCACACACACCTACACCTCAACACCTGCCATCCACCACACCTACACCCTCAACACCTGCCATCACACTACACCTACACCCTCAACACCTACCATCACACCACACCCTACACCCTCAACACCTGCCATCACACTACACCTACACCCTCAACACCTGCCATCACACTACACCTACACCCTCAACACCTGCCATCACACTCACACCTACACCCTCAACACCTGCCATCATCACACCCTACACCTCAACACCTGCCACCACATCACACTACACCCTCAACACCTGCCATCACACTACACCTACACCCTCAACACCTGCCATCACACCACACCTACACCCTCAACACCTGCCATCACACCTACACCCTCAACACCTGCCATCACACACACCTACACCCTCAACACCTGCCATCACCACACCTACACCCTCAACACCTGCCATCACACCACACCTACCCTCCAACACCTGCCATCACACCACCTACACCCTCAACACCTGCCATCACCACACCTACACCCCTCAACACCTGCCATCACACTACACCTACACCCTCAACACCTGCCATCACACTACACCCTACACCCTCAACACCTGCATACACCACACCTACACCCTCAACACCTGCCATCACACTACACCTACACCCTCAACACCTGCCATCACACTACACCTACACCCTCAACACCTGCCATCACACTACACCTACACCCTCAACACCTGCCATCACACCACACATTACACTCTCACACAACATTAAAGCAAAATCAACATTGCGATGATTTTTTACAACCAAGACAAAGAAAGACAAATCTAGGGTCGGTTTACAGGCCACAGTTATCAAAACACGAGTGATTTATTATTGCAAAGATTATAATATTAATATCTAATATACACAGACACGTTCCACAAAAACCATATTATAACTTGATCCTTGAGTTATTCCCTTTACCTCTGTGTGCGAAGTTGGCAAGTGAACGGAAATAAATGTAAAACGTCCCAAAGTTTTCTATTTCCAAAGGTGACCTATTGTTAGACTGGTTGACTTGGATAAAATATGACTAACATCTTGGCGTATAAAAGAGATTGGAGGAAGGAGAGGGTAACTTTTTTTGTGATCTGTGTTAGTCTATCACCTCAACACCCACCTCACTTACTACTAAAGTATTCACCAGATGAAGAAAGTTGGGGGGGGACTCTTATCAGTCACTTTACATATCTCACTTCTTTCACACACACACACGCCTTCCTTCTCTCTTTCCCCCTCGTCTTCCCCCTCTTCCTCCTCCTCCCCTACCCCTCCTCTTCACCATCCTCCTCTACCACCAAAACAAAAACACGTCTACACACCCGCATATACAACCCAAAGCCGATAGAAAATTGTTCTCCTCCTCACACGGGATTCGCCTAACCTCTCACACCAATACCATGATAGGTGTCGAGTTAAGTTGCCCACATATCCCCAGAGACGACCTAACCTGTCACCCGGTACATGGTATTATATTCAGTGTACTCGGGTCAGTGTCCTTATTACAGAGATCATAGGACCAGCTCACACATACGACCGGCCGTGTTTATGGACGGTTATAAATATTTCTCTTCTGACCCCGTGTGTTGTATGAGTCACATGCGTGTGTGTGTGTGTGTGTAATATTAATTATCGGTTTATTGAAAAAGCATGGCAACCGCAAGGCTGAAAATATACAGTTACATAATTAAGGAATGGGTCTCTTGATTTACAAATAATATACAAGTAACATAAGTGATACAAATATGATAAATAATGACTAGGTGGGAAGGTCATACTCCAGGGCATTTCAACATAGTAAGAGTGCAAAAAGGTAAGTTTTATCTGGGAGTGAATACACTGGTTGATTACGAGTTGTTGATAATTTTCATAAGGGTTGGGACTGGGCTGTTCTTATAGCGACCAGTACGTGTTCGTATGGGCTGGATGCGGTTGTGGTGTAGAACAGCAATTCTCGGACGAGGGATCTCGGTTGGTAGTAGGAGCCGGTGTCGAGGATGGTACAGAAGCTTCTCACCAAATCTGCAGATGAGGTCGTGGTGATGGTCAGAGACAGCAGAGAGAGTCAGTGTGTTGAGTGCTTCTTGAAATGTGGAGTAGGAAGGGGAGAGAATAATCTTGCATGCCCTCTTTAGCACTTTTTCTAGGTGTTTACTTTGTGTGCCATTTAGGGAGGAAGACCAGGTGGGAAGGCATAGGTGAGCTTGGGAAGTATGAATGTTGAGTAAACACTGAGGAGCTTGGGCGCAGGAACTCCGAGGACTTGAGTCGGTGAAGGAGGTGGAGACGGAAACTGGAGGATTTGTCAACTGTACTGACGTGTGGTTTCCAATTCAGTTGTCTATAGTGACGCTGAGGAGCTTAGTGGAATCTACAACCTGGAGTGTGTTGGGACCCTAAAGTAATGGAAGGGGTGGAAAACGTATGAGGAGAGGTTGATGTGCATAACCATGGTCTTGGTATGGTTGATGGCGACGTGGTTGCTGGTTTGTGTGTGTGTGTGTGTGTGTGTGTGCGCGCGCGCGCGTGCGTGATTGTCTGTTTGTCTCTGTTGTCGCTGTCTGATTGTCTGTCTGTTTAATTGTCTGTCTGTCCATCTCTCTATATATGTCTCTGTGTCTGATTAATTATCTGTCTGTCTGGCGGTAATTCTGTCTCTCTCCCTCACATTCCCTAGCCCTACCCCTACTCCTCGGGACCCTCACCTCCTTCTCAACCACCCACTACCCGTACCCACTCACCCCTCCACCACCCATTCCCTGGCTCCCTAACACCCACACCGGCTCCCACCACCCACTCCTCTCCACCACCCAGTCCCCATTCTCTACCACCCACTCCCGGCTCCAAAATGAGGCCCTAAGATTCGTCACAGGTGAAAGATACCCTTTCACCAGAACCACAGCCGAGATACATAGTGACTTGAGAATAAAACCCATCAACCAGCAGCTGCACACCCTGGCCAGCAGAGTCTGGCAAAAATAGTCCTTCAAAGACTCCCACGAGACAACGACAATAACCATACATGGTTCCCAAAAAGTTCCCAAATCTCAAAAGGTCCATTACCACCCCCGATCTATACGGCCAGGCAATAGACAACCTCTAGACCAGCATCCGCCAGTATGGTCGGCGGAATATGAAATAAGGCCCTCAAAACACCCATATATGGGACAGGGTAGGATGCCTAGTGCCTGTACCGACAGACAATAACTAACCCATGACACAACCCTAACACACTATTAGCTTAGCTAGGCGGTCAGCTCACCCTCTCTTACCTCCTCCTAAATTTCTTAAATTTCCGAACTATAACTTCCTTCCCCCACCTCTAATCTTCTTTCACCTTCTCTCTCTCTACAGTACAAAAAAAAACCGCTCCCCCGCTTCCTAACACCACTCCCCGCCTAACACCCACTCCCCGGCTCAACACCCCACTCCCCTTCCCACCACCCTCCCCCTTCCCACCACCCCATCCTCCCTTCCCCTCTACCCTCTCCTCCCCTCCCTCTCTACCCCTTTCCTCCACCACCCACTCCGCTCCCATCAACTCCTCTCTACCCCTCCTCTTCCCCCCCACCCCTCCCCAGCTTCCCAACCCATTCCCTACCAACCCCCTCTCTACCTCCTCTTCCCCACCACTCCCCTCTACCCCGACTCCCTCCCACCCACCACCGTGTCGCTAGCGCTCTACATGGTCAACACACAGAGGCTGTGCCACTGCTGGGACGGGAAGGTAAATGTTGGCATCGAAGTGAGAAGAGTTAATCTGCTCACTGGTGTATCCCTCGGGACCAGACCTACTGTTACCTGTTGTTGTTACCTGTTGGTGTTACCTGTTGTTGTTACCTGTTGGTGTTACCTGTTGTTGTTACCTGTTGTTGTTACCTGTTGGTGTTCCCTGTTGGTGTTACCTGTTGTTGTTACCTGTTGTTGTTACCTGTTGGTGTTCCCTGTTGGTGTTACCTGTTGTTGTTACCTGTAGTTGTTACCTGTTGGTGTTACCTGTTGTTGTCACCTGTTATTACCTGCTGTTGATGTTATAGGCGCTGTTATTTGCTGTTTAGGTGCTGTTATTGCTGTTTTGTACCGTTATTGCTGTCTATATACCATTATTGCTGTTTAGGTGCTGTTATTGTTGTTTAGGGGCTGTTATTGCTGTTTAGGGACTGTTAATGCTGTTGAGGTGCTGTTATTGCTGTTAGGTGCTGTTATTGCTGTTTAGGTGCTGTTATTGCTGTTGGGGTGCTGTTATTGCTGTTGGGGGTGCTGTTATTGCTGTTTAGAGGCTGTTATTGCTGTTTAGGGGCTGTTGTTGCTGTTTAGGGGCTGTTATTGCTGTTTAGGTGCTGTTAATGCTGTTGAGGTGCTGTTATTGCTGTTAAGGTGCTGTTACTGTTTAGGTGCTGTTATTGCTGTTGGGGTGCTGTTATTGCTGTTAAGGTGCTGTTATTGCTATTTAAGGCTGTTATTGCTGTTTAGGTGCTGTTATTGCTGTATGTACCGTTTTTGCTGTTTAGGTGCTGTTATTTCTGTTTAGAGTGCTGTTATTGCTGTTGAGGTGCTGTTATTGCTGTTAAGGTGCTGTTATTGCTGTTTAAGGCTGTTATTGCTGTTTAGGGCTGTTATTGCTGTTTAGGTGCTGTTATTGCTGTTGGGGTGCTGTTATTGCTGTTAAGGTGCTGTTATTGCTGTTTAAGGCTGTTATTGCTGTTTAGGGGCTGTTATTGCTGTTTAGGGGCTGTTATTGCTGTTAAGGTGCTTTTATTGCTGTTTAGGGCTGTTATTGTGTTTAGGTGCTGTTATTGCTGTTTAAGGGCTGTTATTGCTGTTTAGGGCTGTTAATGCTGTTGAATGTTGTTATTGCTTTTAGGTGCTGTTATTGTATGTACCGTTATTGCTGTTTAGGTGCTGTTATTGCTGTTTAAATTGCTTTGTTATTCTGTTAAGTGCTGTTATTGCTGTTAAGATTCTGTTATTGCTGTTTAGGGGCTGTTATTGCTGTTTAGGGCCTGTTAATGCTGTTGAGGTGTTGTTATTGCTGTTAAGGTGCTGTTATTGCTGTTTAGGTGCTGTTATTGCTGTTTAGGGCTGTTATTGCTGTTTAGGGCTGTTAATGCTGTTGAGGTGTTGTTAGTGCTTTTAAGGTGCTGTTATTGCCTTCTCTGGTGCCTTTATTTGCTATGTTCGTGCTGTTGCAGTTGTCGTAGGTACACAAAAAATTTTAAAAGAATGACACTGAAAAATTTGTCCAAATATCCCCGGGAAAAGGGTTAGGTTAGGTTTAGGTTAGGTTAGGTTAGGCTAGGTTAGGTTAGGTTAGGTTAGGTTAGGTTAGGTTAGTTTTTTACCTAATTGATCAATTCTCCCAAAACAAGATAAAATGTTACAAAAACCAAATTTGTCCATCATTTGAAAGATAACGGACAACAGTAAGGCTGACTGCCAACAAACTTGACACAGTTGACAGCCGACAGGAAACAGACAGAGTTGGCAGCCAACTGGTTGACACAGGGTTGGCAGCCAACGGTTCAGACACAGAGTTGGCGTAACGGTTTCAGACACGAGTTGGCAGCCAACGGGTTCAGACACAGAGTTGGCAGCCAACGGGTTCAGTATGGAACTGCCAAAGAATGGCTGACGAAGGAATGGCTCTCTAGAATGGCCTGGTGGCTGACAACAGAACAAAAAACTATCTGGCAACGAGTTGATGGCTGACAAAAGAATGACTAGCCGACGGACCTGATACCTTAACAATGGAATAAATGGCTGGTTGACATCCAACTGGTGGATGACAACAACTGATGGCTGACAACCAACTGATGGCTGACAACCAACTGATGGCTGACAACCAACGGGATGGAATATCAACCGTCAAGATAAGATCTAATTGCCTGATAACTAGACAGGTGGAACTAGATGGTGCAGCAGCTGGGTAATAACTGAACAGATGATGCACTTGTCTGTATCTGAGGTGGTGGGTGATAGTGTGTGGCTCCGTATGAATATTCTCCCTGCGAATCAAAGGCTGGAATGTGCAATCAGAGAATGGTCAGTGAGTCGCCCACACGCCCACTGCGGAGAGCTACAGGGATACTGTATGTGGGAGGGGGATTGTGGGGTATGTGCGTGTGTGGGGGTGTGTGTGCGTGTGAGGGGTGGAGGAGGGTAGGTTTGTGCAGGTGGGAGGGGGATGAGTGGAGAGAGAGAGAGAGAGAGTAATCTGGTCCTGTCTGTGCGACTGAGCAGCCCTTTCGAGGAGCCTCTCTCCTCACCCCACATGGGGAGGGGGCTAGAAAAGGTGCCCTAAACATAGCCTGACTAAAGAACCAACCTGACTCAGTAAGGTCATCCTTATGCGGTAAAAACAAAATTATAATCTCATATCAAAACAAAAACAAACTATACAACCTCTTATGGTCGCTTCATGGAATTTCAGGACCTTCTGGATACTGGCACAAATGAGCGTCCTGAAAGAAGAACCGCCCTTGTGGCAAAAGAGCTGGTTAGGTATAACATCGACGTAGCAGTCATTAATGAGTCAAAGCACCCAGACGAGGACCGTCTCACAGAATGGGGGTATGGCAATACCTTCGTCTGGAAGGGTAAGCCTGCTGCAGAGAGAAACTGTATTTATGGAGTTGGATTTGCCATCCGCCAACGCATCCTACACAGGCTAACTGAAATTCTTGTTGGGATCAATGAGCGCCTCATGACGCTCAGTATCCCACTGAATCACTCACGTCATGCCTTTTTCATCAGTGCATATGCCCCAACACTGGATGCAGAGGATGACATCAAGGAGGCCTTTCAATCCGACCAAGAAAGAGTGCTAACCTCTATCCCCAGACAATATAAGGTTGTGCTCCTTGGTAACTTCAATATAGATTTGGCAGAGATGCTGACATTTGGCAGGAAACCAGAGGGAGGAATGGACTAGGCAAGTGTAATCTCACGGCCTACTCCTCCTCAGCAAATAATGCTGCAAAAATCTCACTATCACCAATACCTTGTTTAGGCAAGCAGACAAGTTCAAGGGTTCGTGGCAACACTCACGATCCAAACACTGGCATCTCATTCTACATCATTGTCGAGAAAGAGATCGACGAGATGTCCTCATCACCCGTGCCATACGTGGCTCAGACCCTTGCGATGCTGATCATCGGCTCGTCAGTACTAAGCTCTCACTTCAAGTCGCCCCAAAACGGCGAAGGCAACAAGCCTCCAGAAGACGGTTTACCACTAAGCGTTTGGAGGGTCCAGTGGTAGCACATGCTTTCAGAGAGCAGCTCAAACATAGTCTGATAAACAACCCAACAGCAAACAACCCAAATCCCAGTGCCAAATGGGGTATTTCTCTACACTGTCATGACAAAAACCTGCAGAAAGATCCTCGGCCAGATCGAAAGAATACACCAGGATTGGTTTGATGAAATGACCCGGAAATCAGTATACTATTCGAGGATACGTGTTGCTTTAACTGGTGGCAGAACAACACTTACGCCCGTATTATTACACAACATCTTCCTTGCAGAGGGTCGTCGTGTTTCAACCCGACGTTTAAACTAAATGAGTCCTGAGGACACCGCAGTACAGTACTTAACGGGGTGGTGTGGCGGTAATGTTAGTAATTCAATATTATAAATTAATTTTATTGGAAGAAAGCAGCAGCCAGCACGAAGTTTGCCTACAAGGAACGGCTGATTTAAAAATATAGCAGGTGAAACAAAAACTTGCAGATCAACACAAGATGCGCGAAATTTCAATTCCACTAAAACAGTTTATGGGCCAATCACTCATAAACGGCCCCTCTTTCTCATCCGACGGTAACTCCCTCATTAATAGGGAAGAAGGCATCCGTCAGCGCAGAAGAAACACACATTCGCTGCTCAACCGAAACACCGATGTGGATGTCTGACTACCCAGCATGTGTCTCAGCATCCACAGCTGACCCATCTGAGTTATCCCCCATCTTGGACGAGATAGCTGCTGCCATTAAACTGATGAAAATAACAAAGCCTCAGGGCCTGATGCAATCTAAAGGTGAATAAAGCAGGAGGACCTCTTACTAGTCGTTTTCTTCACTCTCTCTGCAGATATTGGAAGGAGAAAATCACGTAAGCTCTTCAGGAGCCTCCATCATCAATATTTATAAGAACAAAAGACAGTCAGGCTGTAGCAACTACCGGGATCGCTGCTGTCCGCATCTAGCAAGATTATCGCGTCCTTCTAAACAGACTTCTTCCGAGGCAGAAAACTCCCCCAGAATCTCAATGTTGCTTTGAACCATCACATGACCTTTGCTGCCCGCCAGATAGAGGAAAGGTCTCTGAGAAAGTGTCGACCAATACTTGGCCTTCATCGATCTAACAAAGGCCTCGACTCGGTCAACAGGGAAGCCCTCGGCGGACCCTCAGCCATTTAGCACCAGGTTCATCGCGCAGAGGCAACTGCACGATGGCATGAACGGCAGTGCCCTACAGCCATTGATCTGATTTCTCCCCATCCAAACGAGGGTAAAACAAGGATGTGTTCTGGCACCAACTCTCTTTCCATTTTCTTAGCTGCCTTTGTTACTGTTGCCGTGCAATTTAGCCGGTGGGTGGACATCCAGTAGCGGGAGAAGGATGTTTTCACATAGACGACTCCAAGTAGGAACAAAGGTGTCGGCAGCTTCAATTACTAACTTCAGAATGCACAGCCTCACCCTTGTCGTCACTGAACGCGACCTACAGAAGATCCTGTACACCTACTCAGATGCGTCTGCACACTGGCAGGTGACTGTATGTATGACTCGATTCTCTCTCGCCTGCTCCTGGTTCAACCACACCTCCACCTGGTTCAACCCTCCACCATCCATCCAGCATAATGTTACCCTCTAATGTTACCACTTTCGGTATCTCGTCCCTGTCCACCACCGTGGACATCGATGAAGAGATTCAGCACCGGATAGGGTCATCTCAAGCTTTGGGAACCTCCAGGCTATTATAGGTATTGGCCAGTAGGGTTAAGACCGAGATAAGAAAACAAAAAGATAATGAACTAAAGGTAGCAACGGAGGCGAGGTCAAACCTCAAGAGTTTCTCGCAAATGTATCAAATAAACAGACGAGGTGGACCAATACAGTCAGATTCCGGCGAGCTAACTGATAACGATGAATCTAAAGCATATTTTGGTTTTTCACCAAAAATTTTAAACATGATACCAGGCACAGACTACTGTATATACAGAGATAGTGAATAAAATAGATTAAGCGAGATAGTAGTGACTAGTGGCGATGTTATGGCAAATAGACAAGGAATGAAAGAGCAGTATGCCATTAGCAAATATTGTGTGTAGATTAACACAGTATAAACCTCTTTCTTCTCTATTTTCAATTTCTTTGTTATTTTTCCCTCAGGCCCTGTTGGAGTCGTTTGAGTCAGTGGGTGGGCTAATTCCATACAAAAAAAAATTTGGAAATATTGTGGATGAGTGGAACTAGTTCCAATAGGCCCGTTGCAGTTCCTCCATTCTATGTTCTTGTGTTCTTATGTGACGCTGTTGGGCAACAACGGTATAAGGATGACCGACAAACCGAAAAGTGCCAAATCGACCCCTACATAACGGGATCATTCCACGCCGTAACGCTTGGAGAGAACCATTCAAGAAGGTGTCATACTTTCGAGTGGGCCCAACTGCATACTGAGGCAGATAAGCGTTAGGGCCGGGAAAAACGCTGCAACATCTGTGGACGATCTTGCCGGTCCAGTATCGGCCTCTTCAGTCACCTCAGAGTTCACCAACGAAGGTGACATCCTATACTCATATAATTGTTTCATAGTTGAATGATCGTCATACTCGTTTCGAGTGAGAGCAAAATAGTAGTAGTAGTAGTAGCAGTAGTAGTTGTGTGTGTTTGTATAAAGATAGTAATATTAACAGTAAACGGTTTATTACCAAACACAGTAGCCATAAGTTGAAAATATACAAATAACATAAGAGTACATATGATACACAATAATAAGTAGAAGAGGAGGAAATATGGGGTAAGATAATATGTTAACTCGGGTGTGATAGTTTACAGGAAGTGGCTAGTGTCAGCCTTAGTGTGGCCCGTGGACTCGGGTCTGAAGATGGCTGGTGCCGTTAGAAGGACAGTCACTGCTTTGGCAGAGACCGGTGAATGGAGACCAGGGCCAGTGTACTGAGTGTCTCGAGGGCCAGTGTACTGAGTGTCTCTTGAGGGCCAGTGTACTGAGTGTCTCGAGGGCCAGTGGACTGAGTGTCTCTTGAGGCCAGTGTACTGAGTGTCTCGAGGCCAGTGTACTGAGTGTCCTTTGAGGGCCAGTGTACTGAGTGTCTCGAGGGCTAGTGTACTGAGTGTCTCTTGAGGGCCGGCGTACCGAGTGTTTTTGAGGGCCACTGTACTGAGGCGTCTCTTGAGGACAGTATACTGAGTGTCTCTTGAGGGCCAATGTACTGAGTGTCTCTTGAGGGCCAGTGTACTGAGTGTTTCTTGTGGGGCAGTGTACTGAGTGTCTCTTGAGGACCAGTGTACTGAGTGTCTCTTGAGGGCCAGTGTACTGAGTGTCTCGAGGGCCACTTTCTGAGTGTCTCTTGAGGGCCAGTGTGAGTGTCCTCCAGTACACTGTGTCCTCCAGTATACTGTGTCCTCAGTACACTGTGTCCTCCAACACACTGTGTCCTCCAGCACACTGTGTCCTCCAACATACTGTGTCCTCCAGTACACTGTGTCCTCAGTACACTGTGTCCTCCAGTACACTGTGTCCTCCAGTATACTGTACCCTCCAGTATACTATGTCCTCCAACACACTGTGTCCTCCAGTACACTGTGTTCTCCAACATACTGTGTCCTCAGTACACTGTGTCCTCCAGTACACTGTGTCCTCCAACACACTGTCCTCCAGTACACTGTGTCCTCCAGCACACTGTGTCCCTCCAGTACACTGTGTCTCCAGTATACTATGTCCTCCAACACACTGTGTCTCCAGACACTGTGTCCTCCAACATACTGTGTCCTCCAGTACACTGTGTCCTCCAGTATACTGTGTCCTCCAACACACTGTGTCCTCCAGTATACTGTGTCCTCCAGTACACTGTGTCCTCCAACATACTGTGTCCTCAACATACTGTGTCCTTCAACATACTGTGTCTCCAGTACACTGTGTCCTCCAGTATACTGTGTCCTCCAACACACTGTGTCCTCCAGTACACTGTGTCCTCCAGTACACTGTGTCCTCCAACATACTGTGTCCTCCAGTACACTGTGTCCTCCTATACACTGTGTCCTCCAACATACTGTGTCCTCCAACACACTGTGTCCTCAACACACTGTGTCCTCCAACACACTGTGCTTTACTGTGTCCTCCAACACACTGTGTCCTCCAACACACTGTGTCCTCCAGTACACTGTGTCCTCCAACACACTGTGTCCTCCAACACACTGTGTCCTCCAACACACTGTGTCCTCCAACACACTGTGTCCTCAACACACTGTGTCCTCAGTACACTGTGTCCTCAGTACACTGTGTCCTCCAGTACACTGTGTCCTCCAGTATACTATGTCAACACACTGTGTCCTCCAGTACATGTCCTCCAACATACTGTGTCCTCCAGTACACTGTGTCTCTCCAGTATACTGTGTCCTCCAACACTGTGTCCTCAGTATACTGTGTCCTCCAGTACACTGTGTCCTCCAACATACTGTGTCCTCCAACATACTGTGTCCTTCAACATACTGTGTCCTCCAGTACCTGTGTCCTCCAGTATACTGTGTCTTCCAACACACTGTGTCCTCCAGTACACTGTGTCCTCCAGTACACTGTGTCCTCCAACATACTGTGTCCTCCAGTACACTGTGTCCTCCTACCTTTCTGTGATCCTCAACACACTGTGTCCTCCAACACTGTGTCCTCCAACTGTGTCCTCAACACACTGTGTCCTCCAACACACTGTGTCCTCAACACACTGTGTCCTCCAACATACTGTGTCCTCCAGTACCTGTCCTCCAGTACACTGTGTCCTCCAACACACTGTGTCCTCAACATACTGTGTCCTCCAGTACACTGTGTCTCCAACACAGTGTCCTCCAGTACACTGTGTCCTCCAGTACACTGTATCCTCAGTATACTGTGTCCTCCAATACACTGTGTCCTCAACACACTGTGTCCTCCATACACTGTGTCCTCCAACACACTGTGTCCTCCAACACACTGTGTCTCCAACACACTGTGTCCTCCAGTACACTGTGTCCTCCAACATACTGTGTCCTCCAGTACACTGTGTCCTCCAGTATACTGTGTCCTCCAACACACTGTGTCCTCAGTACACTGTGTCCTCCAATACTGTGTCCCAGTACACCTGTGTCCTCCAGCTCACTTATGTCCTCCAACACACTGTGTCCTCCAGTACACTGTGTCCTCCAACATACTGTGTCCTCCAGTACCTGTGTCCTCCAGTCTGTGTCCTCCAACACACTGTGTCCTCCAGTATACTGTGTCCTCCAGTACACTGTGTCCTCCAACATACTGTGTCCTCCAACATACTGTGTCCTTCAACATACTGTGTCCTCCAGTACACTGTGTCCTCCAGTACACTGTGTCCTCCCAGTACACTGTGTCCTCCAGTATACTATGTCCTCCAACACACTGTGTCCTCCAGTACACTGTGTCCTCAACATACTGTGTCCTCCAGTACTGTGTCCTCCAGTATACTGTGTCCTCCAACACACTGTGTCCTCCAGTATACTGTGTCCTCCAGTACACTGTGTCCTCCAACATACTGTGTCCTCCAACATACTGTGTCCTTCAACATACTGTGTCCTCCAGTACACTGTGTCCTCCAGCATACTGTGTCCTCCAACCTGTGTCCTCCAGTACACTGTGTCCTCCAGTACACTGTGTCCTCAACATACTGTGTCCTCCAGTACACTGTGTCCTCCTATACCTGTCCTCCAACATACTGTGTCCTCCAAACACACTGTGTCCTCAACACACTGTGTCCTCCAACACACTGTCCTCCAACACACTGTGTCCTCCAACACACTGTCCTCCAACACACTGTGCTCCAGTACACTGTGTCCTCCAACACACTGTCCTCCAACACACTGTGTCCTCCAACACACTGTGTCCTCCAACACACTGTGTCCTCCAACACACTGTGTCCTCCAGTACACTGTGTCCTCCAACATACTGTGTCCTCCAGTACCCTGTGTCCTCCAACACAGTGTCCTCCAGTACTGTGTCCTCAGTACACTGTATCCTCCAGTATACTGTGTCCTCCAATACACTGTGTCCTCCAACACACTGTGTCCTCCAATACACTGTGTCCCTACACACTGTGTCCTCCAACACACTGTGTCCTCCAGCACACTGTGTCCTCCAGTACACTGTGTCCTCCAACATACTGTGTCCTCCAGTACACTGTGTCCTCCAGTATACTGTGTCCTCCAACACTGTGTCCTCCAGTACACTGTGTCCTCCAGTACACTGTGTCCTCCAACATACTGTGTCCTCCAGTACACTGTGTCCTCCAGTATACTGTGTCTCAACTGTGTCAACATACTGTGTCCTCAACATACTGTGTCCTCCAACATACTGTGTCTCCAGTACACTGTGTCCTCCAGTATACTGTGTCCTCAACACACTGTGTCCTCCAGTACACTGTGTCCTCCAGTACACTGTGTCCTCCAGTACCTGTGTCCTCAACATACTGTGTCCTCCAGTACACTGTGTCCTCAATGCTCACTGTGTCCTCCAGTACAATGTGTCCTCCAGTACACTGTGTCCTCCAGTACACTGTGTCCTCCAACACACTGTGTCTCCAGTACACTGTGTCTCCAGTTACTGTGTCCTCCAGTACAATGTGTCCTCCAGTACACTGTGTCCTCCAACACACTGTGTCCTCCAACACACTGTGTCCTCAGTACTGTGTCCTCCAACACACTGTGTCCTCCAACACACTGTGTCCTAACCACTGTGTCCTCCAACACTGTGTCCTCCAACACACTGTGTCCTCCAACACACTGTGTCCTCCAGTACACTGTGTCCTCCAACATACTGTGTCCTCCAGCACACTGTGTCCTCCAACACACTGTGTCCTCGTACACTGTGTCCTCCAGTACACTGTATCTCCAGCATACTGTGTCCTCCAGTACACTGTGTCCTCCAACACTGTGTCCTCAGCACACTGTGTCCTCCAACACCTGTGTCCCCAACACACTGTGTCCTCCAACACACTGTGTCCTGCAACTGTGTCCTCCAACATACTGTGTCCTCCAGTACACTGTGTCCTCCAGCATACTGTGTCCTCCAACACACTGTGTCCTCCAGTACACTGTGTCTCCAGTACTGTGTCCTCAACATACTGTGTCCTCCAGTACACTGTGTCCTAGTATACTGTGTCCTCCAGTACACTGTGTCCTCCAAGCATACTGTGTCCTCCAACATACTGTGTCCTCCAACATACTGTGTCCTCCAGTACACTGTGTCCTCCAGTATACTGTCTCCAACACACTGTGTCCTCCAGTACACTGTGTCCTCCATGCTACTGTGTCCTCCAGTACACTGTGTCCTCCAACATACTGTGTCCTCCAGTACACCGTGTCCTCCAGTATACTGTGTCCTCCAGTAAACTGTGTCCCTGCAGTACTGTGTCCTCCAGTACACTGTGTCCTCCAACACATGTGTCCTCCAACACACTGTGTCTCAACACACTGTGTCCTCCAACACACTGTGTCCTCCAGTACACTGTGTCTCCCACTCTGTCTCCAACACACTGTGTCCTCCAACACACTGTGTCCTCAACACACTGTGTCCTCCAACATGTCCTCCAACACCTGTGTCCTCCAGTACACTGTGTCCTCCAACATACTGTGTCCTCAGTACTGTGTTCAACACCTGTCTCCAGTACTGTGTCCTCAGTACCTGTATCCTCCAGTATACTGTGTCCTCCAGCACACTGTGTCCTCCAACACACTGTGTCCTCAACCTGTGTCCTCCAACACACTGTGTCCTCCAACACTGTGTCCTCCAACACACTGTGTCCTCCAACACACTGTGTCCTCCAACACACTGTGTCCTCCAACACACTGTGTCCTCCAACACACTGTGTCCTCCAATACACTGTGTCCTCCAACACACTGTGTCCTCCAACACACTGTGTCCTCCAACACACTGTGTCCTCCAACACACTGTGTCCTCCAACACACTGTGTCCTCCAACACACTGTGTCTCCAACACCTGTGTCCTCAACACCTGTGTCCTCACACACTGTACACTGTGTCCTCCAATACACTGTGTCCTCCAACACTGCTGTGTCTCCAACACACTGTGTCTCCAACACCTGTGTCTCCAACACCTGTGTCCTCCAGACACACTGTGTGTCCTCCAGTACACTGTGTCTCCAACACACTGTGTCCTCCAACATACTGTGTCCTCCAATACACTGTGTCCTCCAACATACTGTGTCCTCCAACACACTGTGTCCTCCAACACACTGTGTCTCCAATACACTGTGTCCTCCAACACACTGTGTCCTCCAATACACTGTGTCCTCCAACACACTGTGTGCTCCAACACACTGTATCCTCCAGCACACTGTGTCTCCAACATACTGTGTCCTCCAACACACTGTGTCCTCCAACACACTGTATCCTCCAGTACACTGTGTCCTCCAACATACTGTGGTCCTCCAACACACTGTGTCCTCCAACATACTGTGTCCTCCAGTACACTGTGTCCTCCAACATACTGTGTCCCTCCAGTACACTGTGTCCTCCAACATACTGTGTCCTCCAAACACACTGTGTCCTCCAACATATCTGTCCCTCCAACACACTGTGTCCTCCAACACACTGTGTCCCTCCAGTACACTGTATCCTCCAACATACTGTGTCCTCCAACACACTGTGTCCTCCAACACACTGTGTCCTCCAATACACTGTGTCCTCCAACACAATGTGTCCTCCAATACACTGTGTCCTCCAACATACTGTGTCCCAATACACTGTGTCCCTCCAACACACTGTGTCCCAATACACTGTGTCCTCCAACACACTGTGTCTCCAACACACCTGTGTCCTCCAACACACTGTGTCCCTCCAATACACTGTGTCCTCCAACATACTGTGTCCTCCAATACACTGTGTCCTCCAAAACACTGTGTCCTCCAACACACTGTCTCTCCAGTACACTGGGTCCTCCAACATACTGTGTCCTCCAATACACTGTGTCCTCCAACACACTGTGTCCCTCCAACATACTGTGTCCTCCAACACACTGTGTCCCTCCAACACACTGTGTCCTCCAACACACTGTGTCCCTCCAACACTGTGCCTCCAACACACTGTGTCCTCCAACACACTGTGTCCTCCAACACACTGTGTCCTCCAGCACACTGTGTCCTCCAACACACTGTGTCCTCCAATACACTGGTCCTCCAACACACTGTGTCCTCCAGTACACTGGGGTCTCCAACATACTGTGTCCCTCCAACACACTGTGTCCTCCAATACACTGTGTCCCTCCAACAACTGTGTCCTCCAACACACTGTGTCTCCAGCACACTGTGTCCTCCAGTACACTGTGTCCCTCCAACACACTGTGTCCCAGTACACTGTGTCCTCCAACATACTGTGTCCTCCAACACACTGTGTCCTCCCCACATACTGTGTCCTCCACACACTGTGTCCCCCAACACTGTGTCCCAACACACTGTGTCCCTCCAGTACACTGTGTCCCAGTACACTGTGTCCTCCAACATACCGTGTCCTCCAACACACTGTGTCCTCCAACAGGTCTCCAACACACTGTATCCTCCAGTACACTGTGTCCTCCAACATACGCGTCCTCCAATACACTGTGTCTCCAACACACTGTGTCCTCCAGTACACTATGTGTCCTCCAATGAGTGCCTCCAACACACTGTGTCCTCCAACACACTGTGTCCTCCAACACACTGTGTCCTCCAACACACTGTGTCCCTGACACTGTGTCCTCCAGTACACTGTGTCCTCCAAACACGTCTCCAACACACTGTTCCTCCAACACACTGTGTCCCTCCAGTACACTGTGTCCTCCAACACACTGTGTCCCTCCAACATACTGTGTCCCAGGTCCAACACACTGTGTCCTCCAGCACCAGTCCCCAACACACTGTGTCCTCCAATACACTGTGTCCTCCACACACTGTGTCCCTCCAACACACTGTGTCCTCCAATACACTGTGTCCTCCAACACACTGTGTCCTCCAGCACACTGTGTCCCCAACACACTGTGTCCCTCCAATACACTGTGTCCTCCAACACACTGTGTCCCCAATACACTGTGTCCTCCAACACACTGTGTCCTCCAATACACTGTGTCCTCCAACACACTGTGTCCCACACTGTGTCCTCCAACACTGTGTCCTCCAACACACTGCGTCCTCCAATACACTGTGTCCCCAATACACTGTGTCCCAGTATACTGTGTCCTCCAACACACTGTGTCCTCCAGCACACTGTGTCCCACACACTGTGTCCCAACACACTGTCCTCCAACACACTGTGTCCCAGTACACTGTGTCCTCCAGCACACTGTGTCCTCCAACACACTGTGTCCCTCCAATACACTGTGTCCTCCAGCACACTGTGTCTCCAACACACTGTGTCCCTCCAATACACTGTGTCCCTCCAATACACTGTGTCCTCCAGTACACTGTGTCCTCCAACATACTGTGTCTCCAACACACTGTGTCCTCTCCAATACACTGTGTCTCCAACATACGTCCTCCAGTACACTGTGTCCTCCAACATACTGTGTCCAACATACTGTGTCCCTCCAGCACACTGTGTCCTCCACACACTGTGTCCTCCCACACACTGTGTCCCTCCAGTACACTGTCTCCACACACTGTGTCCTCCCACACACTGTGTCCTCCAGCACACTGTGTCCTCCAGTACACTGTGTCCTCCAACAAACTGGTCCTCCAATACACTGTGTCTCTAACACACTGTGTCCTCCAACATACTGTGTCCTCCAACACACTGTGTCCTCCAACATACTGTGTCTCCAGTACACTGTGTCCTCCAACATACTGTGTCCTCCAGCACACTGTGTCCTCCAGTATACTGTGTCCAGCACACTGTGTTCCTCCAGTACACTGTGTCCTCCAACATACTGTGTCCCTCCAATACACTGTGTCCTCCAACATACTGTGTCCTCCAATACACTGTGTCCTCCAACATACTGTGTCCTCCAGTACACTATGTCCTCCAGTACACTGTGTCTCCAGTACACTGTGTCCTCAAGTACACTGTGTCCTCCAGCACTATGTCCTTCAGTAACACTCTATACTCCAGGTTATTGTGTGTCGTCCCCTACAACTCTTTTTCTCTCTGGCGTCGCCCGTGTGACTGGCTGTCCTCACAGCGTCCAGTCCCTCCTCGCCTCCCCCTCTCATATACATACCAACAACAGCAAAAATCTTTTTTTTTCATTTTTTAGAACAGGAAAATTGCATGATATATTACATACATTCATTCATGAGGTACCTGATGCAACGAAATTATTATACATGGCATTTTGTGTACGTGAAGCAACAGGGTGTGAAAAAGACCTTATCTCTTGTTTATATAAAAGAACATTTCCTAAACATTCATATAAAAAGCTTAATTTAGAACGTTAGAAAATGATAAATTAAAAACATTTGTATATGAAGGAATACTCCGGAACGTTCATATTAAAATTCTCAAACGTTCACATTCAAATCACATTCTCAAAACGTTTTTATGAAAGCATATTATCCTTCGGAAAAGTTTTATATAAATGAAAAACAAACAAAACAGTGATAGGTTTTGTCACTTGTGATGGAAGTCTGTTTGGGGCGTCATAACGGGAGTTTATAGATACTAGTGTTTGTGTGTCAGTAATAATTAAAAGATTATTGAGAGAACAGTGTAGCCAAGGGCAGAATATACACAAGACATAAATTTACAGAGATACGAGGAGTGGGTCATGTAACATAATGAGTACAACAAGAAGAAGAAACATGTAGTAGGCAGCGACCAAACAGGGAGGTACTACCGCCTGGGATGATATTGGAAGCATAATGTGTTGTCTATGGTAGACCCTGCTGCCATATGTGACCAACTCCCAGGTTGATGATCTGACTTCCTGCCTCATTTACACACAATTGCAAGATTTCTAATGTTATTCTTACTATTGACAACACGTCATATATAACCTTTCCCACTCTTGATCTGTTCTATTTTTTCTATTCTTTTATTCTCCTTTGTTATCAGTTGACAGAAATATTGAAGTGGGGCCTTCTCGGATGGGTCCCAATGGTCGGGAAGGTTGTGAACCCCAGGGCCGACCTGGGGCCGCATACTCAGAACACCTCATCAGTTTCGTACAGTAGCAGAGATACAGTGCCGTAACTTACAGACTCCTTATAGTCCCGTAAATTTCTCATACACAAAATTTAATTACAGTCCCGTAAGCAGTCCGAAACTCTTGTGTTTACACTATAAATTCAGTTCTCTTGTCCGAAGGTAAATGGCAGTGCAGGGGCTAGTTGGCCAATCGTCGCTCAGTTAACAAAATCATCAACCAATCTCATGAAAAGGAGAAATCAGCTGGACAATTTTGTAATTAAGAAGATTTGTGATCAGGTGAGAAGGCCGAGTCACTTGACCATCTGACCTGACCACCAACCGTTGTGTGCTATTTAAAGATTAGTAGGGTCATTACCTAATACCTGACCATTGTGGACCTGGTCTCACCCTCCTCTGTATATATACACCTTGATTTGTATTACTCTCTCTAGTCTGTACTCACCCATGAAGATGTGAATTACACGAAAGCGCTTGGGAACTTCGTGTTTTCTTCTTTCCTTGTGGTTATCAGCATATATATATATATATATACTGTATATATATATAATATATATATATATATATATATATATATATATATATATATATATATATATATATATATATATATATATATATATATATATATATATATATAAAACAAAGAAGTATGTCTGTGTGTGTTTGTGTGTATGTGTGTCTGCCCAAGAATCTCGGAAAGTACTTTACCGATCTGTAGATGGATGGTGTTATATGTAATGATGTTGGATGGTGTTATATGTAGTGATGATGGATGATGTAATATGTAGTGATGAGGATGGATGGTGTTATATGTAGTGATGATGGGTGGTGTTATATGTAGTGATGATGGATGATGTTATATGCAGTGATGATGATGGATGGTGTTATATGTAGTGATGATGGATGGTGTTATATGTAGTGATGATGGATGATGTTATATGTAGTGATGATGGATGGTGTTATATGTAATGATGTTGGATGGTGTTATATGTAGTGATGATGGTTGATGTTATATGTAGTGATGATGATGGATGGTGTTATATGTAGTGATGATGGGTGGTGTTATATGTAGTGATGATGGATGATGTTATATGTAGTGATGATGATGGATGGTGTTATATGTAGTGATGATGGATGGTGTTATATGTAGTGATGGATGATGTTATATGTGGCTGATGATGGATGTGGTGTTATATGTGTGATGATGGATGGTGTTATATGTGGTGATGGATGGTGTTATATGGTGTTTAGTGGATGGTGTTATATGTTTGATGTTGGATGGTGTTATATACTTAGTGATGATGGATGATGTTATATGTAGTGATGATGATGGATGGTGTCATGAGTGAAGTGATGATGGGTGGTGTTATGTAGTGATGATGGATGATGTTATGTAGTGATGATGATGGATGGTGTTATATGGTGATGATGGATGGTGTTATATGTAGTGATGATGGATGGTGTTATATGACGATATTGGATGGTATTATATGTAGTGATGATGGATGATGTTATATGTAGTGATGATGATGGATGGTGTTATATGTAGTGATGATGGATGGTGTTATATGTAGTGATGATGGATGATGTTATATGTAGTGATGATGGATGGTGTTATATGTAGTGATGATGGATGATGTTATATATAGAATATGAAAAGTATCCCTCTGTTGTCATTGGCAACATGGATAAGAAATGTGAATACTGCGATGCAAAGAAGTACAAAGGAGAATCTGCTGGACTGTGCTGCTCTCATGGGAAAGTACGACTGCCAAATTTGGAAAAACCACTACAACCATTGAAGACTCTCATGCTGGGAACAACACCAGAGTCAAAACACTTCTTGGAAAATATACGGAAGTACAATTTATGCTTCCAGATGACATCCTTTGGAGCTACCAGAGTAGTTCGTGAGCACGGATACATGCCCACATTCAAAGTCCAGGGTCAAGTCTGTCACAAAGCAGGATCCTTCTTACCACTGGAAGATGAGCAGGCAAAGTTCCTCCAAATCTACTTCATGGGAGATCATGAAAAGCAGACTACTATCAGGTGTGGCAACATTCAAGGTGTCAGACATGACATTGTCCTGTCTATCCAAGAAATGCTGCATGAGCGTAACACGTATGTATGTATGTACAGTCATTTAAAAATGCCCTAGAAAACATGCCTTCTGACGAGTACAAAGTCAGGAACAAAGCAGACACCTTAATGCACTACAGTGAGACAATGTGGAGCCTCCCGGAGGGTGGCGTCCTACCGTGGCCTAGCGAAAGAGCTGCCTGGAGGGCGGCGATTCATAGTATGCCCGTTCGGCATCCTGACCTTGTAGTCCCGAAACCTGCCGATGCCCATCACTATGCCCACCTTGTCCCAACGTTTCGTAGTCGGGTCCTGGACGCGGACAAGGGCACCAATCTCCAGCGGCTGAAAAGGGCGGGCACGGTTGTCATACCGAGCTTTGGCGTCCTGGGCACGTGTAGCGGCACGGCGGTTGCAGCTCTCGGCTCTGGTCTGCCACTCCTTCGCAAAGGCCTTGGCGTGTGCAGGAACGCAAGAGCGGAGAGGGTGACCATACAGGATCTAAGCAGTCGAGCGTCCTGTGTGGGTGGGAGTATGACGTAACTCCAGGAGTCCTTTGCCAAACGCCTCACAGTCTATGTTGCCTGAAGGGGCCACCTTGAGGATGAGGTGCTTGACTGTCTTGACTGCAGCCTCAGCATGGCCGTTTGACTGTGGGTAGTGGGGTGTTGACACGATGTGGCGGACTCCCCAACGCTCCAGGAATCCTGTGAAGTCCCGGCTGGTGAACTGTGGCCCACCGTCCATACGCAGGCGTACGGGGACGCCCAGGTCACGAAAGAGGTGCCGGAAGTGGCTAATGGTGGCCGCGGACGTCGTGTCCGAGCCACAGATTACCACCACAGGCCAGCCAGAGAGTCGGTCGGCGACAACTAGGAAATGTTTCCCAGCTGTGCTGAAGAAATCAGCCGACACGGACTCGAAGGACCTGGTGGGTTCGTCGTCGCACAAGAGGGCCTCCTGCTGTTGACTGGGCTGCATGATCTGGCACTGCTCACAGGCACGGACCGTATTGACGATATCCGCGTCAATGCCGGGCCAGTACACAGCCTGCCTTGCACGGCACTTGGTGGCCTCTGCTCCACGATGGCTGTCGTGTAAGCGGGCCAGAACGCAACGACGGAGAGCTGTAGGGACGACCACACGGGCACCGTACAGGACGAGGTCCCCATCTGCATAGAGGTCCTCACGTATCTTCCAATACGGGTGTAGGGCGTTGTGGAGGTCAAAACCGTCGCAAGGGAACCCAGTCCTCACACTCTCCAAGAGCTGAGTGTAGGAGGGGTCATCGCGTGCCGCGGTCCGTAGTTCCTCAAGGGCCAGATCGCCGTCGGGTGGCGACACTGAGGCCTGGGTGCTGGCGAGGGACTGTATGGCCTGCAAAGTGACTATGTTGCTGACGGAGAAACCGGCCTCGGTGCTGAGCATCTCGTCTTCATGTGTCGGGCGGCTGACTGGGGAGCGGGAGAGGGCATCCGGGATGCACAACTCCTTACCTGCGCGCCAAGCCGTGGTGAAGACGAAGGCCAAAATCTTCTCCTTCAGGCGCTGGAGGCGGGGATTCTCGATGGCATCCAGCGAATAGTGGTTAAGACTGGGGACCAAGGGCCTGTGGTCTGTGATGAGGTCGAAGTGCTGTAGGCCAATCAAGTAGAACTTGCACTTCAATAAGGCCCATACCACTGCCAGCAGCTCCAGCTCGATGGTAGCGTAGCGAAACTCAGCATCGGTGAGGAAGCGAGAGCCACACTGTACGAGCCGGTACTTTCCTCCACCGTGATCCTGGAGAAGGGCGTAACCAACCCCGTACAGGCGCGACGCGTCTGTCTGGAGGACGGTGGGGAGCGCTGGATCGAAAGTAGCGAGGATAGGTGGACTTGACAGGGCCTCCTTCACCTTATGAAAGGTGAGGTCGTGGTCAGGGGTCCACGTGAACGTCCTCTTGGGGCTCATCAGGGGGCGGAGACGTCAGGAGAAAATTCTGCCAGCTGGTTCACCAGGCCCATGAAAGACCTGAGATCCGTAAGGTTGGCAGGTTTGGCAAAGTCCGCTATGGCGCGAACTGTCTCCGGGTCCGCAGCAATGCCATCCCTTGAGAGTCGGTAGCCGCAGAAAGACACTGCTGATTTTGCCAAGACAAACTTCTCGGCATTCAGAGTGATGCCGTGCGTCCTACACCTGGTCAGTACCTCGTCGATGCGGCGAAGATGCGTCAGGTAGTCCTCATCGTAGAGGAGGACGTCATCCACTACCTTACCCAGTTGGTCACGCCTTGAAGTGCCATGTTACCACGGAGACAGAAGGCGTCCCCCGTAGCAGCGAATCCCATAGGGCCACGGCAGTAGCGGAAGCGTCCGTAAGGCGTGATGAAAGTGGTCCGTGGCTGACCCTCCTTCTTCAGTGGGATCTGCCATTAACCACAGAGGGCGTCCATTGTCGAAAAGTACTGTACCTTCGGATCCACACTCCGTATAGCTGCAAAAGGTGTGGGTGAAGGGTGGGCGGGATGGGACACCTGGCTGTTAAGCTTAGACAAGTCGGTAGTAATCCGCACTCCACCGTTAGTCTTAGCCACAGCGACTAGAGGGTGGCACCAAGGGGACGGGTCACCACCAACGGGAACGATGACACCCTGGGCCACCATGGAATCCAGTTCCTTCTTGACTGAATCCCTGAAGGCGAGAAGGATTAACCGGGGAGTGTGTATGGCAAACGGCTGTGCATCTTCCCGCAGGTGTATCCTCGTAGGCGGACCCGCCATATCCTTCAGTGGCGCGGTCCGTAGGGCCTCCTTCGTCACCAGCACTTCCGAGTTCTCCTTCAGGAAGTAGGCCCTTGCGGCTGAAGGAGACGTCTCGCTGTGAAGAGGAAGCAGCCGTGACTTGGGTGGAGGCGGGGCGGGAGTGGACACGGGTTCTTAGCAGCTCTGAGCCGCAGCACCAGGCGCGTCGCTCGTTGACTCACGCACCCTGCTGGCGGTGTACCGAGCAGCTGGGATCTGCTCAGGAAAGTCTCTGGGCACCACGCCTAACTCCTTGCAGTGCTCCCACGACAACAAGGGTGTAGCGAGAGTAGGCTGCACGTCCATCCATCCGTGACACGACCTGTCGCCGTAGGTGATCTCCGCTTGAAAGGAGCCCACAGCGTCCGGCATCTGGGAACCGTCCGCATTGTAGTACAGCAGCTGCGGCGGTGGTCCCAGGTCGCGTTTGGTGAGGCCCAGTTTCTGGAGGTGCTTCAGGCCTACCACCGTAGCATCAACGCCGGTGTCAGGTATCACCTCGATGTAACCCGACACATCACCGTGTGTGACGGCGACGCGGATGGTAGGGGAAGGGGTAGCTCTGGGGCGTGTGGTCGATTCCACCCTCCTGATGTGACTCAGGTGCTGCTTGGGGCTGCGTGGGCCATCTGAAGGGGGCTGCGTGTGAACCACCCTGAGGGAAATGCGCTGCTTTCCTCCTCGTCTCGGGCTTTTGGGCTTGGGTTGGTGGCAGCACTTGTCGTAGTGTCCATAGCGACCCCAGGCCTGACACTTGTGGTCTCGTGCAGGACACCTGTCTGTGTTAGACCAGTGGCCCTTACGGTCACATCCACGACCCAGTGCGTCGGCGGCCGGGCATGTCTTAGGGCCATGCTGCTTTCCACTGCTGCCACAGGAAGCACTAGGCGGAGGCGTGGAAGAACGTGTGGCAGCCTTCACGTTGTTGGCCGCCTTCTTATCCTTCTTGTATTGTGAGATAGCTCTCACAGCAGGTGGGGCCCGTAAGGCAGAGGTGGCGGACTTGGTGGCCTCGTATGACCGACATTCAGTCACTACCACCTGGAGTGTGGAGGCATCGTCCAGGGGGATGAGTCGCTGCACCAACTCTTCTTGCCTGACACCTGTCAAGATCCCGTGCTTGATCCAGGCTTCCTCACATTCCCGGCTGTGAGCCTTGGGGGAGTTCTTGATTAACATTTGTTTTACAGTGCATGAGTTTTTAAATGCCACATTAACGTTCCAGATTTTCAGTTGTAAAGGAATTTGAGAGAAATTTTTGTGAAATAGTAATACTAGGAGATTCTTATGGTCATGGGTGGGCTTGGGATCAGTTCTATAAAAAGATTTCTTAGTAATGTTAAGGCATTTGTCTATAAAAGATCTAGGGCACTTAAGGTTTGAGCCAATATTATAGATATATTTATATTCCTCATCAATGAATTCCGGGCTGCAAATTCTCAAAGCACGTAAAAACATTGATGAAAATACTCACTGTTTGACTCTATTATGGTGGGCAGAATAATAATGAATGTATGAACACACATTAGTAGGTTTTCTATAAATACTGAACTTAAAGGTGTTACCTATTCTGTGGATCAGACAGTCTAGGAATGGCAATTTACAGTCGTGCTCTAATTCCACAGTGAATTTGATCGAGGGGGCTAAGTTATTAAGTTGTGGTAGGAAAGCTTTTAGGTCCTCATTACATGGCCAGAGATATATTACATCATCTACATATCTAAACCAGACTGCTGAAGGTGGTAAAATGTTGCTTAATAGTTTCCTCTCAAAGAATTCCTTATATAAGTTGCTTAATACTGGTGAAAGCGGATTACGCATTGCCATACTAAATTTTTGAGCATAATTTTCTCCATTGACTTCAAATTTACAATACTTAATACATAGTTTGATGAGTTCGATGAAGTCGTCTTTCGAGACGGGCAATGAAATATTGTCCAGGGAATCTATGAGGAACTCCAGTAAATCATCAACTGGGACCTTTGTAAAGAGTGATGTTATATCAAAACTGACCTTGATCTCACTCTCCTCTACTGTATATATTAGTCTTGTCAAGTACTTCTCCTTAGTCTGCACTCACCCCTGAAGATGTGAATTACACGAAAGCGCTTGGGAACTTCGTGGTGTTTTCTTGTTTCCCTGTGGTTATCAGCATATATATATATATATATATATATATATATATATATATATATATATATATATATATATATATATATATATATATATATATATATATATATATATATAGATATATATATATATATATATATATATATATATATATATATATATATATATATATATATATATATATATATATATATATATATATATATATATATATATATTATACAGTGCACCATCAGTAGAGCACAATGTGCCAGCAATACACCAAAACACAGGTAACACTAACAGGTGCTCCAGTCACTACGGCTCATTCTGAAAATCTCGTTAACAAATATTGTCCCTCATCGCTGCCGCTTGTGTGCCTGTGTCCACATTTTGCATAACAAAGGGTGAGGCATCGGTGCGCTCTGGTGATGTTAGTTCCCGGAGAGGCCCGAGTTTTATTGTTCCTCTCTCCCATACCCCGAGTTTTATTGTTCCTCTCCACCATACTGCGAGTTTTATTGTTCCTCTCCACCATACCGCGTGTTTTATTGTTCCTCTCCACCATACCGCGAGTTTTATTGTTCCTCTCTCCCATACCCCGAGTTTTATTGTTCCTCTCCACCATACCGCGTGTTTTATTGTTCCTCTCCACCATACCGCGTGTTTTATTGTTCCTCTCCACCATACCGCGAGTTTTATTGTTCCTCTCCACCATACCGTGAGTTTTATTGTTCCCCCACCCATACCGCGTAGGTTTTATTGTTCCTCTCCACCATACTGCGAGTTTTATTGTTCCTCTCCACCATACCGCGTGTTTTATTAATTCCTCTCCCACCATAATGCGAGTTTTATTGTTCTCTCCACCATACCGCGAGTTTTATTGTTCCTCTCCACCATACTGCGAGTTTTATTGTTCCTTCCACCATACCGCGAGTTTTATTGTTCCACCATACCGAGTTTTATTGTCTTCCACCATACCGTGAGTTTTATTGTTCTCTCCCACCATACCGCGAGTTTTATTGTTCCTTCCACCATACCACACGAGTTTTATTGTTCCTTCCACCATACTGCGAGTTTATTGTTCCTCCACCACACCACGAGTTTTATTGTTCCTCTCCACCATACCGCAGGGTTTTGTTCCTCTCCTGATACCGTGAGTGTTTATTGTTCCTCTCCACCATACCGTGAGTTTTATTGTTCCTCTCTACCATACCATGAGTTTATTGTTCCTCTCTCCCATACCGTGAGTTTTATTGTTCCTTTCACCATACCGCGAGTTTTATTGTTCCTCTCTCCCATACCACGAGTTTTATTGTTCCTCTCCCACCACACTGCATGTTTTATTGTTCCTCTCCACCATACCGCGTGTTTGTTATTTTTCTCTCCACCATACCGCGTGTCTTATTGTTCCTCTCCACACTATGCCTGTTTTATTGTTCCTCTCCCCATACTGCGAGTTTTATTGTTCCTCTACCATACTGCGGTTTTATTGTTCCTCTCCACCATACCGCGAGTTTTATTGTTCCTCTCCACCATGCGTGTTTTATTGTTCCTCTCCACCATACTGCGAGTTTTGTTGTTCCTCTCCACCATACTGCGGGTTTATTGTTTCCTCTCCACCATACCGCGAGTTTTTGTTGTTCCTCTCCACCATACCACGAGTTTTTTTGTTCCTCTCCACCATGCACGAGGTTTTATTGTTCCTCTCCACCATACTGCGAGTTTTACTGTTCCTTGTCAAACAGAGCTGTCAATATTAAAACTTAAAAATGCTGTGCTCTGTCTTCCGTGGATTCTTGCCAATGCCGCGAGTTTTGAATGGTACACAGCGTCGCCCCATATATTTTAGTGTTGTGTGTCAGGCTGTGTGTGTTATGTCGACGTCTATTGTTCCTGGTATATTGTGACTCCTGACTCCTCTTTCTCTGCATCCTAGATAGATATTTAGATAGATAGATATAGACAACGCAGATATACAGTTCCAAATATATGGACACTTGGGATGTACTTGGCCCCATAGATCTTGCATATATACAACTTCCGGTTGCCAAAAAGTCAATAGTCTGTATGTATCAATAAGACATTATAATGCAGACAGACAATAAACAGACAAAGGTGAGACAGACATAGACGTAAAGGGAGAATAGGAACGAAGACACAATAAAGATGCAAAAAATATTTCGTCATCATCTTTCGACACACAAATGGTTACTCCTGAATATTATGGAGATGAATGTAATCCTGTTGAGTGTTCTAATGTCATTATGTTAACAGTCGGACAACATATGTCTCTTGTGATTCATGTAACTTATGTGTTTTGTGATTCATGTAACTTATGTGTTTTGTGATTCATGTAGCATATGTGCTTTGTGATTACTGTAGCATATGTGCTATGTGACTCATGTAAAATATGTTATTTGTAATTCATGTAACATATGTGCTTTGTGTGTGGTGTAGCGTCTGCTGGGTGTGTGTGGTGTAGTGTCTGCTGGGTATATATGGTATAGTGTCTGCTGGGTGTGTGTGGTGTAGCGTCTGCTGTCTGTGTGGCGTAGTGTCTGCTGTGTGTATGTGGTATGGTGTCTGCTGGGTGTATGTGGTGCAGTGTCTGCTGGGTGAGTGTGTGTGTTTGTGTAGTGTCTGCTGATTGTGCGTTTGTGTGGTGTAGTGTCTGCTGTGTGTATGTAGTGTAGTGTCTGCTGGGTGTATGTGGTATGGTGTCTGCTGGTGAATGTGGTATAATGTCTGCTGGGTGTGTGTGGTGTAGTGTCTGCTGGATTATGTGGTGTGGTGGCTGCTGGGAGTATGTGGTGTAATGTCTGCTGGGTGTATGTAGTGTAGTGTCTTCTGGGTGAATGTGATGTAGTGTCTGCTGGGAATATGTGGTTTGTTGGTGTAGTGTCTGCTGGGAGTATGTGGTGAATCGTCTGCTTGGTGTGTGGTATAGTGTCTGCTGGGTGTGTTTGTGCTGTAGTGTCTGCTGAGTCTGTCGTGTAATGTCTTCTGTGTGTGTGTCGTGTAGTGTTTGCTAAGTGTGTGTGTGATGTGTGTCTGCTGAGTGTATGTGGTGTAGTGTCTGCTGGATGTGTGTGGTGTATTGTCTGCTGGGTGTGTGGTATAGTGTTTGCTGGGTGTGTTTGGTGTAGTGTCTGCTGGGTGTGTGTGGTGTTGAGCGGAGGGTGATGGCCTATGTTCACCCACCAGCGTCGCTTCAGTCCTCAGGGGGCCCTGTGCTGGTAGTTCCAATAGCCGCCGTGTTTCCAATATTCTAAGGTGGTTCAATAGCCGCCGTGTTTCAATATTCCTAAAGTGGTTCAATAGCCGCCGTGTTTCCAATATTCCTGAGTGGTTCCAATAGCCGCCGTGTTTCAATATTTCTAAGTGGTTCAATAGCCGCCGTGTTTCAATATTCTAGAGTGGTTCCAATAGCCGCCGTGTTTCAATATTCCTAAGGTAGTTCCAATAGCCGCCGTGTTTCAATATTCCTAAGGTAGTTCCAATAGCCGCTGTTTCAATATTCCTAAGGTAGTTCAATAGCCGCCGTGTTTCAATATTCCTAAGGTAGTTCCAATAGCCGCCGTGTTTCAATATTCCTAAGGTAGTTCCAATAGCCGCCGTGTTTCAATATAAGGTAGTTCCAATAGCCGCCGTGTTTCAATATTCCTAAGGTAGTTCCAATAGCCGCCGTGTTTCAATATTCCTAAGGTAGTTCCAATAGCCGCCGTGTTTCAATATTCCTAAGGTAGTTCCAATAGCCGCCGTGTTTCAATATTCCTAAGGTAGTTCCAAGAGCCGCCGTGTTTCAATATTCCTAAGGTAGTTCCAATAGCCGCCGTGTTTCAATATTCCTAAGGTAGTTCCAATAGCCGCCGTGTTTCAATATTCCTAAACCTAATTTCACAAATAAAAGTCAGTCAATAATAAAATATGATTTCCAAAAACAAAATTATTTAATAATCATTCGTCCCGGCCTATGTGACCCAACACAGTGTTATTGGTAGTGAAAAGGGGATTGGGTGTTTTATACAACGGTCAGACACGTAGAACATTCTCTTACCTCAACCGTCTGATAATACAGTTGCGGCCGCTGTTTGTTTAGCCGTAGACTGGCACTGGTTGCTCTTGGGCCGAGACTGAGCCTGTAGTCAGGACCACAACATGTCCTCAGAAAAATCGCTAATTTTAGGTTAAAAAAAATTACTTGAAAATAACGAAAACTAACGAATAAAAATTTGAACAATTACATCGGTTCGATCACTGATGAGTTGTGGAGGGGCCTCTTTGACCCTCGGGGCCTGAGAGCTACAGCCCAGCTTAACCCTGGAGTTACTCTGTCACTGTCAAACACTGGCGCTGATGTAGGAATGGCGGATAGCAGCTGGTGGTCATCATACATAGTTATTTACTTAATGACCACCCAAACTAGACGTGGCTATGCCGAAGGAAGGGGCCAGTGACCTGTGTAGACCACTGGTAGATTTATGTTGGGAGTAATGATGTTTATGGCGTCATGATGAAGTAACCACAGTAAGATGCTACTCTTATTGTTATCACATAGTTGAAGTCATATTTATTGTGGAGATTTGGGAATTATAAATGCTCCTTCAACTATACAAATCTCAAGTACGTCCCAGTTTGGATTACTGTTTACAGGCATAGAAACTCTACTTCCAGAAAGACCTAACATCCCTAGAAAACAGCGGTTCTTAACCGGGGGGCACACCCCCATAAGGGGGCGTGAGTAATTTCCAAGGGGGTGGTGAACCCAGAGCAAAAATAAAGAATGATGTGTGTATGTCCTTATTTGGATTTTCGTGGGGGGGATTGTCGCTCCCCACAGGTACTTCAAAATATCGTAACTGGTAACTACGTCAATCAACATGTAAAATTCCACTAAAAGTGCGTGAATTAAGGTAATAATAATGTCGGGAAGTATACGATAATTTTATGAAGAAACGATAATTTTGAAGCTCCAGTACGATAATTCACATTTGAAAATTTGTCAACACTGATTGCGCGGGTTGCTTATACAGACTTTTTTGAATGATTAAAGTTATTAAAGTAACGAATGAAAAACTAGTTTCTCAATTTTCCTATTTAATTCAACAGGAAATTGTTTTAGATTTTTTTCGGTTTAGAATTTTATATGAAGGAAGGAGGGGGGGGGGCGTGGTGATGAGGACACACTGCTATGGGAGCGCGACCCTAAAAAGTTTAAGAACCACTGCTATAAGAGGTGCAACACAAAGTGACGAAGATGATTCCGGAACTACTTTGTCATCTCGCTTTTCCAAGTGGACTGGGGGCCTTAGGACTAACAACCCTTTAGACAAGGCACAATAGGGCAAATCTCATAGACATTCAAATTACTGAAAGGGATGGAAAACGTGAACCCGGGAAATTTTGCTGTTGTTGTTGTTGTCATGCACGAGGGGAACATCTCTACAAGCTCACCAAGTTATTATGCAGAACGAACATACTGAAATACTTCTTCACACAGCGGCTGGTAGACTTATGGAACTGTCTACCAGCCCAAGCTGTGGAGTCAAGAGCAGTACTGAGCTTCAAAATAGCCCTTGATAAAGTGCAAATATTACAATGGAAATTACGACGGGATGAGGGAGGAGATGAGGAGTATCCACTGGCCTGACTCACTAAGGTATAAGAACGCAGACACTACGTGAATATCATAGCCATTATATAAAGTGAACCATTTGATCGAGAAATATATAACCAAGACCAAACCCAGTGCCTCGAGGAATACGAGGGGATCCCTACACATAAACCATGCGACGGTCGACAAAGTTAAGAAGAAAACCCAGAAATTCAATACGTGGGTTAGGTCAAACGATGAGCAGGACAGGAGGATGCATGCAAGAGCCAGAAACCAAGCAAAGGGAGAGTGTAGAAGGGCTGAAAAGGAGTTCCAGAGGCTGGTTGCAAGCGAGGTCAAGTCAAACCCAAAGGTGTTTTATCGGTATGCAAAGTCGAAATAAAAAACGCGAGTAGGAGTATCAGACCTGAGAGGCTTGAAGATGGTAGTTACACAGATTCTGACCAGGACAAAACCGAGGCATTGAGCAGCTTCTTTTCCTCGGTGTTCACAAGAGAGGATGTGATTAACCTTCCTGCGTTTGAGGACAGACGGCTCGACACAGCATTGACCTACATTGTGTTCACAGAAGAGGGTATAAGAAATAAACTGTCAAACCTAAAGGGCCATAAGAGTCCCTCCCCTGACGTGGTGCATCCCAGAGTGCTAAGAGAGTTGTGTAACGAGCTTGCCGAGCCCCTGGAGATCCTGTTCTGTAAATGCCTGGATGAACAATAGGTCCCCAGTGATTGGAAAATGGCTTATGTGAGACCTATTTTCAAGAAGGGCGGTCGTCACTCCACTAATAACTAAAGACTAGTGGGCCTGACCAGCGTAGTATGTAAAGTACTTGAGAGCATTATAAGGGATGCCATGATGGAACATCTACAACGAAACAACCTTGTAAAGGATTCCTAACACGGTTTTATGTCGGGCGCTCCTACTTAACACAATTACTCTAGGTGCTGGATGTTTGGACCCAAATTCTGGAATGGGGTGGTAATATCGACAATATACAGGGTATACCTAGATTTTGGCAAGGCTTTCGACAGCATACCCCACGAAAGGCTGAAAGTTAAGCTGGAAGGGTACTGGATTCGGGGAAATGTCCTAGCGTGGATCGGAGACTTTCTTCATGACTGCAAGCAGTGTGTGCTGATTAGTAGCACGAAATCATCATGTGTATCCATCACAAGCGGGGTACCACAGGGCAGTGTATTGGGCCCGCTGTTGTTTGTTTCCTTCATAAATGACATGCCAGACGCTGTATCCATACACAAGTTTGCGGATGATGCGAAGTTATTTCGGGAATTAAGAACCAACCGGACTGTGAAGAGCTGCAAAAGGATCTCTGTGAGTCCAAGAATGGTCGAAGAAATGGCTGCTAAGATTCAACGTCACAAAGTGTAAGAGGCTACACCTTCGACATCCCAACGGTAAAGAGGCGTATCATGTGTCCTAACAGGACGAAGAAAGTGCATTAATTGAGACTGAATGTGTAAAGGACCTAAGTGTGTATGTTGACAATGAGCTGAAGTTCTCGGGCCAATGTGAGAAGAAAGTGAATCAGGCAACTAAATTATTACGAGGTCGTTCAACCTGCCAAAGAGTGTTGTGACGGCACCGAGTGTGAGCTCTTTCAAAACAAGACTTGACAAGCACTGGAGCAGGATCAGATACATTCAGGAGCCAGTGCATTGAATTGAAACAGTTTATTTAGCCAGAAAAAACACATATACAGAGTGGATAATAATAACAATATTAACATGGCTGAGCCAGTTGAGAACCTGAGCTCTCCTGTAGGCACCTGATATATACTGTACATTTATCTCAAGGAAGTATTATGTAACATTTAGTAACATCTGGAATAGTACAATAGCATGGTGGTAATAAGAACATCTCATAATGTTACCACGGTTATATTTATTATTATAAGTATATACATATATTAGTGGAATTGAAAAACATAAATATAATGGGGGAGCAGTACAACATGGGTTGTACAGTATTAAAGTTAAACAAGAGGACAGAGCTGTCAGGATTATGTCTAGTTGGCAAATATATTTATTGCAATGGTAATTTTTTATCTATTTACATGATAGTTTCCGATAAAACGGTTTTGATGGTACAATAAAAGTAGGTACTATATATATATATTTGGTATTACAAGAAATATTAATAATTTGACAATAAATATTTTTTAAGAGATGATTTAAAGGAAGGGAGCGTAGTCTTTGCTCGGGTGGGTGAGAGTAAGTTGTTCCACACCTTCAGACCGTGATATCTTACAGAGGTCTGGGACTGAGAGGAGCCCATGGAGTAGCTCTAGGTGCCTTAAGTTGTATCTCTGATTATTCCGGAACTGGAAATAATTATTATCAAGCAAGTGATTGATAGATTTGTAAACAAAGAGGGTACAGCAGTAGGTATTAATATCTTCGAATTTTAACATTTTCAATTTCGCCAATTTTTCGTTTGTATGATCTGTATATTTTTTTTTTCAAGTAGGTAATTGTCCGTACAACTCTCTTTTGTGCAGTAGAGAGGGATTGTGTTTTTGAAGAGCCAGAGGCCCCCCAAAGTGTGGAACAGTGTATCAGGTGTTGGTAGACAAGATCATGATAGATTTCTTTCATTGTTGTGAGAGTGAGTGACTGTCGAGTGTGATGCATGATACCGCACTGTTTATTGACTTTACTGAGAATGGCTTGTATGTGGTTTCTCCAGTTAAGTTTCTCATCAACAATAACTCCGAGGAATTTAGTATTTTGTTTGCGTTTGAGTACTGCGTTACCAAGGTACAGGGGGTCCAAGTTTTTCCTTCTGTGAAAGATCGTGTAGTGGGTTTTCTCAAGATTTAAGGTCAGTTTATTACATATTGCCCAGGTCCTGACTTTAGTCAATTCAGTGTTCATAGTTCTCATCAAGGAATGGAGGTCTGAGTTGATGGCATAGAGATTACTATCGTCTGCAAATAAGTTGTATTTTATGAGTGTGCTGGCATGGACTATGTCGTTTATGTACAACAAAAACGGTACTGGACCGAGAATGGAACCTAGTGGGACGCCATACAAGATTAGCGAGGAGTAAGATTGGTGATTATTATACCAGACATACTGCATCCTGTTGGACAGATATGAGGTAAACCAATTGTGGGACAGGCCCCTAACGCCGTAATGTTCAAGCTTTGAAAGGAGGATGGTATGGTCGACAGTATCGAAGGCCTTAGAGAGGTCCAAGAATATACCGACTGTGAACTGACTGTCATCAAAGGAATTTAAGATGTCATTAGTAAAGGATAGCAGAGCACTCTCAGCCGACCTTGTAGCTCTAAATCAAAACTGGGAGTCTGTAAAGATGTTATTGGTATTGCAGAAGGAATTTAGTCTACTACATGCTAGCTTCTCCAGTATCTTACTCAAGGCTGGGAAGACTGATATGCGGCTGTAATTCTTGAAGAGACCTTTGTCCCTAGATTTTTTATATGCTGGGTGAACTTTAGCAATTTTCAGTTTATCCGGAAAGACACCACTAGTGAAGGAGGAGTTATAAATGTGTAGGAGAACAGGTAGTAATAAGTGGGCTACTTTCTTGATGATGCTCATTGGTATATTGTCTTCGTCTGCTGCTGCATCTTTGAACATTTTTATGGTGACCAGTAATTCATCTGCTGTAACAGGGGATAAGAACAGCTCATTTTGCTGTCTGTTTTGTAGGTAAGCTCTAAATTCCTCATGGTCATCAGGGATGCTCTCTGCAAGATTTTTGCCAACAATAACAAAATATTCATTGAAGTGGTTGGCAATGAGGGAGGGTTCCGTTACAACTGAATCTTTTATTATAAAAGCTGAGTGGGGGCCGAAGGCTGAGTGTTCCTGTTCTGAATAGAATTTATGACATTCCAGGTTTTCTTACCGTCGCCTGATGCTGACTGGAGCTTATTTGTATAATAGCTACGTCTGGCATTTCTAACTGCTTGAGTTACTCTATTTCTGATACTTCGGTAAGCATCACCGAAAGTTATGGGTCTTTTTGCAAATTTCCTTTGCAGTTTGTGTTTTTCTTTTATCATTATCTTAATTTCGCCTGTGATATAAGGTTTGGAAATGGATACAGCTTCCACTGACTTAGTCTTGAGCGGGAAGCATTTATCAGAGCAAACATTGAAGATGCAAGAGAAGTTACAGCTGTTCACGTTAGGGTTGTCGGAGGCATAGACAAGATCCAAGTTAGCATTCATTAGGTTGTTTTCAAAGAGGAGCATGTTGTCGGCGCAGTAGTCTCTGTATTGTATTGAGACTCTACTAGACCTTTCAGGTCTTGTGGCTGTTTTATACATGGCAAAAACTGGGAAGTGATCTGCGATATTGTTATAAATAATTCCACTTGCAAGATTGTTAGGAGTGTTGTTAGTCCAGATATGATCTATCACAGTGGCAGAGGTGGCAGTTACTCTAGTGGGTTTGGTTATAGTGTTGAAGAAGAGTTTAGAATGACAGGTAGCAAGAAGGTCTAATACTGAGGTGTCGGTTTCTGGTTTTAATAGATTAAGGTTAAAATCTCTTGTAATGTAGCAAAGTTTCCTCTCTGAACTTATGATAGAGATAACCTCAGAAAACTTATGAAGAAATTTTTTTACATTAGTGTGGGGTCTTCTGTAGATTACTCCTACTGGGATATTTCGTGTGTCGTTACGTAATTCAGTGAAAACACTCTCCCTGTACTCCTCCTGAACCTTTAAATCATGTCTTACAGAAGTGTTATACTTAATATCAACATATAGGGCGACACCACCACTGTGTCGTGACGTGTTGACGCAGTGTCTATTATAATTAGGAATGTTATACAAATGTTCAATATCGTTAGTGAGTTTGGCCTCACAGAACCCAAGTACATCAAATGTGAGGGCAATAGAAGATAAACACTGATCTAAAAAGGTACATGCCCAGTACTTGCCAACAGTGCGTAACAGAGACGTGACCGGTCGCCCAAGCGGTGAACGAGCCGATCAGTGGTGAAGAGGATAAAAGTAAGAAGTATAAGACTATCAGGAACAATGGAGGGATCCTATACAGGCCACTGGCCTCTTTGCTTCGGCATGGCCACCTCTAGTGGGTGGCCGTTAGGTAAAAAAGGTAAATAAAAATTTTACATTAAAATTCTATGTCTGCATCATGAAATACGGGATCACTAACAGACTTATAATGCTCTGTTATCGGATATAAACCCGAATTACATTTGGTTTCTCTTTATTAATTTTCTTTATTTACTGTACCTTATTACTACTCCAAGATCTCTCGCACTATGTTTTAACCCTTTGTCAATTCGAGGGCCGTCCTCATATCTGAGGGTTGGTGACCACAGTCCTACACTCTAAACGTTCGCGGGCTGTTTTTACCAATCCTCCAAGATTTTCCTTCTCTCTGAGGACCCAATTTTTAATTTCATTCATTCATCCCAGTCTCTGCCTTCCCCTGGCCCTCCTACCCTCATTTTTGGTTTGTTCTGTACATTTCAAATATTTCTCTTCAAGTTTTTGCTATCCCTAATGCTTCTTCATTTGTTTTTCTCTGTGTAGCTTATTCCTAGCATTCGCCTATAACACCACATTTCAAAGGCCTCCAACCTCTTTTTGGTGTCTGTTAAAAGTGTCCACGCTTCTGACCCATACATCAATCCTGACCATATAAAGCCTTTTAGCAGCCTTTTTTCTCAAAATTGTACTCTGTAATTTCAACAAGGCTGCTAGTATAATCTTGGTCCAAAATATCTAAGTCTGGGTCTTGACTGTCATCAGAAACACAGAAAACGAATAAAGAAACATATTAAAGAAAACGGTAACTATTACCTGGCTAACTTTGCTACTTTCAAATGCTCGGGACTATTGAATGAATGACAAAGTTCATGAAATATTAAATGGTAATAATGATAAAGAGAAGAGAAAAGAAGATATATACAATAACGTCTCAGAGTCGTTCACTAGTTATAGAATATACGTAAGCATTACCTTACAGTCACTACTAGCAACATCTGGCGTCGTAATAATAAATATAAATAGACATGTTGCTTGAAAGATTCCGGATACATATTGCTAGTGATTTTATATTTTGGTGCCCAGCATGGTTCAGAAAGGATAAAGATGGTGCTTCGTTCGACCTGTGCCCGGATAGGCTAATTCCCGAAAAAAGAAAACAAAAAACGAAAAGAAAGATTATTATTTTATTCAAGGGGTTTTATAAGGACTCAAAGTTGGTCGCTGCATGGAATGTCAGGACCCTTCTGGATACTGGCACAAATGAGCGTTCTGAAAGAAGAACCGCCTTGTGGCAAATGAGCTGGCTAGGTATAACATCGACATAGCAGCCATCAGTGAGTCCCAGCTCCCAGATGAGGGCCAACTCACAAAACGGGGGTCTGGCTATACCTTCTTATGGGAGGATAAGTCTGCTGAGGAGAGAAACCGCATTTATGGAGTGGGCTTTGCCATTCGCCAACGCATCCTACACAGGCTAACTGAAATGCCTATTGGGATCAAAGAGCGCCTCATGACGCTTCGAGTCCTAATTGACTAACTCATGTCATGCCTTTTCCATCAGTGCATACGCCCCAACACTGGATGCAGAGGATGACATCACATCAAGGAGGCCTTTTACGCCGACCTCGACAGAGTGCTAACCTATATCCGCAGAGAAGACAAGAGTATGCACCTTGGCGATTTCAATGCCAGAGTTGGCAGAGATGCTAGCATCTGGCAAGGAACCATAGGGAGAAATGGACTCAGCAAGCATAATGCCAACGGCCTATTCCTTTTCAGCAAGTGTGCTGCACACAACCTCACTATCACCAATACTTTGTTTAGGCAGGCCGACAAGTTCAAGGGATCGTGGCAACACCCACGATCCAAACACTGCCATCTCATTGACTACATCACTGTCAGAGAAAGAAATAGCCGAGACGTCGTCATCACCCGTGCCATGCGTGGCTCAGACCACTGTGACACTGATCATTGACTTATCAGAGTCAAGCTCTCACTTCACGTCGCCCCAAAGCAGCTAAGGCAGTAAACCTCCAGAAGAGGTTTTAATACTAAGCATCTGGAGGACCCAGCAGTTGCACATGCCTTCTGAGAGCAGCTCGAACATGGGCTTATAAACAACCCAACAGCAAACAACGCATTATCCCACTGCCAAATGGGATACTCTCAACACTGTTATGACCAAAACCTGCAGAGACCCTCGGCCATATCAAAAAAATACACCAGGACTGGTTTGATGAAAATGACCCGGCAGTCAAAGTACTCATCGATGATAAGCGTGCTGCTTTTGCTGACTGGCAGAACAACATTCAGTCTCGGACCAAAGCTGACACCTCCCGCAAGAAGAAAGCGGCAGCCTTGCGGGAACTTCGCGTTTTAAAGAATGACGGGCTTAAAAATAAAGCATGTGAAACACAAAAACTTGCAGATCAGCAAAAGGTGCGCGATTTTTTTAATATATTAAAAGATTTTCTGGGCTAATTACTCGTGGTCCAGTCCACTTCCGCTCATCTGACGGTAACTCCATAATTAAAGACGATGAAAGCCTCCTTCAGTGCTGGAAAGAGCACTACCATTCACTGCTCAACCGAAACACCGATGTGGATATGCTGACTACCCATCAGGTCCCTCAGCATCCAGAGCTGACCCACCTCAGCTATCCTACATCCCTGGATGAAGTAGCTACCGCCATCAAACAGATGAAAAATAACAAAGCCTCAGGGCCTGATGAAATCCCAGCTGTGGTGTATAAAGCAGGAGGACCTCTGCTTACCAGCCGTCTCCACTCTCTCCTGGAAAATATATGGGAAAAGGAGGAAATCCCCCAAGCTCTTAAAGATGCTTCCATTGTCAATATTTATAAGAACAAAGGAGACCGGTGAGACTGTGGCAACTACCGTGGGATCTCTCTACTGACTGTACTAACGTCCAATTCGTCTATCAAGGGACTGAACGGGTTGGTACACTGAGCTGTTGTTGTCGTTTTTGTCGTATCCTTGGTGTACTTCTTCACCACCAACTTCGTCTTCCCACTACTCACAACCTTCCACTCGCTTGATTTTTCGTCATACACTGGCTTTCCCTGTCCAGCCTCCCCTTTTAACCTCGCCAGCTCTTCCTTTAATTTCAGGTTCTCCAACGTGGCCCTCTCAATTTCTTCCTTGGCCCTCGCCAATTCTTCCATGGACCACTCCAGTTTGGTCAACAAACTCACATACCTAAGACCGCACATAGCACTGGCCATATCTGATAATTATCCCTCGGGAGCTAACCCTGCCATGACCTTTACCCTAGTGAGGTCAGAACACGATTAACTATGTTTCGTTTGAGGACAGGCGGTTCGACACAGCACTTACCTACATTGTGTTCACAGAAGAGGGTATAAGAAATAAACTGTCAAAGATAAAGGTCCATAAGAGTCCCTCCCCTGACGTGGTGCATCCCAGAGTGCTAAGAGAGTTGTGCAACGAGCTTGTCGAACCCCTGAAGATCCTGTTCTGTAAATGCCAGGATGAACAAAAGGTCCCTAATGATTGGAAAATGGCATATGTGAGTCCTATCTTCAAGAAGGGCGATCGCCATTCTTCGAACAACTATAGACCGGTGAGCCTGACCAGCATAGTATGTAAAGTACTTGAGAGCATTATCAGAGATGCCGCAATGGAACATCTACTACGAAACAACCTTGTAAAGGATTGCCAACACGGTTTTATGACGGGCGCTCCTGCTTAGCACAATTGGATATTGCCAAGGCTTTCAACAATGTACGGAATTCGGAGAAAAGTCCTAACGTGGATGGAAGACATTCTACATGACCGCAAGCAGTGTGTGGTGGTTAATGGCACGAAATCATCTGTACCTGTCATAAGCGGGGTACCACGGGGCAGTGTATTGCGCCCGCTGTTGTTTGTTTACTTCATAAATGACATGCTTGACGCTGTACACTCCTCCATACAAAAGTTTGCGGATGACGCCAAGTTATTTCGGGAATCAAGAATCAAGCGGACTGTGAATAGCTGAAGAAGGATCTCTGCTAGCTCCAAGAAATGGCTACTGAGATTCAATGTCACGAAGTGTAAGAGGATGCACGTGGGGCGTACCAACGGTAAGGAGGCGTATCATATGTCCCAACGGGATGAAGAAACTGCACTATTTGAGACTGTATGTGAGAAGGACCTAGATGTGTATGTTGACAATGAGCTGAAGTTCTCGGGCCATTTAGAGAAGAAGGTAAATGAGGCAAATAAATTATTAGGTCTTATAGGAAGGTCATTCAGATATCTAGACGGACCGTCCCTCATTACGATCTTCAAGAGTGAAGTGCCTCCCCGCCTGGAGTACTGTTACCCCGTCAGGTACCCGAGACATACTCGGGACTGTCAGTTGATTGAAATTGTTCAAAGGAGGGCCACCAGACTGGTGCCTGCACTTCAACACCTTAACTACCCTGAGAGATTGGAGCGCCTGATCTTGCCTAACTTAAACTACAGACGGGCAAGGGGCGACCTAATTGAGGTGTAAAAGCATCTCAGGGGGCACTACTCAGTCGAGTTTCCATACTTGGAGCTGGCGGATGCTCGCCCCTCAAAGGGTCACAGCTCAAGGTTGAAGAAGCCGCAGGTCCAGAAAATTGTGAGGGCAAACTTTTTTCGGAGTGAGAGTTGTGAACTCTTGAAATAATTTGCCAGAGAGTGTTGTGGCGGCACCGAGTGTGAGCTCTTTCAAGACCAGACTTGACCAACACTGGAGCAGGTTCAGGTACATTCAGGAGCCGGTGCATGCCCAGTACTTGCCAACAGTGCGTAACAGAGACGTGACCGATCGCCCAAGTGGCTAACGAGCCGATCAGTGGTGAAGAAGATAGAAGTAAAAAGTGTGTGTGTGTGTGTGTGTGGTTATAGTTAAACAAAATTAAATGTGTTTGGCAGTTACTTATCTCCACATTTGAAACTCAGTTCAAGTTTAAATTAAGATAATCAAAGTTGGACTGACATTAAGTTATAAATCCACACACACACACACACACACACACACACACACACACACACATACACATACACACACACACCGAGGGCGTTCATCTTAAGAAATAATTTCGCATAATTCAACCTGGGCCGTTTATGTTTCAGTCTTCATGGCAGTAACCAGTTCTTGTCAGCACCACGTAGACCTGTGTAAGATAACCCTACACACACAACATCACAAACAGAATGACGATATAGACTAGCAGAGTGTTTGGACACCTCACGTACAGTAACTAGTACATTAGGAGCTGACCTCAACCAGCAGGGATCATATAATAATTTTTTAATCTTAATTTTGTGGTGACAAACACACTTGTTGAGTCGCCTAAGTGAAGTGTTATGACTCGTGTGTCCTAGCGTGTTTACATACAAGTCCAAGTGAGACTAATGTTTATATTACCATACCTGTGGCCGATATTACACACACACACATACACACACACACACACACACACACACACACACACACACACACACACACACACAGCATAAAAAAGATAATTATCAACAGTATACTAGGCCGTTTTATAAAATACGAATTCCTTTAATAAAAGAAGCCTTAGTCCTGTTATATTAGAGTTATACTTAAAGTCACAGGCCACATTACCGCCCCTGAGAATGCCTCCCTCATAACTAGTGTGTTCTGGCCGCCACAAGTGTAGGGGAACGTTTACATAATGCTGAGTTGGGTGAAAAAGGTCACAATCACATTTTCTTGAGGGTTTATGTTTGGCCACACACAAAGTTGTCTCTCTGATATACTTAATACCACTCATAGTCATGTTTATATGATAATTAGTTTTAATTAGCATGGTGTGGTGTGGTGTGGTGTGGTGTGGTCTGGTGTGGTGTGAAAGAAAGTGAAAAGAAAAAGTATTGAAAAAGTAAAAAATTTTGCTATTAAATAAAGTATCAATTTACTGTAAAAAAGTAACAACATATACATGAATTAAATTATGATTAAAAACTTATACATAAGCACTTTATTACGTTATTCTAGTCCAGTAGTTATGACATCCTGAAGGTGGTGAGGTTTGTTTAGTTACTGGAGGCGTTGACAGCTTCTGGAGGCGGGGAGGGAGGTGTTGATAAGCTTCTGAAGTAGTAGTCGGGTCTTCAACTTCTGAAGGTTAGGTTAGGTTAGGTTAGGTTAGGTTAGGTTAAGTTAAGTTAGGTTAGGCCCCGCACAGAGGTAATCTGGCAGTTTGAACGAAACCATCTATTTACTGATAATTTACATCAAGTTACTTTATTTCTTGTTACCTTTTAGCCGTCATTTTCTTACAGTCGGTGTGATGTGGTGTGTTGCCTCCCTCTGTAAGTGGTGTTGTTCCCCGGGTGGTCAGGAGATGGTGGTCGGTTCCCAGGGGGTGCTTATCTCTGGGTGTGGACCTCACTGTGATAGTTAACTTGGTCACGACTCGCAACTGTTACTGTCTAGTGTTGTTTTCATTGGTTTAAACACTGCTCATCACTGTTCACTGCTTTTCGAAACGAAATCGTCTCTTTTGGCTGGAGTTTGCCGATATTCCGGTGGAGAGGAGGAGTGAAGGCGAGGGAGTTGGAGGTGGGTACGATAAAGTGGCTGTGGTAGATGCCGGAGCAGCGCCTCTGGTGGTCAGGACACAAGTCTGTCTGTCTGGCTGTTTGGCTGTCTGTCTGTCTGTCTGGCTGTCTATCTGTTATTCTAAAGTCCGTCACGCACTACAAAGACTATTTAAACCATACCTCTTTAAACAACAACAACAGCAATAATAATAACTTCCATATCTTCCCTAAACTAGTATTAACAACAGATCAGATATACAACATGAACATACAACATATTCAATACTTTATTCTATCATCAACAACAACTAAAAACTCAACACCAAACATCAATAAATCATTGGACGTGTGCTGAGGTTAAGGAGTTCCGTATATAATACTAGAGAAACACAACAGTAAGCAAAGATGGATGGAGGACGAAGGGGAGGGAGAAGAGGGCGTCCAGGCAACATTATTATCACAGAGACACGTCTACTGTGTCTCGTGGTAGATATTTAGGCTAATACAGTCTTGATGTGAGTCTTCCCACGTCTACTGTCCGTGGTAGATATTTCTTTTTACAGTCTTTATGTGAGTCTTCCCACGCACTGTCCTCGTGGTAGATATTTAGTTTAATACAGTCTTTATGTGAGTCTTCCCGTCTACTGTCCTCGTGGTAGATATTTAGTTTAATACAGTCTTTATGTGAGTCTTCCCCGTCTACTGTCCTCGTGGTAGATATTTAGTTTAATACAGTCTTTATGTGAGTCTTCCCGTCTACTGTCCTCGTGGTAGATATTTAGTTTAATACAGTCTTTATGTGAGTCTTCCCCACGTCTACTGTCCTCGTGGTAGATATTTAGTTTAATACAGTCTTTATGTGAGTCTTCCCCTCTACTGTCCTCGTGGTAGATATTTAGTTTAATACAGTCTTTATGTGAGTCTTCCCCACGTCTACTGTCCTCGTGGTAGATATTTAGGCTAATACAGTCTTGATGTGAGTCTTCCCGTCTACTGTCCTCGTGGTAGATATTTAGTTTAATACAGTCTTGATGTGAGTCTTCCCACGTCTACTGTCCTCGTGGTAGATATTTAGGTTAGCAGTCTTGATGTGAGTCTTCCTCACGTCTACTGTCCTCGTGGTAGATATTTAGGCTAATACAGTCTTGATGTGAGTCTTCCCACATCTACTGTCCTCGTGGTAGATATTTAGGCCAATACAGTCTTGATGTGAGTCTTCCCCGTCTACTGTCCTCGTGGTAGATATTTAGTTAATACAGTTGATGTGAGTCTTCCCCCACGTCTACTGTCCTCGTGGTAGATATTTAGGCTAATACAGTCTTGATGTGAGTCTTCCCACGTCTACTGTCCTCGTGGTAGATATTTAGGCTAATACAGTCTTGATGTGAGTCTTCCCCACGTCTACTGTCCTCGTGGTAGATATTTAGGTTAATACAGTCTTGATGTGAGTCTTCCCACGTCTACTGTCCTCGTGGTAGATATTTAGGCTAATATAGTCTTGATGTGAGTCTTCCCGTCTACTGTCCTCGTGGTAGATATTTAGGCTACAGTCTTGATGTGAGTCTTCCCCACGTCTACTGTCCTCGTGGTAGATATTTATGTTATACAGTCTTGATGTGAGTCTTCCCACGTCTACTGTCCTCGTGGTAGATATTTAATACAGTCTTGATGTGAGTCTCCCCACGTCTACTGTCCTCGTGGTAGATATTTAGGTTAATACAGTCTTGATGTGAGTCTTCCCCACGTCTACTGTCCTCGTGGTAGATATTTAGGCTTACAGTCTTGATGAGTCTTCCCACGTCTACTGTCCTCGTGGTAGATATTTAGGTTAATACAGTCTTGATGTAAGTCTCCATATTCTACTGTCTCATGGTAGATATTTAGGTTAATATAGTCTTGATGTGAGTCTTCCCCCAATCACTGTCCTCGTGGTAGATATTTAGGCCAATACAGTCTTGATGTGAGTCTTCCCCACGTCTACTGTCCTCGTGGTAGATATTTAGGCTACAGTCTTGATGTGAGTCTTCCCCACGTCTACTGTCCTCGTGGTAGATATTTAGGCTTTATGTGAGTCTATACTAATATAGTCTTGATGTGAGTCTTCCCCACGTCTACTGTCCTCGTGGTAGATATTTAGGCTAATACAGTCTTGATGTGAGTCTTCCCACGTCTACTGTCCTCGTGGTAGATATTTAGGTTAATACAGTCTTGATGTGAGTCTTCCCCACGTCTACTGTCCTCGTGGTAGATATTAGTTATAATACAGTCTTGATGTGAGTCTTCACGTCTACTGTCCTCGTGGTAGATATTTAGGTTAATACAGTCTTGATGTGAGTCTTCCCCACGTCTACTGTCCTCGTGGTAGATATTTAGGCTAATACAGTCTTGATGTGAGTCTTCCCCGTACTGTCCTCGTGGTAGATATTTAGGTTAATACAGTCTTGATGTAAGTCCTCCCCACGTCTACTGTCCTCATGGTAGATATTTAGGTTAATATAGTCTTGATGTGAGTCTTCCCGACGTCTACTGTCCTCGTGGTAGATATTTAGGCTAATACAGTCTTGATGTGAGTCTTCCCACGTCTACTGTCCTCGTGGTAGATATTTAGGCTAATACAGTCTTGATGTGAGTCTTCCCCGTCTACTGTCTCGTGTAGATATTTAGCTAATACAGTCTTGATGTGAGTCTTCCCCACGTCTACCGTCCTCGTGGTAGATTTAGGCTAATATGTCTTGATGTGAGTCTTCCCCACGTCTACTGTCCTCGTGGTAGATATTTAGGTTAATTCCGTCTTGATGTGAGTCTTCACGTCTACTGTCCTCGTGGTAGATATTTAGGTAAGTACAGTCTTGATGTGAGTCTTCCCTCTGTCGAGAGTTGAAGGTTTAACCACTCACTCAGTTTAGTTTATTGTGTTTCATACAAATACTTGATAGCCTTTCGTTATATGTATCCCCGTGTCCACTGTACCGTCCCGTGTCCACTGCACCGTCCCTACTGTCCACTGCACCGTCCCCGTGTTCACTGTACCGTCCCTGCGTCCACTGTGTCCCCGTGTCCACTGCACCGTCCCGTGTTCACTGTACCGTCCCTGTGTCCACTGTACTGTCCCCACCTGTGTTCACTGTACTGTCCCCCGTGTCCACTGTACCGTACCCGTGTTCACTGTACCGTCCCCTGTTCACAGTCCCCGTGTCCACTGTACCGTCCCCGTGTCCACTGTTACCGTCCCCGTGTTCACTGTACCGTCCCCGTGTCCACTGTACCGTCCCCGTGTCCACTGTACCGTCCCCGTGTCCACTGTACCGTCCCCGTGTTCACTGTACACTCCCGTGCCCACTGTACCGTCCCTGTGCCCACTGTACCGTTTCTGACTCCTATGCGCCCATTTTCCCTGAGTGACAGAGGCAAGACTGGGTACTCCTCCGCCTCCCTCGCATATAGAAACTGTCCTGGTTGTCAACGAATGGAACTGATATTAACTTGCAATATCTGCCCAGCCGGCCGTTGACACCAACTGCCCTCGACAACCATTCACCACCAACCAATTTCTCTTCTTGGCAGGACACCACGTATGACAGGGTCCCTCCCTTCCTCCTAATAGGATAGCTACCTTGAAGTTACCAAGGAGCTCCTCACTCCTACACCGGTCAATATCATTGCCTCCTGCACTGAGGCAGATAATGAGTTTGTTCCCATTATCAGACATGATATTTGTCCATCCTACCTGCAATGTCTCCCACCCCAGCTCCTGGCATATACACTCACATCATTCTACTCGTCTCTTTGTTACAGAAGGAACGAGCCAAGTACCTTACCTGTGAATCACCAACTACTAAAGTTTTCTTATCTTCATTATCTATCTTATCCTTATCCTTTTTACCGTCTCCGTTCGTCCTCCAGAAGACTGAAGGAATTTGAACTCTTGGCTGCTTTAGTCTTCACCACAAGTTATGTCGTCCATCTGTTAACAACTTTCCTCTGATCGGTGGTATTGTCTTTCTCAGACTGAACCAGCCTCACATTCTCCTTCTCCTCCAGCTTACAGTACGTTGGGTTAGGTTAGTGTTAGGTTGGGTTAAGTTAGCGTTAGCTTGGGTAAAATTAACTGCAGGTTAGGTTAGGTTAGGTTAGGTTAGGTTAGGTTAAGTTGATTTTAAAGTGAAAAAACTAGGGGCTAATTATCAGGTGTTTCTCAACATTAGTCAGTGATGGGGGTGCTGGCGGTAGAGTGGTACCGCTCTTGCCTTCACAAGCGAGATGTCACGGGTTCGATTCCCGGGCCGGTGGAAGTTGTTTGGACATACTTCCTAGCCCCCACTAGTTCCTGTTCACCTAGCAGTACAGTAGGTACCTGGTGTAAGTCGAAAGTTGTGAATTCGTATTCAGGGACAAGTTGTTGGAGCTTCCAATAACTTGATGACATAAACCATTGACTCTTCAGGCTTCTACGCCCTTAACTCATGAGACATAAAGGCAAGCATGAACTTAGCATGCTTCCCTGTTGGGCGCTGTAAACGCTTCTGCGCTTCACCTTACACAAGGATGTGGAGGGGGGTGCCCAATAAAAAAAAAAAAAGTCAGTGATGGATGGGACCACTAGCAAGGCTCTACTAGCTGGTGGAGGGGAGGGTGAGATCCATCACCAGCTGAAGAACGGAAGCTATGGAGCAGAGTTACTGTACGTGACCAGAGAGGGAAAAGTGTGTGTGTGTGTGTGTGTGTGTGAAGGTGGAAGCCAGCCACAACAGCTCAATCAGGAAGGCAGAGCACGACCCTCGGCTGTAAGGTGGCCCAAGGCAGCACCAACCTCAAGAAGAACTAACACATCCTTAATGGGTTATGGCCACCTTAATGCTCTACTTGTCTCTATTGTGTTAACTTTCCGGCCAAAGGTCTGGCTGTCTGTCTATCTGTCTGTCTATCTGTCTGTCTTTCTATTTCTCTCTGTCTCTCTGTCTGTCTGTCTGTCTGTCTGTCTGTCTGTCTGTCTGTCTGTGTTTCTACTTTTGTCTGTTCATCTGTCTGGCTGTCTGTCTGTCTGTCTGTCTGTCTGTTTGTGTTTCTTTTTTTGTCTGTCTGTCTGTCTGTCTGTCTGTCTGTGTTTCTATTTTTGGTTTGTCTGTCTGTCTGTTCGTGTTTTTATTTTGTCTGTCTGTCTGTCTGTCTGTCTGTCTGGTTCTGTCTGTCTTTCTTTCGTGTTTCTTTTTGTCTGTTCTGTCTGTCTGTCTGTCTGTCTGTGTTTTCTTTTTGTCTGTCTGTCTGTCTGCTGTCTGTCTATTCGTCTGTCTGTCTGTGTTTCTATTTTTGGTTCTGTCTGTCTGTCTGTCTGTCTGTTTGCTCTTTCGTCTGTCTGTTTGTGTTTCTTTTGTCTGTCTGTCTGTCTGGCTGTCTGTCTGTCTGTGTTTCTGTTTTTGTCTGTCTGTCTGTCTGTCTGTGTTTTGCTTTTTGTCTGTCTGTCTGTCTGTCTGTCTGTGTTTCTATTTGCTCTGTCTGTCTGTTCGTCTGTCTGTCTGTCTGTGTTTCTATTTTTGTCTGTCTGTCTGTCTGTCTGTGTTTCTATTTTTGTCTGTCTGTCTGTCTGGCTGTCTGTCTATCTGTCTGTCTGTCTGTCTGTGTCTTCTTTGGCTTTTTGTCTGTCTGTCTGTTCGTCTGGCTGTCTGTCTGTCTGTCTGTCTGTCTGTCTGTGTTTATTTTTGTTTGTCTGTCTGTTTGGCTGTCTGTCTGTGTGTGTTTCTATTTTTGTCTGTCTGTCTTTCGTCTGTGTTTCTTTGGCTGTCTGTCTGTCTGTCTGTCTGTCTGTCTGTCTGTCTGTGTTTCTATTTTTGTCTGTCTGTCTGTCTGTCTGTCTTTCTGTCTGTGTTTCTATTTTTGTTCGTCTGTCTGTTTGTGTTTCTATTTTTGTCTGTCTGTCTGTCTGTCTGTCTTGTCTGTCTGTGTTTCTATTGTTGTCTGTCTGTCTGTCTGTGTTCTTTTTTGTCTGTCTGTCTGTTCTGGCTGTGTTTCTTTGTCTGTCTGTCTGTCTGGCTGTGTTTTATTTCTTTTGTCTGTCTGTCTGTTTGGCTGTCTGTCTGTCTGTCTGTCTGTCTGTCTGTGGTTTTCATTTTTGTCTGTCTGTCTGTCTGGCTGTCTGTCTGTCTGTCTGTCTGTCGTTCGTGTTTTCTATTTTGTCTGTCTGTCTGTCTGGCTGTCTGTCTGTCTGTGTTTATTTGCTCTGTCTGTTTGTCTGTGCTTTGTCTTCTTTTGTTCGTCTGTCTGTCTGGCTGTCTGTCTGTTTGTCTGTCTGTCTGTTCGTGTTTCTATTTTTGTCTGTCTGTCTGTCTGGCTGTCTGTCTGTTCTGTTCGTCTGTCTGTCTGTGTTTTCATTTGTCTGTTCGTCTGTCTGGCTGTCTGTCTGTCTGTGTTTCTATTTTTGGTTCTGTCTGTTCTGTCTGTCTGTGTTTTGTCTTTTGTCTCCTGGTCTGTCTGTCTGGCTGTTTTACTTTTGTCTGTCTTGTCTGTCTGGCTGTCTGTCTGTCTGTCGTCTGTCTGCTGTCTGTGTTTTTATTTCTTTGGCCTGTCTGTCTGTCTGTCTGTCTGTCTGTGTTTCTTTTTTTTGTCTGTCTGTCTTGTCTGTCTTCTATTTTGTTCGTCTGTCTGTCTGGCTGTCTGTCCATTTGTCTGTTCGTCTGTTCGTGTTTCTATTTTTGTCTGTCTGTTCGTCTGTTTGGCTGTCTGTCTGTCTGTGTTTCTTTTTGTTCGTCTGTCTGTCTGTCTGTCTGTCTGTCTGTGTCTGCTTTTGTCTGTCTGTCTGTCTGTCTGTCTGTCTCTCGTGTTTTATTTTTGTCTGTCTGTCTGTCTGTCTGTCTGTGTTTCTATTTTTGTCTTCTGTCTGTCTGGCTGTGCTGTCTGTCTGTCTGTGTTTCTATTTTTGTCTGTCTGTCTGTCTGGCTGTCTGGTTCGTCTGTCTGTTCGTCTGTGTTTCTATTTTTGTCTGTCTGTCTGTCTGTCTGTCTGTCTGTCTGTGTTTCTATTTTTGTCTGTCTGTCTGTCTGGCTGTCTGTCTGTCCGTCTGTTTGTCTGTCTGTGTTTCTTTTTTTGTCTGTCTGTCTGGCTGTCTGTCTGTCTGTCTGTGTTTTGGTCTTTTGGTCTGTTTGTCTGTCTGTTCGTTTGTCTGTCTGTCGTCTGTCTGTCTGTCTGTCTGTGTTTGTCTTTTGTCTGTTTGTCTGTTCGTTTGTCTGTCTGTCCGTCTTCTGTGATTCTATTTTTGTCTGTCTGTCTGTTTGTCTGTCTGTCTGTCTGTCTTTCTTTCTAAATCTGTCTGTCTGTCTGTCTGTCTGTCTTAGTCTCTGATTTTTCTGTGTCTGTCTGTCTCTGTCTGTCTGTCTGTCTGTCTGTGTGTCTCTACCTTAAGCTTTATTAATATTAATTATTTTCACATAGATTCGTTCGTTATCTTAATCCTTCACTCATGGGGGATATTTTTCAGTGCCACTCTTCTAGTACATAGTAATAAAGGCTAAGAAATGGTCGTAATGAAATTACCTATTTCTTGGCTTAATTTCTCAAGTCTTCAGATCTTAATGAAGTGTCCAGACGCCCTGTAAACTTATTAATAATGCTGAGTGTGGCAGAGGTGACGCCCCATGTGTATGTGTGTGTGTGACGCTAAAGGTGACTTAATGTGACGCTGAAAGTGACGTTATGTGACGTTCTCACTGTATGTGTGTAACGCTGAAGGTGACTTTATGTAACTGAAGGTGACGTTATGTGACGTTCTCACTGTATGTGTGTAACGCTGAAGGTGACTTTATGTGACGCAGAAGGTGACGTTATGTGACGCAGAAGGTGACGTTATGTGACGCAGAGGTGACGTTATGTGACGTTCTCACTGTATGTGTGACGCTGAAGGTGACTTTGTGACGCAGAAGGTGACGTTATGTGACGCAGAAGGTGACGTTATGTGACGTTCCGTGTGTGTGTGCGTGTGTGTGTGCGTGTGTGTGTGTGCGTGTGTGTGTGTGTGTTTGTGTTTATTTTTTGCGGTGACCCACGGTTACAGGTCATCGACCCAGAATGGGGCCCAGGGCGAAAAATAAAAATAAAATAAATAAAAAAATAGAAAAAGAAAATATTTTATTAATCTACACCACTAAGATGCCGGAATACCAGCGTTTTGACGTCAGGCAGATTGTATGAGTGTTGGAAACATAGAAGAAGGCAGGACATTCCACAGTTAGGCTGTGTTAGGAAAGAGTATATAGTATAATGGGTCATTCTAGTGTGACCGATTCATAGGAGAAATGGTGGGCACCGCAGGCAAGACGTGTGTTACGAGCCCACCGCCTTGCCGGCGGTTACACAGGATGCCAAATTCACGGACATTGCCCGTTAAAGTACCTGTAAATGAGGTGTGAAGCAACATTGAGGAAGAGGAAGAAATATATCAACTAAGGAGGAGAGTTAATAAGACGAAATGCCTTTGACTCCACCTTATCTAACAGTTGGACAGAAGAAGAGCCACAGATATGAGAGCAGTACTCAAGTTAGGACAGATAGATCCTATACTTAGAAGCAACTGCTAGGGGTGAAGTAGCTGCAGCATCTGTACAGCATTCCCAGCTTTCGGAGGCAGCTTTAGCAATGTTGAGGATGTGTGGCTTCCATGACATATTAGAGGAAATGGGGAGGCTTAGTATATCTGTTTTATAATCTGCCAGGTGATTGCGTCCTGAAATGTGATTGGTGGGAGATCATCTAATTTGGAAAGTGTAATTCGTAAATACTGAGTTTTATTACTATTGATTTCATCCAAGTTTCTACCTCCCCATTCGGAGATGCTGAATCCGCATTGATAGATTTATTGATATCAGCTCTGGAAACAGATCTAGTTTAGGAGTTAGGGGGAAGGGAAAAATGTGAAGAAAAGTGAAGAGAAGAATCATCAGCGTAAGAATGGATAGTGGGAAATCATTGATAAAAGGAAGGAAGAAAGTGAAAGAACAGAACCCTGTGAGACTCCGCTATTGGTAGAGAAAGAGCGAGAGATCGATCCCTCGACAACAACTGCCATGGATAGGTTCTCAAGAAAGTTAGAAATTAGAGAACAAAGTGGGGGAGAGAAACCACAAGAGGGAAGTTTAGAAAGCAAATATTTGTATGTGTGTGACGCTAAAGGTGACGTTATGTGACGCAAAAGATAACGTTAATTTACGCCGAAAGTAACGGTGATTGAAGGTGACGTTATGTGACGTTGAATGTGACGTTATGTGACGCAAATATAACTTTGTGATGCTGAAGGTGACGTTATGTGACGTTGTAAGGTGATGCTATGTGATGCTGTTGAAGGAGATTATGTGACGTTGTAGGTGAGGTTATGTGACGCTGTAGTTGAGGTTATGTGACGCTGAAGGTGAGGTTATGTGACGTTGAAGGTATGTTGTTGAGTTGGTTGATGTGACGCTGAAGGTGAGTGATGAAGAGCGGCTGTAGTGAGGTTATGTGACGCTGTAGTTGATGTTGTGGCGCTGAAGGTGATGTTATGTGGCGCTGAAGGTGGTGGTTATGGCGCTGAAGGTGATGCCGTGGCGCTGATGTGTCACGCTGGGTGATGTCATGTGGCGCTGAAGGTGATGTCATGTGGCGCTGAAGGTGATGTCATGTGGCGCTGAAGGTGATGTCATGTGGCGCTGAAGGTGATGTTATGTGATGCTAAAGGTGAGGAGTAATGATAAGTAGGAATCTTAAGCCAAGACATCAATGTGTATTTGCTCGAAACAAGGCTAATAAAGTACTGGGGTTCATACTAAGAAGTGTTAGTTACAAGACTAGAGAAGTCATCCTAAAACTATATCTTGCGTTTGTGAGACGTCACTTGGATTACGCAGTTCAGTTCTAGTCACCGTACTACAGAATAGATATACTGTAGAATCCCCAGAAAGAATTCAGAGGAGATTGATAAAACTAATCCCGGGCATTAGGAACCTTGAGTACAGAGACAGGTTAAAGCGCCTTAATTTGCATTCCCTCGAGAGACGTACAGTGAGGGGCGATATGATCAAGGTGTATAAATGGATTTCAAGGCTAAACAAAGGTGATATGACAAAGGTACTCAAACTTCTCCAACCAGGAGTGAACTCGTAACAATGGTTTTATATTAGACAAATTTAGATTTAGGTGCGAGATGGGTAAACAATGGTTTAAGAACAGAGTAGTGGATGAATGGAACAAGTTACCAAACATCATCATTAACTCGAATACGCTGGATAGCTTCAAACATAGGTTGGATGGATATATGAGCAATAGGGGTTGGGTGTAAACGGAACTGCCTAGTATGGGCCAATAAGCCCACTGCAGTTTCTTCCATTCTTATGTTCTTATGTTACAGTATGTGACTCTAGGTGATGATGGCGTGGTGCATAAGACCAAGGAAAAAATAACTGAGTTGGTATCACAAAACGCGAGTCAAAATTTCCGTAACTGTCAGCCCTCAGCGACAGGGATCACTAAACATCCTGAGTCAATATCTTTACCCTCACTTAACACTGTTGTGAAGCAGACCTGTACAGCAGCGCATAAGATCTATCAATACTCTTTTGTATTTTAGACAAAGAAGTGAATGAAGATTAGATGAGGAAGGAGGTTGTTTGGAAATTGAAAAAGTGTTGAGGAAGGCAGTAATTGTCTGGCTGGCTCTCTTGTTAATGAGTAGCTGAGGTAATAGTGTGGTGAACTTTTGTTTAGGAATTGTTATTGTCTAGCTGGCTGCTCACTAGACAGCCTACCCTATGCCATATATCGTGGTTTATGGCCATATTTCGTATTCCGACGACCTTACTAGCCGATCCTGGTCGAGGGAGGTTGTCGATTGCCTGGCTGTAAAGATCAGGGGTGGTGATGGACTCCTTGTGGTTTGGTAACTGTTTGAGAACCATCTTTGGTTGTTGTCATTCTCTGGTGGGAGTCTTTGTAGGAGTTATTGCACGAATCGTTCTATTTTATTTTTTTTCGGATTCCTCCGTCCAGGGTGTGCAGCTGCCGGTTGGTGGGTCTTACTCCCAGGTTTCCGTATTTCGGCTTTGGTTTCTTACAAGGATGTCTCTCACTTGTGCTGAATCTCTGGGCTTCGTTCTAGACCACCTGTAGTTTTAGTATTTCGGTGGTGCTCAGGTAGGTTAGTATCGGTATGTTGAATGATTTGACTAAGTGCAGCTTCCGTTTCCGTGTGATGCTCTTTTTAGTCAGTCAATGACTCGGCAGTTTGGTTAAGTAATCTTAGGCACTGCACCTCTAAAGTACCCCCTCCCCACAAGCTGTTGAAGAGGCCAGTTCACAAAGTTAAACTCATAGATAGACTGACTTGAGGTTGTTCACTGCTTAAAACTCAAGTTTGAGCGGATCTTTGAGGAGCTGTCAAGGACTCGTCATCACAGCCAGTGACTGACACATCTGTACGACCTCTTCACTGGCTGCCAAAAGGTAATGCAGCAAGTGATCAAGTGGCGTCAGGGGTGTAATGGGACTCCCTGGTACAGCACAAGTGATGTCTCACTGCAGGTGTTGTCGCTGCTCACACGGAGAGCAGGTCATTCAGTTACAATTGCAATGCAAAACCCTGAGCTAAGGTTGTAGTTTCATGTGATAATTATTCATGGCAGCTTTGTGGTGCAACTTGTATTTTTAATGACATTCTAAATATTGTTATTCAACTTAACATAAGTCTACAACCATTAACATTATTCATACCACACCTGTCATCGATGTTTTTCTATTCAGCTGATGCATCAAAAGTTTAGTTGAAGCTACCATGAACAACATTATTATCACTGCTGAGGACACGGAGACAATGATACTCCGGGATCAGATCTGTTTGTTCCCTGTCACTTCTGGACCCGCTCAAACATGTGGCTGATGAGAGGAACAAAATATCGAAACACAAACACTGAACCTCTCCTGTTGTTGCCTTCAATAATCCTCGACTTTTCTTTTTGGCCAAAATTTACCAATAACCTGAAAGATTTTAGTTTGCTGCCATTTTGATAATCATCTTGGTGTTGGTGTTGCAAGTAAGAATGTTTCCAGGTGTCACATTTGAAACCTAAATATGTGTGTTTGGTCGACAGGTGTGGTCTACAGGTGTAGTCTACGTGTGTAGTGTACAGGTGTAGTCTACAGGTGTTGTCTGCAGGTGTTGTCTATAGAGTGAACAATTACTGAAATCCTTTCCCTAGTTTATCAGCATCAAACGCAGCTGATGCGTCACATACGCCACCGTGTCTGATCTCAAGCACTCGTATAATCACTCAAAATGACGTATAGGGATTTATCTGTCAGCTCTGGCGACCTAATGATGCCCTTATGGTCCGCACAAGTGATGAGGGAAAATATTGAGGTTGATTATTGACTGTGATGATTTTTATCTTGTAAAAGTAGTGGACAAAATGAATTCGACAGGCACCCAGGGAAGCAAGGAGGGAGGAAAGGAGGGAGGCAGGCAGGGAGGCAGGCAGGGAGGCAGGGAGGGAGGGAAGCAGGGAGAGAAGGAGGGAGGCAGGAAGAGAGGGAGGGGGGAGGGAGGGAGGCAGTGAGGTGGCGTATGGGAGGGTCGGGATAGGTGAAGACTTGGCAAGTCTGCGATTTTATTTCCACACCACAAATTTAATTGTGAGGCAGGTGTAGCGTACACTTCCTCCCTGGCCATATCATCTTGTCCACAACTGTACAAGATACTATTACCGTACTGGTCTATGTAAAGTACAGTTGGTCGTTTATTAGTTGTATAAATGCTCGGGTACCAATAATAACTCTAAAACAGCATCAAGGCGAAATTTAAACCAGATTTTATCCGTTACAGGCAAAATAATATTCACCCTTTACAAATAACGGCCATGGTGACCTAATATACAGTATGTCATTCACGAAGAACACAGTTACTAAACAAAATCCAGGAAATGCTATATTATGATAAACACTACGGCAGCTGTTCAATGCTTATTTCAGTCCCTGATGATGTTGACCTGCATAAATGTCTTCATCCAGACAGACAGACAGACACGTCCCTTTATTATTACAGATAATCACAAAACAAAATAAACTAGGGTGTCTAATCTTCAGGTAATCCCAAACTAAACATATTAATAGTATCGAATACATTTACACGCAAGGAAAACTGAACAGCTGACATCCGGGAATCTTAAAAGAAGTGGAGGGAAGAGTGTCAAGACGAATGACCGTCCGGGAGTCACGTAGACATAAACACGGCCATCTGGTGAGCGTTGATCAAAGGTGTGCACGCCTGGGTGACTCCGGTGTTTGGCGGGGCGTGTGTGGCGTCCAGCTGGGGACGAGGCTGGGTGTGTGAGGTGGACGGTTTTGATGTCGTATAACTCCATGTATACGTTGCTGACATTAGGTCCTGAACGATAGTTTTATACTTTACCTAACACAACACAACGCAACGTAACGCAACGTAACGCAACCCAAGCCAACCCAACCCAACCCAACCCAACCCAACACATCTGATCCGATGATAAAGCTCTTCATCGATGTCTACGGTGGTGGACAGGTGGGAGCCGAGGTACCGAAAGTGGGTGACATTAGAGAGGGTAGTACCGTTAAGCTAGATGGATGGTGGAGGTGTGGCTGAACCAGGGGCAGGCTGAAAGAGAATCTGAGTCTTACGTACATTCACCTCAAAGCCAAAAAGTGCATTCGCATCTGCGTAGGTGTTCAGATCTCCTGTAGGTCGTGTTCAGTGTGAGCAACAAGGGTGAGGTCGTCTACATACTGAAGTTCAGTAATGGAAGCTGCCGACACCTTTGTTCTTGCCTGGAGTAGTCCAATGTTGAAAAGACCCCCTTTCACCTGGTTTTCGACCGCATAAGGATGACCTTACTTTGTGCGGTTGCCCAGTCAGGTTGTTTTTTTAGGCAGGCTATGTTTAGGGCACCTTTTTTAGCCCCCTCCCCATGTGGGGTGAGCAGAGAGGCTCCTCGTAAGGGCTGCTCAGTCGCACAGACAGGACTGGATTGCTCTGCTGCCTAGATCCCAGTGCAGACATGACCACCTTATCTATGCAGCCCACACACACACACACCAACACAACACAACACCTACACTAACACACTACACCAACACAACACACCACAACACCTACACTAACACACTACACCAACACAACACCTACACTAACACAACACACCACAACATTCTACACTAACACACTACACCAACACAACACACCACAACACCTACACTAACACACTACACCAACACAACACACTACAACACTCTGCACTCTAACACACTACACCAACACAACACACTACAACACCTGCACTAACACACTACACCAACACAACACACTACAACACCTGCACTAACACACTACACCAACACAACACACTACAACACCTACACTAACACACTACACCAACACAACACACTACAACACCTACACTAACACACTACACCAACACAACACACTACAACACCTACACTAACACACTACACCAACACAACACACCACAACACCTTACACTAATACCACAACACATTACAACTAACCCGTTTTCACCATTCATATCGCCGCCACAATCCTTTTGCAAATGCCATTAACTGAAATTGAAAATTTACATATAGAATGGAAAGTTTTCATAATAAATGGGCGATAAATTCACCATTTTTCCGATTCAAAAGCTCAGTCTTGTACTAAACTTAATAAATATGAAGTATAAAGAAAACGTAATTTAGCTTTTATTAAACAGAAGAATGAATGGATTTGTTTAAACTCTTTTTGAAAGTATCAGTTAGGTTAGGTTAGGTTAGGTTAGGTTAGGAAAAGTTGTGCTGTGTTAACAAGACCCCAACGATGGTATAGGAGGATGAAGGCAATGCCCGATGGACAGGCTACTCAGGCGAAACCCAACAAACTGGGCTATCGGCAGTCCATTGCATCTCTCGCTCTCCCCAGTCGTTGCAACACTTGCACCATTGGATCAGGAAAAGGGAGAGCCAAGATGTGTGGTTGCAGCCTGCTCTCCTGCCTCACCACATAAATCAACTCACGCGTAGCCATCACTCAGTTCATCATACCTATTGTACCTGTCATCATGTATCACGTGGTACTCATTATGGATCACATAGTACTCATTATGTATCACGTGGCTCTAATCATGTACCACGTGATTCTCATTATGTATCAAGAGATTCTCATTATGTAAACACTTGCTGGTTCAGTGTCCTGGGACCATAAGAGGCGACATCTTCCCAGAGCTACAGAGAGGGGGGTTGGGATGGTTACTATCGCCAGTCCTTGATTCTTGGAACCGTTTTATATTTATCGAAGCTGCTGCCCCCACTGCCCCCCCCTCCCTTCAATGTACCTCCAGCGTATACAAGATAGTTTTTATATTAACTTAAGTATAGTTATATCTTTATGTAAGTATCTTATCTATAGTTTATGTTAAACCATTTTTTAAGTATATGTTTTAAAGTAAATATCGTCACTCGTCTCAAACCATTCCGACGCCAGATTATATTACAGTATGTTCACCAGTCAGTTATAAATACTAAAACATACAAACTAGTTAAAGATCATTAACAATAACTTTACAACCTAAGTATCTAGAGGCAAAACTCTCTTACTACACTGTTATTGGTATACGAACACCAAACCGGTATCCAGCATTAATGATAGGCCAGGTATCTGTTGCCTGGCACATTTACCTTCCAGTACATCCCTACATTATATCCTACAATACTATATCATAGAATAAATACATAAACAACAATATTGTAGCGAAATTAGATAATAATAAAAATAAGACAATTAACAATAAACCACAAATTCTTCAGTTTCATAAAAAAATCCAAATATTAATATAAATTATGAGCAAGTACTGATAATCCTGTCAATAATCTGTAACATAATTCATCTAGATTATTGTGTAATGAGGCAGAAGTTTATTAAGTCACCGTAATACATCTCTCCATTGGTAAGTGTTGACGGCGCTGGCAAGAGATTATTTATGTATATAGGAAAAGTTAGTGATTTATGTGATACCATTTTCTTGTTGAGATGATTTGAAATTTGTTGAGATGTGATGAGTTAAAATGAGTTAGGTTGATGTGAGGAGAGATGATTCGAGTTGATGTGATATTGAGGTGATTTAAGTTGAAAGGGGTTGAGTTGAGATGAGATGAATTGAGATTTGTTGAGTTAAAATGAGTTAAAATTAGTTGAGATGAGATGAGATTTAAAATGAGTTGAGATTAGCCAACTTGAGATGAGGTAAATTGAGATGAAGTGAGTAGACAAAAGATGAGTTTACATAAGTTATCTTCAGATGAATTAAGTTGAGTTGAGTTACGTCGAGGTAAACTGAGTTGAACTTGAACTTGAGCTTCTCACACCATCATCGCTTAGTGACGTAACTGCAATAGAGAACTTTCTTGTAACCATAATTATTGGTAACGTCACTCATAGAAATCAACGCCATGATAGTATGTTCGGCCAGTGAAAATGATTATAATCAAAAGAGGAGACTTTCTTTTTGTCATAATCCGAATAATAATCGTGATAATTGACTTTACATCCCCACGTAAAAATAATCGTAATAACAGACTTTGTACCCCAATAATCGTAATAGTAATAACAATCTGACACAATTTATGGCGACTACATACAGTTTTGACGTACGGGGAGGGGGACTTGCAGGAAAGCGAGCGGGAGACTTATGGCCCGATAATCCAGCGTTTGGCGAAGTCTATTTATATCTGACGTGACTTACCACCGCGAGGGAAGTTTGGGAAAGCGACGAGAAGAGAGTCAGTGAATAAGAGTGGAGTCAGTGAATAAGAGTAGAGTCTGTGAATAAGAGTAGAGTCTGTGAATAAGAGTAGAGTCTGTGAATAAGAGTAGAGTCTGTGAATAAGAGTGGAGTCTGTGAATAAGAGTGGAGTCTGTGAATAAGAGTGGAGTCTGTGAATAAGAGTGGAGTCTGTGAATAAGAGTAGAGTCTGTGAATAAGAGTGGAGTCTGTGAATAAGAGTAGAGTCTGTGAATAAGAGGAGAGTCTGTGAATAAGAGTGGAGTCTGTGAATAAGAGTGGAGTCTGTGAATAAGAGTAGAGTCTGTGAATAAGAGTGGAGTCTGTGAATAAGAGTAGAGTCTGTGAATAAGAGTGGAGTCTGTGAATAAGAGTGGAGTGTGAATAAGAGTGGAGTCTGTGAATAAGAGTGGAGTGTGAATAAGAGTGGAGTCTGTGAATAAGAGTGGAGTGTGTGAATAAGAGTAGAGTCAGTGAATAAGAGTAGAGTCAGTGAATAAGAGTAGAGTCAGTGAATAAGAGTAGAGTCAGTGAATAAGAGTAGAGTCAGTGAATAAGAGTAGAGTCAGTGAATAAGAGTAGAGTCAGTGAATAAGAGTAGAGTCAGTGAATAAGAGTAGAGTCAGTGAATAAGAGTAGAGTCAGTGAATAAGAGTAGAGTCAGTGAATAAGAGTAGAGTCTGTGAATAAGAGTAGAACTCTCTCTCTCTCTCTTTCTCTCTCTCTCTCTCTCTCTCTCTCTCTCTCTCTCTCACGCCATCATAAGAGCCAAGGTCTAGTGGCACTGTGCCTAATTGTCTCTATCTTCCTCAGGGCACCATTAACTGGACGATTCATGGAAGTTCTTTGATGTAAAGCAGCCGAAGTGTTCCCATAGCGTGAAGGTTCATGTCCACGCTCAGCTAACTGACTCTATGGAGGTGAGTGATGGGAGAGAGACAAGGGAGGAGGATGAATGGGGAAGGGAGAGGGAGTGAGGGAGGGATAGGAGGAAGGGGAGAGATGGGAAGGAGGGACGGGGTGGATGATAAGGCCGGGTGGGGGGGAGAGCATTGTTGTGTTATTGATGCTGGTAATTGGATATTTTATAGCTGAAGGTAATTACGTTTCATTATGGTTATCTTTGTATTCGTTATTATTATTGTTATTGAATCTTTATTGCGATGAGTAATTATCTGTGTTGTCGCTTTACAAGTGAATCTAATTATTATTGGTATTGTAAGTGATTTAAGTATTAATAATTAATTACTGCATTGTTATCTTGTATCTAATTAAGAGTGGCGTTTGTATTAGAATTTTATTTCTATAAGGGATTATATTTTAGTACTATTTCATATTTAAATGTCAAATAATTATCATACTGGCTCTATTACAAAACGTGATTAGTTGTTGTCTATCTAATTATAAACTGGTTTGTTATTAAATCTTTATTGGTATAATTAATTACACTTAATCACTGTTTACTCTTGGGTCTGTTCTTAACTTAACACAAGAGGTGTATTAATAACTTGACTCACTGTTTCACATATAACTAACACAGTCACTGTTGGCTTCCTATGTAACCACGGTAAGAACACACTCTAAGGTTAACCACCCTAATGTCAACCTAACCTAACCTAACATAATATAACCTAACCTAACCTAACCAAACATAATATAACCTAACCTAATCTAACCTACCCTAACCTAACCTAACCAAGCATAATATAACCTAACCTAACCAAACCTAACCAAACATAACATAACCTAACCTAATCTAACCTACCCTAACCTAACCTATCTTACTCAACTTAAAGCATACCCCCCCCCGCCTGCACATATACCTGGTACAGTAGCCACATCTCACAAAATGCACCAGCTACTGTACCAGGTATAAGTGCAGGCGACTGTACAATATATAACTATAAATTGAAAGCAATAGTTATGACCTCCTGTGAAAGACCGTGTGTTCTCTTCTCTGACCAGTAGAAGTCTGGTCTCAAAGGCGGTAAGTTTGTTACAATACTTACGTCACAATCTCTGCTGGTCCTGTTGTTATTATGTAATGTATTGGGGTGTTGGTTATATATAACGATTTGTCTCTCTTAGTAACAGACGTAACAGCATGCCACAGTAATGGGGAGAACATAATATCTCTACCTTTACCAACTGTGTATCTGGTGAGGTGACTGTTACCGTGAATATAACAGTTACTTGTGAAACTGTCATATATGTAACATCCTTCCTGGGTTGTCACCACTTGTAACAATCACTTGTGAAGCACTTTACCTTATATTTTAGACATACTAAAATATAGATCAAAGTTTATTGGACCTTCTGTAGTGAAATCCAATATGTTCCTTTGTTTGTATTTATTATAAAAGGTTTCTATGGACACTTTCAAAAAGGATTATCACCGTAACTTAACCACTGTATCTATGAGTGTTAAATGAGGACGGAGGCTACCTTATATAGCTCTGCTAAGTACGTCCTGTTGATGAGATAGTTGAGTGAGAATGAGTAGGGACCCATCGAGGGAGAACGGAATATATCCGACGTCCTCCCTCGAGGGAAGACGGAACCATCCACGATGGCTCTCAATAACGTCTTCCTCTAGTGAGTGATATCAGACTACTGCCCACAATAGGTGGCCAGAGAGCGGGTTACTTAATGCTTAACTCAGTACCAAGTGACACGAGTTCCCGTGGGCACACCTTATCACGTGCTCTGAACATGAGCTTCATAGCTAGTGGAAAGTTACAGAGGGTGATAGTTATACAAGTCTAATGTAATTAACCCATTTATATAAATACTTCTGCCTATAAGACAGGGGCTATTACATATACATACTGCACATGGTGGTCCTAGAAGAAGATTACCATACGAAAAATCGTTGTTACTACATAAAACCGCTAATCCCTACAGACCTCCGTAAATCCTTACAAAAACAACCAATTTCTTCAGAACGCCATGAATCCCTACTAAAAAAACCTAATTTCGTCTAAAAAAAATCGTTAATTACTGCATATATCCACAAGTCCCTCAGCAATAACGTTAATTCCCTACAAAAATCGTTGAGCCCAACTAAAATTTGCTAGTTCTTTAACCTACAAAAAAAACGGCAATTCCTAAAAAAATAAAATAAACGTTAATCCGTAAAAAACACTAATACTTACAGAAATTTCTTAATCCCAAGAAAAATGTCTCTCTCTTGCTAAACCCTCGTTAAAACCTGCTGAAAATGAAGGTGGATCCCATAGGCATGACTGGTCGCGCGGTATCCACTCTACCTCCTAGCCCCCTCTAACTCCCTATAATACCTCCTTGTTAACCCTACAAATCTCCACCGTAGAAACTCGATTAACTGCCATCAAAGATAAGATTTACCCAACGTTAGTAACACCCGTCTTTCTGGAAGTCATATATTCAGCAATCTCCTGGAAGACGTAACGCGGCATCTGAGTTTCCCCGAAGTCGTACACTCGCTCCCAAATAAAGTGTCTCTACGATTTTGTATGAGACAACAGACGAAAGATTCTGACAACCCAACAGAGGCAACAGGAGTCAGTGTTCATTTAGAAATTCATCGAACTCTTCCGTCAAGACAATTTTTTTAGGGTGTGTTTACATCTATGGGAGAATTAAGGTCCATTTAAGGTCCTGTAACTGTTTCCTAAGGGTTATGAGACAGTTTTCCTATAAGTGCTGTGGTTTAGGAGATGTTTATGACAGCTTATGACAGTTTATGACAGTTTAAGACAATTTGTTACAATTTATGACAGTTTATGACAGTTTGTGACAGTTATCACACACTTCTTCTGTTATCATACACTACCCCTGTTATCATACACTGCCTCAATTATCATACAATGTCTCTGTTATCATACACTACCACAGTTATCATACACTGCCTCTGTTATCATGTAATAACACCTTTACTTTATATAAATATACACCGAAATGAATAACACCAAGTTATTCACCAAGTTATTCAACACTGATTCAACTGTTGACGATTATTCACTGCTGAACCTGCAAGTACCACAGAAATCGGGAGCAGGTCAATGCTGAATATGTCAACAGCTTGATCGCCCCCACACCTGGCTTTCGTCGCTATCAGCATCATAACTCAGTTGGTGACTAAAGCCCATGAGTCAAAACATTTCTCATACTGTCATATACTATTCCCACACGGCTCTCTCCTCAAGCACGTGTTTGAAGGAGAGGACATGCCCGGAGATATATCAGAGCACTACCACTTGCTCAAGGTGAACACGTAACTTAAGTGTTCTATAAAAGTGTATTCATAAAACTTCCCTGGAGAAAATTCACAATACATTCTCTCATACATAGGTTGTGTGTATATAGACGCCACGACAATAAATGAAAAACAGAAGAAGTGTTTACATCCAGCCCTGCCACTTATAGTGTCAGAACTTATTTAAAACAATTAAATGTGATACACAAACCGCTATCACTTTCATACACTGTCTCTGTTATCAAACACTGTCTCTGTTATCATACACTGCCTCTGTTATCATACACTGCCTCTGTTATCATTCACTGCCTCTGGTATCAAACACTGCCTCTGTTATCATACACTGCCTCTGTTATCAAACACTGTCTCTGTTATCATACACTGCCTCTGTTATCATACACTGCCTCTGTTATCATACACTGCCTCTGTTATCATTCACTGCCTCTGTTATCATACACTGCCTCTGTTATCATACACTGCCTCTGTTATCACACACTGTCTCTGTTATCATTCACTGCCTCTGTTATCACACACTGTCTCTGTTATCATTCACTGCCTCTGTTATCATACACTGCCTCTGTTATCATTCACTGTCTCTGTTATCATTCACTGCCTCTGTTATCATACACTGCCTCTGTTATCATTCACTGCCTCTGGTATCAAACACTGCCTCTGTTATCACACACTGTCTCTGTTATCATTCACTGCCTCTGTTATCATACAATGCCTCTGTTATCATACACTGCCTCTGTTATATACACTACCTCTGTTATCATACACTGGCTTCTGTTATCATACACTACTCTGTTATCATACACTGCCTCTGTTATCATACACTGCCTCTGTTATCATACACTGCTCTGTTATCACACTGTCTCTGTTATCACACACTGTCTCTGTTATCATACACTGCCCACACCTGTTGTCATTCCTGCCTCTGTTATCACACTGTCTCATTATCATACACTGCCTCTGTTATCACACTGTCTCTGTTATCATACACTGCCCTCTGTTGTCATCCACACTGTCTGTTATCACACACACTGTCTCTGGTATCACACTGTCTCTGTTATCATACACTGTCTCTGTTATCATACACTGTCTCTGTTATCACACACTGTCTCTGTTATCATACACTGTCTCTGTTATCACACACTGCCTCTGTTATCACACACTGCCTCTGTTATCACACACTGTCTCTGTTATCACACACTGTCTCTGTTATCACACACTGCCTCTGTTATCACACACTGTCTCTGTTATCATACACTGTCTCTGTTATCACACACTGCCTCTGTTATCACACACTGCCTCTGTTATCACACACTGTCTCTGTTATCACACACTGTCTCTGTTATCACACACTGCCTCTGTTATCACACACTGTCTCTGTTATCACACACTGTCTCTGTTATCACACACTGCCTCTGTTATCACACACTGTCTCTGTTATCACACACTGTCTCTGTTATCATACACTGCCTCTGTTATCACACACTGTCTCTGTTATCACACACTGTCTCTGTTATCATACACTGTCTCTGTTATCACACACTGCCTCTGTTATCACACACTGCCTCTGTTATCATACACTGCCTCTGTTATCATACACTGCCTCTGTTATCATACACTGCCTCTGTTATCATACACTGCCTCTGTTATCATACACTGCCTCTGTTATCACACACTGCCCCTGTTATCATACACTGCCCCTGTTATCATACACTGCCTCTGTTATCATACACTGCCTCTGTTATCATACACTGCCTCTGTTATCATACACTGCCTCTGTTATCATACACTGCCTCTGTTATCACACACTGTCTCTGTTATCACACACTGTCTCTGTTATCATACACTGCCTCTGTTATCATTCACTGCCTCTGTTATCACACACTGTCTCTGTTATCATACACTGCCTCTGTTATCACACACTGTCTCTGTTATCATACACTGCCTCTGTTATCATACACTGTCTCTGTTATCACACACTGTCTCTGGTATCACACACTGTCTCTGTTATCATACACTGTCTCTGTTATCATACACTGTCTCTGTTATCACACACTGTCTCTGTTATCATACACTGTCTCTGTTATCACACACTGCCTCTGTTATCACACACTGCCTCTGTTATCACACACTGTCTCTGTTATCACACACTGTCTCTGTTATCACACACTGCCTCTGTTATCACACACTGTCTCTGTTATCATACACTGTCTCTGTTATCATATTTTGCCTCTGTTATCACACACTGTCTCTATTGTCACACACTGTCTCTGTTATCACACACTGTCTCTGTTATCATACACTGTCTCTGTTATCATACACTGTCTCTGTTATCACACACTGTCTCTGTTATCACACACTGCCTCTGTTATCATACACTGCCTCTGTTATCATACACTGCCTCTGTTATCATACACTGCCTCTGTTATCACACACTGCCTCTGTTATCATACACTGTCTCTGTTATCACACACTGTCTCTGTTATCACACACTGTCTCTGTTATCATACACTGTCTCTGTTATCACACACTGTCTCTGTTATCACACACTGTCTCTGTTATCATTCACTGTCTCTGTTATCACACACTGTCTCTGTTATCACACACTGTCTCTGTTATCACACACTGCCTCTGTTATCACACACTGCCTCTGTTATCACACACTGTCTCTGTTATCACACACTGCCTCTGTTATCACACACTGCCTCTGTTATCATACACTGTCTCTGTTATCATACATTGTCTCTGTTATCACACACTGTCTCTGTTATCATACACTGCCTCTGTTATCATACACTGTCTCTGTTATCATACATTGTCTCTGTTATCATACACTGTCTCTGTTATCATTCACTGTCTCTGTTATCACACACTGTCTCTGTTATCACACACTGTCTCTGTTATCACACACTGCCTCTGTTATCACACACTGTCTCTGTTATCACACACTGTCTCTGTTATCACACACTGTCTCTGTTATCATACACTGCCTCTGTTATCATACACTGTCTCTGTTATCATACATTGTCTCTGTTATCCCTGCCCTCTGTTATCACACACTGTCTCTGTTATCACACACACTGTCTCTGTTCACACACTGCCTCTGTTATCGCCACACTGTCTCTGTTATCACACACTGCCTCTGTTATCACACACACCTTATTATCACACACACTGCCTCTGTTATCCTTACACTGTCTCTGTTATCACACACTGTCTCTGGTATCACACACACTGTCTCTGTTATCACACCTGCTGTTATCACACTGCCTCTGTTATCACACTGCCTCTGTTATCAACACACTCCTCTCTGTTATCATACACTGCCTCTGTTGGCACACACACTCTGTTATCATACACTGTCTCTGTTATCACACACTGCCTCTGTTATCACACACTGCCTCTGTTATCACACACTGCCTCTGTTATCACACACTGCCTCTGTTATCATACACTGTCTCTGTTATCACACACTGTCTCTGTTATCACACACTGTCTCTGTTATCACACACTGTCTCTGTTATCACACACTGCCTCTGTTATCACACACTGCCTCTGTTATCACACACTGTCTCTGTTATCATACACTGCCTCTGTTATCACACACTGCCTCTGTTATCACACACTGCCCCTGTTATCACACACTGTCTCTGTTATCACACACTGCCTCTGTTATCACACACTGTCTCTGTTATCACACACTGTCTCTGTTATCATACACTGTCTCTGTTATCACACACTGTCTCTGTGTCTCTGTTATACTGTCTCTGTTATCACACACTGCCTCTGTTATCATACTGTCTCTGGTATCACACATATTGTCTGTTATCACACTCCTGTTATCAAACCTGCCTCTGTTATCACACTGTCTCTGTTATCACACACTGTCTCTGTTATCATACACTCTCTGTTATCACACACTGTCTGTTATCACCTCTGTTATCATACTGTCTCTGTTATCACACACTGTCTCTGTTATACATACCTCATACACTGTCTGCCTCCCACACACTGTCTCTGTGCATCACACTGTCTCTGTTATCATTCACTGTCTCTGTTATCCACACACTGCCTCATTTATACACACTGCCTCTGTTATCACACACTGTCTCTGTTATCACACACACTGCCTCTGTTATCACACCTGTTATCACACACTGTCTGTTATCACACTGCCTCTGTTATCACACACTGTCTCTGTTATCATACACTGTCTCTGTTGTCATTCCTTGTCTCTGTTATCACACACCACTCTGTTTATCATACTGTCTCTGTTATCACACACTGTCTCTGTTATCACACACTGCCTCTGTTATCACACACTGTCTCTGTTATCACACACTGTCTCTGTTATCATACACTGTCTCTGTTATCACACACTGTCTCTGTTATCATACACTGTCTCTGTTATCATTCACTGTCTCTGTTATCACACACTGCCTCTGTTATCATACACTGTCTCTGTTATCACACACTGTCTCTGTTATCACACACTGCCTCTGTTATCACACACTGTCTCTGTTATCACACACTGTCTCTGTTATCATACACTGTCTCTGTTATCATTCACTGTCTCTGTTATCATACACTGCCTCTGTTATCATACACTGCCTCTGGTATCAAACACTGCCTCTGGTATCAAACACTGCCTCTGTTATCATTCACTGTCTCTGTTATCATACACTGCCTCTGTTATCATACACTGCCTCTGTTATCACACACTGTCTCTGTTATCACACACTGTCTCTGGTATCAAACACTGTCTCTGTTATCATACACTGTCTCTGTTATCATTCACTGTCTCTGTTATCATACACTGCCTCTGTTATCATACACTGCCTCTGTTATCACACACTGTCTCTGTTATCATTCACTGTCTCTGGTATCAAACACTGCCTCTGTTACTCCACACCTGTCTGTTGCTCATTCTGCCTCTGTTATCATACACTGTCTCTGTTATCATACACTGTCTCTGTTATCAAACACTGCCTCTGTTATCACACACTGTCTCTGTTATCATTCCTGCCTCTGTTATCATTCACTGCCTCTGTTATCGTCACTGCCTCTGTTATCAAACACTGTCTCTGTTATCATATCACTGCCTCTGTATCAAACACTGCCTCTGTTATGCCCTGTCTCTGTTATCATACACTGCCTCTGTTATCATACACTGTCTCTGTTATCATACACTGTCTCTGTTATCATTCACTGCCTCTGGTATCAAACACTGTCTCTGTTATCATTCACTGCCTCTGTTATCATACACTGCCTCTGTTATCATACACTGCCTCTGTTATCATACACCGCCTCTGTTATCACACACTGCCTATGTTATCATACACTTCCTCTGTTATCATCCACTGCCTCTGTTATCATACACTGCCCCTGTTATCATACACTGCCCCTGTTATCATACACTGCCTCTGTTATTATACACTGCCTCTGTTATCATACACTGCCTCTGTTATCATACACTGCCTCTGTTATCATACACTGCCTCTGTTATCATACACTGCCTCTGTTATCATACACTGCCTCTGTTATCATACACTGGCTCTGTTATCATACACTGGCTCTGTTATTATCGTCATGTTAAAATATTACACAAAAACACCAACTTAATTTTTGTTTAATTTCGTTAATGGAGTTGCTGATGAATCAGTTCCCAGCTTTATTTACAAACTATTATTAAAAAAATATTAATTAGAAGTCAGAGGGAAAGTTGTTTGTACATATTTCACAATAGCTGATATTCATTATAAATTGTTATGTCAAAGAAAAAGTTTTGTCGGCTGGGAGGATATAGCATTTACCGTCTGTACCCAGGGTCAATGGTTCGATCCAGGAATACACCCAGTCTATTCAGGTGTAAATGGGTATTTCATTTTACAGTTGAAGATGTGAACGTGGTCGAGTACAGTGTCTGCCACGCTGTGTCAGTGTGCCGAAGGCTTAGTATACATTGTGTTGTAGTCATCTCGTCTCTAATGGGCTGTCGTACCAGAATCCTGGAGGATAGCGAATGTAATACCGATTTTCAGGAAGGAAGATAGATCACTATCCTGTAACTACCGTCCAATCAGTTTAATATCAATTGTAGAAAAATTACTAGAAGCAATAATTTCAAACTCTATTCGAAACACCTGGAGAAGCACCGATTGATCGATGACTTTCAACAGGGCTTCACAAGCGGGCGTTCATGTCTAACTAATCTATCAACATTCTTTTCAACTGTTTTGGAGTCAGTGGACGTCAGGTACGGCAGAGTTCCCCACGAATGTCTAATACGAAAAGTGGAAGCTCATGGAATTGGAGGAGATATTCTAAAATGGACTAGAGCGTGGTAACAGGATAGGAAACAGAAAGTCAGCATCAGTGGTACGACACTACGATAGGGTGAATAATTAAATCTGACGAGTACTCTGCAAAACTACAAGGTCTGTAAAATGAAAGATGAAATTTAATGCGGACACATGTAAATTACTTAGCCTAGGAGATGTAAACAGAGAAACCAGATATCAGATGAACAACATTGATATAGAAAAATCAGACTGGTAAAAAGATTTAGGGGTTCATGATAAGTAGGAATCTTAAGCCAAGTCAACAATGTGTATTTGTTCGAAACAAGGCTAACAAAGTACTTGGGTTCATACAAAGGAGTGTAGTTACAAGACTAGCGAGGTCATCCTAAAACTACAGTATATCTTTGACTTGTGAGACCTCACTTGGATTATGTAGTTCAATTCTGGTCACCGTATTACAGAATGGATATAGAATCCCTAGAAAGAATACAGAAAGGAATGACAAGACTAATCCCGGGCATTAGGAACCTTGAGTACAGAGACAGGTTAGAGCACCTTAATTTGCACTCCCGCGAGAGACGTAGAGTGAGGGGCGACATGATTGAGGTGTATAAATGGAAGTCAGGGCTAAACAAAGGAACATTACAAAGGTACTCAAACTATCCAACCAGGAGCGAACTCGTAACAATGGTTTTAAGCTAGACAAATTTAGATTCAGACGCGAAATAGGTAAACATTGGTTTGGGAATAGAGTAGTGAATGAAAGGAACAAGTTACCCCAAACATCATCATTAACTCGAATTCCCTGGATAGCTTCAAATATACGTTGGACGGATATATGAGCAATAGGGGTTGGGTGTAAACGGGGCTTCCTAGTATGTGGGTCAATGACCCACATCAGGGCCTGGGGGCGAAAATATAATAATAATAATAATAATAATAATAATAATAAAGAACCATAAATAAATACAAAAAAGTCAATAGTGAGTAACAATATATGTATGTTATGTTGTCAATAGTAAGAGAAACAATTGAGACCCTGCAATTGTGTGTAAATGAGGCAGAGTCAGATGAGCAACCTGAGACTTGATCACAATTTTACTTCATGTTATTAGGTCAAAATTTGCATATAATTATACTTAAATTACAGATTGTTAGTTAATATGTATCATTGATAAGGATATATTATTTGAACACCTAATACTAAAAAAAAAAAATTATCTCAAAACAAATTGTTTAAATTTGGCTTCAGACGATGCGAAAAGAGTTTATAACTTCTCAATGGCATTTTATTTACCACAGTAATCTCATCAACAGTCTCCTGAAGTTAAGTAACTCTGGCCCAAAACTAGTACACAGTGCACACTTCTGACGCCTGCAGTAACTTGCAACATTATACTCTGAAGATAACAAAAGGTTCCATCTGTTTGACCTTCATACACCCTATCAACCCCATCCTTTCCTTACACCCCATCCCATCCCACCACACCCCTCTCCCACACCCTGTCTTACACCCTTTCTCGAGGCTCCTCCCCACTACGCCCATCCCAACTACATGCCTCTCCATAACACCCCCGTACCTATACCCCTCTACACCATCTCCCTCCCCCCACCATAACCCTCCCCACCACACTTCCCTATACCCACTCCCTGCACGTTTGGAGAAAGGTGGTGTAGTACAGAGGGGTGTAGGGAGGGGGGAGGAGGGTTGTAGGGAGAGGAATAAAGGGGTATGGTCGGAAGGAGTAAGGGAAGTTGTGTGGTAGTAAGGGGTGTAGGGAGGGTAGGGATGCACGGAGGGGTAGAAGAAGGTACTGGGAATAAGAGACGAAGTGGTCAGTAATACACATCACCTCCTGGCCTCTGGTGCTGACGCTGACACCATAGTTGCATTTTTTTATGTTGTTACTGAACTATTTTTAGAGCCTCTGCGTGTGTGCATACGTGGAGAACAGGAAGCAACCTTGCATAAGTCTTTCCCTGCCAGCACACATTCTCTTCACCATCAAGACTCCTGCTGTGCCTCTTTCCTCGTGGCAACATGCAGAAAGTGGGTGCGTTGCGACCCCAGGCTATACCAGCAGGGGAACATGGAGCAGCATTGGACCCCCAGAGGGACAGTGGCTCACTGGCGTGTGGACACGCCCTGGCGCCTACCAACCATTGCCCCGCTGCCTTGAGGATTAACCTTGATAAGTATAAGGCTATGGGAGTAAACCCTGAACGAAAAATCTGCAGTGGAGCCCAGCATCAGGCGGACATGCTTACAGAGCTCCAACAAGACCCCAACGGTGGATAAAACCAATGCATGATGGACAGCCTACTGAAGTGAATTCCATTGCAACTCTCCCTCTCCCCTGTCGTTGCAACTACTTGCATCACTGGATCACGAAAAAAGAGTGCCAAGATGTGAGGTTGCAGCCTGTACTCCTGCCTCGCCACATGAAACAATTCACATGCAACCATAATCCAGCTCATCATACTTCTCATCATCATCAAACACCTATACCCCTAAAAGTCCTATGGCGACGGATGGGTGGCGACGGGAACAGGTAGCGATAACTGCCGGGAGTCTCAACACAGCTCTGCACATGGGCGGAATCGATAAGATGGTCGTTTATGCACTGGGATCTAGGCAGCAGTGCAAGCTGGTCCTGTTTGGGTGACTGAGCAGCCCTTACCGAAAAATTCTGCTCACCCCACATGGGGAGGGGATAGAAAAGGTGCCCTAAACATAGCCTGCCTAAAGAACCAGCCTTACGAGGCAATCTCACCCAGTAAGGTCATCCTAATGAGCGTCCTGAAAGAACTGCACTTGTGGCAAAAGACCTTTCTAGGTATAACATCAACATAGCAGCCTTTAGTGAGTCCCGGCTCTCAGACGAGGGTCGACTCACAGAACGGGGGCCCGGCTACACCTTCTTCTGGAAGGGTAAGCCTGCTGTGGAAAGAAACCGCATTTACAGACTTGGGCTTGCTATTTGCCAATCCATCCTACATAGGCTAATTAAAATGCCTGGTGGGATCAACGAGTCCCACTAAGTCACTCGCGTCATGCCTTCTTCATCAGTACATCCGCCCCAACACTGGATGCAGAGGATGACGTCAAGGAGGCCTTTTACGCCGACCTTGATAGAGTGCTAACCTCTATCCCCAGAGAAGATAAGGTTGTGCTTCTAGGTGACTTTAATGTCAGAGTTGGCAGAGATGCTGACATATGGCAGGGAACCAGAGGGAGAAATGGACTAGGCAAGTGTAATCCCAACGGCCTACTCCTCCTCAGCAAGTGTGCTGCACACAATCTCACTATCATCTATACCTTGTTTTGGCAAGCCTACATGTTCAAGGGTTCTTGGCAACACCCACGATCCAAACATCATTGTCAGAAAAAGAGATCACCGAGATATCATCTTCACCCGAGCCATGCGTAGCTCAGACCAGTGTGACACAGATCATCGGTAGTACAATCATGCTGTCAGAGAGCAGATCAATGATGGCCCAATAAACAACTCAACAACAAACAACCAAAATCCGAGTGCCGAATAGAGTCCCATCAAAGCTGTCATCACAAAAAGATTGCAACGCTTCCCTCAGCCAGATCAAAAGAAAACACCAGGATTTGTTTGATGAAAACTACCTGAAAATTGAAGTACTCCTCAATAGTAAACGTGCTGCTCTCACTGACAGACAGAAAAACCCTAAGTCTCGGACCAAAGTTGATACCTTCCACGAAGGAGAAAACGACGATCCAGCGCAAACTTCGCAAACTAATGAACGAATGGTAGAAAAATTTAGTGTGTGAAATGCAAAAATTTGCGGATCAACACAACATGTGTGAATTTTTCAAATCTGCTAAAACAATATATGGCCCAACTACTCATGGTGTGGTCCTCCTCTGCTCATCCGACGGTTACTCCCTAATTAAAGACGAAGGAGGTACTGATGGAATCCCAGCCGAGGTGAATAAAGCAGGAGGACCTCTGCTTACCAGCCGTCTCCACTTTCTCCTGGAGAATATTTGGGAGGAGGAAATCCCCCAATATCGTAAAGACGAGGCGTCAATATTTATAAGAACATGGGAGACCGGTCAGACTGTGGCAACTATAGTGGGATCTCTCCGCTGTCCGTAGCTAGCAAGATTATCGTCCGAGTCCTCCTAAACAGACTTCTTACTGAGGCGGAAAACTTCCGCCCAGAATCTCAATTCGGCTTTAGATCATCACGTGGCACCACTGACATGATCTTTGTTACCTGCCATTTACAAGAAAGGTGCAGATAAGTGTAGTGACTTGTACTTGGCCTTCCTTGACCTTACTAAGGCCTTCAACGCTTTCAACAGGAAAGCCCTCTAACGGAACCTCAGTCCGTTTGGCTGCCCACCAGAATTCATCGCCATTGTGAGGAAAATCCACGATGGCATGAACAGCAGTGTTCTACACAATAATACGCAGACTGAGTTCTTCTCCGCACAAACGGGGGTAAAACAAGGATGTGTACTGGCACCAAGTCTCCTTTCCATTTTTTGGCTGCCTTCCTTACTCGTGCCAGTGCTAATTTAGCCGGCGGAGTAGACAACAAGTACAGGATGAAGGGTCTTTTCAACATAGACGAGTCCAGGCAGGAACAAAGGTGTCGGCCGCTTCCATTACCGAACTAAAGTATGCAGACGACCTCAATTCGTCTCTCACACTGAATGCGATCTACAGAATATCCTGAACACCTACACAAATGCACATGCACACTTCGGCCTTGAGATGAATGCACGTAAGACTCAGATTCTCTTTAAGTCTACCCTTGGTCCAGCCACACCTCCACCATCCATCCAGCTTAACGGTACTACCCTCTCTAATGTTACATACTTTCAGTATCTTGGCTCCCACCTGTCCACCACCGCGGACATCGATGAAGAGATTCAATATCGGATCAGATGCGTATCTCAATCCTTCGAAAGACTCCGTACCCGTGTCTTCAGCTGTAGGGAACTGAAATTATCTACAAAATTGCACGTGTATCGAGCAGTGGTCATCCCTCCTACAGTTGGGGTCAGCGAGAAAACTAGCATTTGTTATCTTGTCTTCCCAGCAAACTCGGAGGATTGAACGTATATTACGTTGGTGTGATCCATGTCTCGCTGCCATATAGCAGGGTGGGGAGGACCACTGCTCGATATACGTGTAACTGTGTAGATAATTTCAGCTCCCTACAGCTGAAGACACGGGTACAGAGTCTGCCAAATGCTTGAGATGCACATCTGATCTGATGTTGAATCTCTCCATCGATGTCCGCGGTGGTGGACAGGTGGGAGTCGAGATACTGACAGTGCGTAACATTAGAGAGGGTAGTAAAGTCAAGCTGGAAGAATGGTGGAGGTATGGCTGAACCAGGGGCAGGCTGAAAGAGAATCTGAGTCCTAAGTACATTCACCTCAAGGCCGAAGTGTGCATAAGCATCTGCATAGGTGATCAGTATCTCCTGAAAGTTGCGTTCAATGTGAGCAACAAGGGTAAGGTTGTCTGCATACTGAAGTTCAGTAATGGGAAACTACAGACATCTTTGCTCCTGCCTGGAGTCGTCTTTTGTTGAAAAATCCCTTCATCTGGTACTGGATGTCCACCCCGCCTGCTAAATTGGCACTGACCTGAGGAAGGAAGGCAGCCAAAAAAATGGAAAAGAGAATTGGTGCCAGTACACATCCTTGTTTTGCTCCCGTTTGGAAGGGAAGAACTCAGACTGGGTGTCATTATGCAGGACACTGCCGTTCATACCATCGTAGAGTTGCCTCACAATGCAGATAAATTTTGGTGTGCAGCCAAAATGGCTGAGGGCTTCCCTGTTGACCGAGTGGAAGGCCTTGGTTAGATCGATGAAGGCCATGTCCAGGTCACAACGCTGTTCTCGGCACTTTTCCTGTGTCTGGCAGGCAGCAAAGATCATGTCAGTGGTGCCACGTGATGGTCTAAAGCCGAATTGAGATTCTGGGAGGATGTTTTTCGCCTCAGGAAGAAGTCTGTATAGGAGGACTCGGGCAATAATCTTGCCAGCTACGGACAACAGTGAGACCCTGCAGTAGGATTTCTTCCTTTTCCCATATATTCTCCAGGAGAGAGTGGAGACGGCTGGTAAGCAGAGGTCCTCCTGCTTTATACACCACGGCTGGGGTTTTATGAGGCTCTGAGGATTTGTTATTTTTCATCTGTTTATGGCAGTAGCTACCTCATCCACAGAAGGAGGATACATGAGGTGGGACAGCTCTGGATGCTGAGGGATCTACTGTGGTAGTCTGGACATCCAAATCGGCGTTTCGCTTGAGCAGCGAATGGTAGTGGTCTTTCCAGCGCTGAAGGGTGCCTTCTTTGTCTTTAATTAGGCAGTTAGTGTTGGAGGAGTGGAGGGGGACTGGACCATGAGTGGTTGGCCCATATACTGTAATGTTTTAGTAGAACTGAAAAAATCCACGGCTCTTGTGATGATCTGCAAGTTTTTGCATATCACATGCTTTATATTTAAACCAGTTCTTCTTTGCACTGCAAAGTTACGCTGGGCCATCGCTTTCTTCTTGCGGAAGGTATCTGCTTTGATCCTAGACTGAGAGTTGTTCAATCAATCAGTGAAGTAGCACGTTTATCATCAACGAGTACATTGATTTCCGGGTTATTTTCATCAAACCAATCCTGGTGTATGCTTTCAATCTGGCCGAGTGCCTCTCTGCACGTTTGTGTCATGACAGTGTCGAGAATACCCCATTCGGCACTGGGATTTGGGTTGTTTGTTTTCGGTATGCTTATCAGCTCATGTTCGAGCTGCTCTCTGAAAGAATGTGCTTCCCCTGGATCCACCGGACGCTCAGTGTTAAAACCTCGTCTGGAGGCTTGTTGTCTTCGCTGTTTTGGGGCGACGTGAAGTGAGATCTTGGCTCTGACGAGTCGGTGATCAGTGTTGCAGTGGTCTGAGCCACCCCATGGCTCGGGTGATGAGGACATCTCGGCGATCTCTTCCGCTGACAATGATGTAGTCACTGAGATGCCAGTGTTTGGATCGTGGGTGTTGCTGCGAACCCTTGAACTTGTCGGCTTGCCTAAACAAGGTATTGGTGATAGTGAGGTTGTGTGCAGCACACTTGCTGAGGAGGAGTAGGCCATTGGTATTACACTTGCCTATTCCATTTCTCCCTATGATTCTCTGCCAAATGTCAACATCTCTGCCAACTCTGGCATTGAAGTCACCAAGGAGCACAACCTTATCTTCTCTGAAGATATAGGCTAGCACTCTGTCGAAGTCAGCGTAAAAGGCCTCCTTGATGTCATCCTCTGCATCCAGTGTTGGGGCGTATGCACTGATGAAGAAGGCATGACGTAAGAAGTACACACACACACACACACCGGCTGCAACTCTATTAATAAACCGTTTATTATTATTATTATTTATTATTACATACACATACACACACACTACTACTATTACTACTTTGCTGTCACTCGGAATCGAGTATGACGATCATCCAGCTACGATACAATGATATGAGTTATTAAGGATGTCACCTTCGTTGGTGAGCTATGAAATAACTCTAGAGGTCGATACGGGGCCGTTAGGGCTTTACACAGATGTGGCAAGTGTGGGGAGCTACGGCTGGTGCCGGAGGGGCGGCGGCAGCATCTTTCCAACGCTGTCGCTTATCTGCCTCGGTATGCAGTCGGGCTAACTCGAAGGTATTGACACCTTCTCGTGTAGTGCTCCTTCAAGTGTTACGGTGTGGAGTAATCGTCCATTTGTCACTTTTTCAGGTTTGTCTTATAACGATCATTATACCTTTTTCAGTGGCTCGCCACCGTTACACACACACACACACACACACACACACACACACACACACACACACACACGGGCAATGGTGGACAATAATTCAGTATTATTAAACTACATAAACAAAGTGGTAATGTGCTTTGTAATGACCATTCATGTTAGTGGTAGCCATTAGTGTCAAATGAACAATAATATTTTATATTTATGGAAAACACACACTCATCTATCTCACGCTATGAAACACAAAAAAACATGAAAAACAAACACACAATAAAACTCAACAAATATCACCTGAAACCATTGCTTACGTTCGTGCTTGTCCGGTCTTGATGGTGTGGTAATTTACATTGTATTACTGTATTGGTAGTTTCTCTTTAATGACCCTCGACCTTGGGTCCAAATTGAGTAGGGGGGAGAGGGGGAGGGGGCGGTAGTGAGAAGGGGGGGTTGGATACCGGTTTGGTGGAAAGTGGGAGTGGTAGAGGAGGTAGGTGGGAGGTCATGGTAGGGGAGGGTGGTAGCGGAGGAGGAGAGGGACGATATATGTTGAAGAGATAGAAGGGGTTGGGGAAGTGGAAGAGGAGTGGCATGTTAAATGTATGGCCAAGGGGAGGGGGAGGGAAGGTGGGAAGAGGGGGTACAGGTGGGGAGGGGGAGGAAGGTGGGGAGAAGAGGGGTACAGGTGGGGAGGAGGGAGAGGAATGTGGGAGAAGAGGGGGTGCAGGTGGGGAAGAGGAGGGAAGGTGGGAGAAGAGGGGGTACAGGTGGGGAGGGGGGAGGAAGGTGGGAGAAGAGGGGTACAGGTGGAGGGAAGGTGGGGAGAAGGGGGAGGTGGGAGGGGGAAGGTGGGAGAAGAGGGGTACAGGTGGGGGAGGGGAGGGAAGGTGGGAGAAGAGGGGGTACAGGTGGGGAGGGGAGAAGATGGGGTACAGGTGAGGAGGGGGAGGAAGGTGGGAGAAGAGGGGTACAGGTGGGGAGGGAGAAGACGGGGTACAGGTGAGGAGGGGGGGAGGGGGGTAAGGCTTGGGGAGGCTGTTCACACTCAGGATGTTATCGGTAAGTATTGCCTTACTACCGTCGTTGGTTCGAGTATACACATGGAGGAGGTGGAGTGTATACATGGAGTGTACACATGGGTGGTGGCGTGTACACATGGAGTGATGAGGTATACATGGGGAGGTGGAGTGTACACATGGAGTGAGGTGGCGTGCACATGGGTGTACACATGGAGTGAGGTGGAGTGTACACATGGTGAGGCTACATGGGTGGAGTGTACACATGATACACATGGAGTGGAGTGCACACATGGAGTGAGTGGAGTGTATACATGGAGTAAGGAGTGCACATGGAGTGAGATACACATGAGTGGTGGAGTGTATACATGCACATGGGTGAGCACATGTGCACATGTGGAGGTACATGTGACACATACATGTGTACACATGTACACACACATGTGTATATGGAGTGTACACATGGAGTGAGTGGAGTGTATACATGGAGTAAGGAGTGTACACATGGAGTGAGGTGGAGTGTACACATGGAGTGAGGTGGAGTGTACACATGGAGTGAGGTGGAGTATACACATGGAGTGATGTGTAGTATACAAGGAGTGATGTGGAGAGTACATGGAGTGAGTTTTTTTTTTTTACGGGATTTAGCCCACCCGGGCACAGGTCAAACGACCCACAACGGGGCCTGAGGGGGCGAAAAAAATAGAAAGAAATTGAAAATAGTGAAGAAAAAGGTTATACTGTGTTGATCTACACCACGAAGATGCAGGAACACCAGCTTTTTAAAGTGAGACAGTTTGTATAAGTATGGAAACACAGAAGAAGGCAGAACATTCCACAGTTTGGCTGTGTGAAGAAAGAAGGAGGTACTATAACGGGTTATTCTCGTGTGACCGACATCCACAGAGAAATGGTGGGCACCGCGGGCAAGACGAGTGTTACGAGCCCACGGCCTTACCGGCAGTACACAGGATGCCAAATCCACCGAATATTGCCCGTTAAAGTACCTGTAAAAGAGAGAGAGAGAGAGTGAAGCAACATTGCGGCGAAGAGAAAGGGAAGAGAGATTTTCGACTAAAGGAGAAGAGTTATTAAGTGGAAATGCCATTGATTCCACTCTACCTAATAACTGAACAGAGGAAGAGCCACCCCAGATATGAGAGCAGTACTCCAAGTTAGGACGAATGAATCCCTTATATGCTCAGGAGTGAAGTAGCTACGGCATCTGTACAGCATTTCCAACTTTAGGGAGGCAGCTTTAGCTATGTTAAGGATGTGTGATTTCCAGGACATATTGGAGGAAATGGTGAGGCCTAGCATATTTATTTCAGAATTTGGCAGGATGATAGCGTCCTGAAATGTAATTGGTGGGAGATCGTCTGATTTACAAAGTGTAATTGGTAAATATTGAGTTTTATTACTATTGAACTTAACCAAGTTTGTACCTCCCCATTCAGAGATGCTGCACAGATCTGCATTGATAGAAGTAATGATATCAGTTCTAGAAACAGATCTAGTTTGAGAGTTAGAAGGAAGGAGAAAATGTGAAGTAGAGTGGAAGAGTAGAATCATCAGCGTAAGAATGGGTAGAATTAATTGTAGTGTGAAGTAAATCATTGATAAAAAGAAGGAAAAAAGTAGGTGAAAGAACAGAACCCTGTGGGACGCCACTACTGGTAGAGAAAGAGCGAGAGATCGATCCCTCGACAACGACTGCCATGGATCGGTTCTCAAGGAAGCTAGAGATGAGGAAACAAAGTGGGGGAGAGAAACTAAAAAAGGGAAATTTAGATAGCAAAGACTTGTGCCATACCCTGTCAATTGCTTTGGAGATGTCGAGGGCCACGACGAAAGTTTCCCCATAATCCCTAAGAGAGGATGACCAAAGATGGGTACAATAGGAGAGCAGATCACTGGTGATCCGGTGACGGAAAAATGGGAGTTCAAGATAGTTTCGAAAACCTTAGAGAGGGATGAAGTTAAGGCAATGGGGCGATAGTTAGAGGGATTAGAATGGTCACCCTTCTCCGGGATGGGCTGAACCAAGGCATGCTTCCAAGAAGAAGGAAAAGTTTGGGTTTTAAGGCAGAGGCGAAAGAGGCGAGCAAGCACAGGGGCCAGGACTTCAGCACACTCCCTCAGAACACGAGGGGGTATTCCGTCAGGTCCATGCGCCTTGCTCACATCCAACCTGGATAACACACCGACAACCCTACGAGTGGAGATTATAGGAAAGTGCTTAGGTTCAGTAGGAGGAGCGGGAGTAGAAGGGATAGAGTGGAAATCGTCTAAGGTGGAATTAGAGGAGAATAAGGTGCCAAAGAGGTTGGCTTTGTCAGGGGGAGAGTTGGCTATAGAGTTATCAGGTCGGAAGAGGGGAGGAAAAGAAGGAGTGCAGAAGTTATTACAGATGTTTTTAGTTAAGGACCAAAAGGATTTACTAGAGGAAGAATTAGTCAGGACAGCGGTATATCTTTTAATAAAATTCCACTTGGCCCTCCGAGGAATAGCCTTACAACGATGGAGGTGGAGTATACATGGAGTGAGGTGGAGTATACATGGAGTGATGTGGTGTGTACACATGGAGTGAGCTGGAGTGAGTATTATGTGGGGGATTATAATGAAATTGACACCATTGATATCCAGGACCAGCTGTCACTATCACAAGTTGTGACCTTCCCCACACACGGTCAAAATACCCTTGACCTTATCTTAACCGACTTAGCGGACCAGTACCAACCACCTCAACCAATGCCTCCTATCGGGTGTAGCACACACCTATCAGTGATCTGGTCCCCAGCTGCCACTCCCACTCAAGTACAGAGACCCTACATCAAGACCTACAGGCCGATTACTGACTCTGCAGTGCGTTTCTTCGGGCAGTGGATAGTTCACCATCCCTGGACTGAAGTACTTAGTGTGGATGACGGGGACACCAAATGGATAAATTATACCAACACCACCACGGAAGCTCACCACCACTTCTTCCCCGAGAAGTCCGTCAGATCTCACCCAGCTGATTTGCCTTGGATCACACCTCGGATGCAACAGAGAGACAGAGCCTTTTATTTCAATGACCACATCCGCTACAGGTCCCTTCGCAACTGAGACATCCGCGAAATACGCACTGCAAAGAAGTCTCACTACCCAACCAAATTCCAACACCTGAAGCAGACCAACATCAGTCAATTGTATGGTAAGCTTAAAGAACTCTGTGGACTCAACAATAAGACACACCCCCTCCCCTTCCTTAGCCATCTCACTAATGTTGACGCAGCTGAGCAATCAAATAACCATTTCGCTACTATATGCCAGACGCTCCCCCGGCTTGACACAACCACTCTCCCTGCTTACCTACCAGCCCCCTTTCCCACTGACTTAGTAGAAGAATTTGAAGTAGCAAAAAAACGTCTGGACAAACTAAAGTTAAAACGCTCCACCACCCCCATTGATTTACCAATAATACTCTTCAAGGAGCTTGCTAAACCCCTCTGCTCCATCATCAATGCTTCTCTCAGTCAAGCCAGATGCCCAGCTGACTGGAAAACTTCTTATGTATCACCAGTGCCCAAGTCAACCAGCCCACAATCCTTAAATCAGCTACGACCCATTGCAATCACCCCAATACCCAGCCTAATCTGTGAAAGTTTTGTGTTTGACTGGGCTTATGCTGATATTGCAGGAGCCGTAGACCCTCAGCAATTTGGTAATATGAAAACTTCCTCCACCACTCACTGTCTTGTCAGCTTTCTCGATTACATATACCGCCATCTCGAGAAACGAAAAACGTCTGTAGCTGTCGCCTTCATTGACTTCACTATAGCATTCGACCTAGTCGACCACAAACAATTTAATTATCAACAAAGCTATTGACCTCGGGTTTCGAAGAAGTCTTATACCATAGCTTACAGACTTCCTCAGTGACCGACGCCAAGCTGTACGCTTCCGAGGGGCTGTTTCCACCTTTCAGTCACTCACCTGTGGCGTCCCCCAAGGCACCAAGATGGGACCACTCTGCTTCCTTATGCTCATCAATGATGCCCTAAGAGAAACCCCTGCTCGCTGGAAATATGTCGACGACTCCACCATTGGGATCAGCGTCAACAATTCTGCTCCCAACCATACCGCCCTTCAGGATTTATTGAACAGTCTCCAAAACTGGGCCACCAACAACCATGTCACCATCAACCATAACAAGACCATGGTTATGCACATCAACCTCTCCTCCGACGTTGTCCCACCCCCTTCCATTACTTTAGGTACCAACAAACTCCAGGTTGTGGATTCCACTAAGCTCCTCGGCGTCACCATAGACAACAAACTAAATTGAAAACCACACGTCAGTGAAGTTGTCAAATCCTCCAGTTTCCATCTCCACCTCCTCCGCCGACTCAAGTCCCTCGGAGTTCCTGCACCCGAGCTCCTCAGTGTTTACTCAACATTCATACTTCCCAAGCTCATCTATGCCTCCCCTACCTGGTCTTCCTCCCAAAATGCCACACAACGTAAACACCTAGAAAAAGTGCAAAAAGGGGCATGCAAGATTATTCTCTCCCCTTCCTACTCCACATATCAAGAAGCACTCAGCACACTGACCCTCTCGGCTCTCACTGACCATTACCACGACCTCGTCTGCAAATTTGGTGAGAAGCTTCTGCACCTTCCTCGACACCGGCTCCTACTACCGCCTGAGATCCCTCGCCCGAGAATTGCTGTTCGACACCACAACTGCATCCAGCCCATACGAGCACGAACTGATCGCTATAAGAACAGCCCAGTCTCAACCATTGTAAAAATTATCAATAACTTGTAATAAACTAGTGTATTCACTCCCAGTAAATCCTACTTTTTGCACTGTCACTATGTTGAAATGCCCTGTAGTTTGAGTTATTCCCCATCTAGTTATTATATATCTTATTTGTATCACTTATGTTACTTGTATATTATTTGTAAATCGAAACCCATTCCCCAATTATGTAACTGTATATTTTCAGCCTTCCGGCTGCTATGCTCTTTCAATAAACCTTTAATTAATATTATTATTATTATTATTATTAGTAGTAGTAGTATACAATGCAGTGAGGTGGAGTATACACATGGAGTGAGGTGGAGTATACACATGGAGTGAGGTGGAGTATACACATGGAGTGAGGTGGAGTATACACATGGAGTGAGGTGGAGTATACACATGGAGTGAGGTGGAGTATACACATGGAGTGAGGTGGAGTATACACATGGAGTGAGGTGGAGTATACACATGTAGTGAGGTGGAATACACATGGAGTGAGGTGGAGTATACATATGGAGTGAGGTGGAGTATACACATGGATTGAGGTGGAATATACCCATGGATTGAGGTGGAGTATACACATGGAGTGAGGTGGAATACACATGGAGTGAGGTGGAATACACATGGAGTGAGGTGGAATACACATGGAGTGAGGTGGAATACACATGGAGTAATGTGGAATATACATGGAGTGATGTGGAGTATACATGGAGTGAGTTTACACGACTTATGAATCATTGGATAAGCAGAGCAATTATCACAACCAATAATCTAAAAATAATGAAAAAAATTTTGTAAATAAAAAAGAAAAATACGAATACAAATCAATGATACAGCTTTGGTAGAGTCGTCTTATGCAAGTTTACACAGGAAGAATAAGGCATTAGTCTGAGTAAGGTTCATATGACGTACAGATAACGGCTTCCAACAGGTGTGTGTGTGTGTGTGTGTGTGCGTGTGTGTGTGTCTGTGTGTCTGTGTGTGTGTGTGTACTGATAAAAAAATACAGTGTGTGCATTACGTACTGTACACACACTCGTACACACAATTCCTCTGCCTGTCACATGACTACAGTTTCATGGAGAAATTAAATCTCTTGAATATATATTGATGTAAATACGGATCACAAATATACGAAAATTGCAAACATGAATATTGCAATATGGCGGCAATTTTTTAGTATTGCAAGGATAGCAAATGATCTGCGGATTCATGAATTTATTGCATATACGTGAATATTGCAAAAGAACTTGAATTGCATATTGGTGAAGACATGTTCGAATTAGTTGGTTCTTATGACTGATGCAATTTCCTGGATATAGAGGAGAGGAACTTAACACTATATTGGCTTTGTGTGTGTGTGTGCGTGCGTGTGTGTGCGTGTGCGTGTGTGTGTATGTGTGTTACAGAAGGTTGATATGTGTCATTCAGGTAGTCAACATCTGTCGCTCTCCCCCGATGTACGGTTTACTTCACGAGTGTCCCGTTTACTTTACAATGTCCAGATTACTTCACGCGTGTCCAGTTTACTTTACAATGTCCAGATTACTTCACGCGTGTCCAGTTTACTTTACAATGTCCGGTTTACTTAAGGCCTATTCAGTTTACTTTACCATGCTCTGTTTACTTCAGTTATGTCCAGTTTAACACCCGCCATGTCCACCTCAACTATGCTCACCAACTCGTATCTTAAACTCCCTAATACATGTCCATTTCCCTATTATTCCCACTTCCCAAGAGAACAGTCGCTCCCTTGTCCACTTCCACCTCCCCCATGTCGAAGCCCTTCCAGTGTAAGCCTTGGCAACCGTGTCCAGCTTACAGTTATTCCATTCTCCCTCTATCCCTTCCAGCTCCCTTCCTGCATCCTCTTCCACCTCCCTCTAACAAGCTCCCTCCAGTTCCCTCCCTCTCCTCTTCTTCCCTCTAATACCGTCCCTCCTTTTCTCCACCTCCCTCCTCCTCCCTCCCCCAACCCTTCAGGAGCCGCAGCTCACAAACTCATAAAATCCTCTGAATTTAAGCACCCTGAAATTCCTCGATTGAATGTTTTCCAGGGAGTTCCATAAAGCTTTTCCGCCGCCGTGTGTGACCAAAAATACCGGGAAATATTCCAGGCGTGAGAAGGGCGGCCTCCCTCTCCCGTCTGTACCCTGGAGAGAGAGAGAGAGAGAGAGAGAGAGAGAGAGAGAGAGAGAGAGAGAGAGAGAGAACGTCCTTAAGTAGAACTTTTAACCTAGGCTTAGGTTAGGTTAGGTTAGGTTAGGTTAGGTTAAGACTGGTTGGTTAGATTAGGTTAACAACACCAGGAACAACTAAGTTAGAACTTCAAATAAAAAATATTTTTTTCTCAAGTGTTCAGAACGTGACCTTCCCTTTCAGCTCCTTGTCCTGCTGTAGGCTAGTCTCTCTCTCTCTCTCTCTCTCTCTCTCTCACTCTCTCTCTACCCTCACCTACAGCTTCTCATTATTTACACGTTTCTTAAGCTATTCCTTCACACTCTCTTGTAACTCTACACTCGTATTATAGGGTCAAATCTGTTGTATTTTCGACCAATGTATTGTAAGCCTGTTGTATTTTGAGATCAATAGTTTATAAACCACACCTTGTATTATATACCATAAACCGGACATTTGTATAAACAGTCTATTGTAAACCAAACATTGTTTTATTCGACGTAAACGGCACCTTGTATTATACGATGTAAACCAAACACTGTTGAGTCACTGGACACCTTCGGTAAACTCGTGGTGACCCAGTAGTGTGTGTGTGTGTGTGTGTGTGTGTGTGTGTGTGTCAGGGGTAGTAAAACCTGCCTCTTCCTTCACCTCTCCCTCTCCTCCCTCACCTACAGCAGTATCTTCCCTCATCTCTCCCTATTCTCCTTCACCTCTTCTCCCTTATCTGGCACGTGTTAATAGAGCCTAAGTGATCGTCAATACAATGTTTACAAACGTCAGCTGAGAGTTTGTTTATATGTGTGACGTCATTAAAAGTTAGCCGTGACGTCATAGATCAGCTGATGGTTTGTTATGGGAGAGGAGACGTATCATGGCCGCCTTTGACAACTAATACAATGTCCTGTCATGAGAATCTGCTGAAGGTAATGTCCGAGTGTTGTACTGACGGCACAGGTATATGCAGGTAATGTTATTGTAATGAGTGTAAGTAAATATTCCCAATTATAGCCTCGATGGTTGCCAGAAAACCACCAAGATGCTTAATTATTTACTTGCCAAGCCAAGCCAAGCCAAGCCAAGCCCACCCTACCCGACCAACCCAACCCAGCCCAACCTGAAGGAACAGATAATTACAAGAAATAATTCCTCCACCAGATAAAGCACTAGTAATTTACACTCGTTCATTAGTCCGCTTAATTACCCAAAATAATATCTGAGAATTTTATTAATTTAACCATAACTAATGAAGGTCTTAGATACTCTTACCTAAATGTAATTAAACCTTGAGAGCAAACTGACGGCCGCTGTTGTCATACCCATACAGAGGCAGTCCTTGTGTGTTTGGATATAATGGTCTCACTTGTTCTGTAGTGGGGACCTTGTGCAAGACCGTGTGTGTGTGGGGCCAACACACACACACAGACCTCACACACAGGACACTGACACACACACAGGACACAGACACACACACAGGGACAGACACACACACAGGGACACAGACACACACACAGGGACAGACACACACACAGGACACAACACACACAGGGACAGACACACACACAGGGACACGACACACACACAGGGACACAGACACACACACACACACACACACACACACACACATACATACAGTCTAACATCACAAATTAGGTTATACATAATGACTGGCGTAACTAAAACGAGAGAGAATAATACAACCCTGGGGGACGGAAGGGAAGAGAAAGAGGGAGGAGGAAGAGAGAAGTGAGGAAGGAAGGAAGAGTAGGGAGGAGGAAAGGTAGAAGTGAGGGAAGGAGGAAGGTAGAAGTGAGAAGGAGGAAGGTAGAGGAGGGAGGAGGAGGAAGGTAGAAGTGAGGGAAGGAAGGAAGGTATAAGAAGGGAGGAGGAAGGTAAGGAGGGAGGAAGGTAGAAGTGAGGGAGGAGGAAGGTAGAGAGTGAGGGAGGAGGAAGGTAGAGAGGAGGGAGGGAGGAAGGTAGAGTGAGGGAGGAGGAAGGTAGAGAGGAGGGAGGAGGAAGGTAAGAGAGTGGGGAGGAGGAAGGTAGGGGAGGAGGGAGGAGGAAGGTAGAGTGAGGAGGAGGAAAGGTAGAGAGTGAGGGAGGGAGGAAGGTAGAAGGAGGAGGAGGAAGGTAGAGAGTGAGGGAGGAGGAGAAGGTAGAGTGGAGGGGAGGAGGAAGGTAGAGAGGAGGGGAGGAGGAAGGTAGGAAGTGAGGAGGAGGAAGGTAGAGTGGGAGGAGGAGGAAGGTGAGAGGGAGGAGGAAGGTAGAAGTGAGGGAGGAGGAAGGTAGAAGGAGGGAGGAAGGAAGGTAGAAGTGAGGAGGAGGAAGGTAGAAGTGAGGAGGAGAAGGTAGAGAGTGAGGAGGAGGAAGGTAGAAGTGAGGAGGAAGGTAGAAGTGAGGGAGGAGGAGGTAGAAGTGAGGGAGGAGAAGGTAGAAGGAGGGAAGGAAGGTAGAGGAGGGAGGAGGAAGGTAAGTGAGGGAGGAGGAAGGTAGAAGTGAGGGAGGAGAAAAGTGAGGGAGGAGAAAGAGAAGGAGGAGGGAGGAAAGGTAGAGTGGGAGGAGGAAGGTAGAGAGTGAGGAGGATGAAGGTAGAGAAGTGAGGGAGGAGGAAGGTAGAGAGTAAGGGAGGAGGAAGGTAAAGTGAGGAGGAGGAAGGTAGAAGTGAAGGAGGAGGAAGGTAAAGTGAGGGAGGAGGAAGGTAGAGAGGAGGAGGAGGAAGGTAGAGAGTGAGGGAGGAGGAAGGTAGAGTGAGGAGGAGGAAGGTAGAGAGTGGGGAGGAGGAAGGTAAGAGAGGGAGGAGGAAGGAAGGAGAGTGAGGGAGGAGGAAGGTAGAGAGTGAGGGAGGAGGAAGGTAGAGAGTGAGGGAGGAGGAAGGTAGAAGTGAGGGAGGAGGAAGGTAGAGTGAGGAGGAGGAGAAGGTAGAAGTGAGGAGGAGGAGAAGGTAGAGAGTGAGGGAGGAGGAAGGTAGAGAGGAGGGAGGAGGAGGAAGGTAGAGAGTGAGGGAGGAGGAAGGTAGAGAGGAGGAGAAGGTAGAGAGTGAGGGAGGAGGAAGGTAGAGAGTGAGGAGGAGGGAGGAAAGTGAGGGAGGAGGAAGAGAGAAGGAGGAAGGAGGAAGGTAGAAGTGAGGAGGAGGTAGAGGAGGAGGAAGGAAGGTAGAAGTGAGGGAAGGAGGAAGGTAGAGAGTGAGGGAGGAGGAAGGGAGAAAGAGAGAGGAGGGAGAAGAGTAGAGAGGAGGGGAGGAGGAAGGTAGAGAGTGAGGAGGAGGAAGGTAGAGAGGAGGGAAGGAAGGAAGAAGGAGTGAGGGAGGAGGAAGGTAGAGGGAAGTAGGGAGAGGAAGGTAGAGAGTGAGGGGAGGAGGAAGGTAGAGGTGAGGAGGAGGGAGGTAGAGAGTGAGGAGGAGGAAGGAAGAGAGTGAGGAGGAGGAAGGTAGAGTGAGGGAGGAGGAAGGTAGAAGTGAGGAGGAGGAGGGAAGGTGAGAGGAGGGAGGAGGAAGGTAGAGAGGAGGGAGGGAGGAAGGAGAGAGAGTGAGGGAGGAGGAAGGTAGGGAAGGAGGGAGGAGGAAGGTAGAGGAGGGAGGAGGAAGGTAGAGAGGAGAGGAGGAAGGTAGAGTGAGGGAGGAGGAAGGTAAGAAGGAGGGAGGGAGGAGGAAGGTAGAGAGTGAGGGAGGAGGAGAAGGTAGAGAGGAGGGAAGGAGGAGGTAGAAGTGAGGAAGGAAGGTAAGGGAGGAGGAGAAGGTAGAAGTGAGGGGAGGAGGAGGAAGGTAAAGTGAGGAGGAAAGGAAAGTGAGGAGGAGAAGGTAGAGTGAAGGGGAAGGGAGGAAGAGAAGTGAGGAGGAGGAAGGTAGAGAGTAGGGGAGGAGGAGAGTAGAGAGTGAGAGGAGGAAGGAAAGAGAGTGAGGAGGAGGAAGGTAGAGTGAGGGAGGAGGAAGGTAGAGAGTGAGGGAGGAAGGTAGAAGTGAGGGAGGAGGGAAGGGAAGAAGAGTGGGGAGGAGGAAGGTAGAAGTGAGGGAGGAGGAAGGTAGAAGTGAGGAGGAGGAAGGTAGAGAGTGAGGAGGAGGAAGGTGAGAGTGAGGGGAGGAGGAAGGTAGAGAGTGAGGGAGGAGGAAGGTAGAAGGAGGGAGGAGAAGGTAGAGTGAGGAGGAGGAGAAGGTAGAGTGAGGGAGGAGGAAGGTAAAAGTGAGGGAGGAGGAAGGAGAAGTGAGGGAGGAGGAAGGTAGAAGTGAGGGGAGGAGGAGAAGGTAGAGAGTGAGGAGGAGGAGGAAGGAGTAGAGAGGAGGAGGGAGGAAGGTAGAGAGTGAGGGAGGAGGAAGGTAGAAGTGAGGAGGAGGGAGGTAGAGAGGAGGGAGGAGGAAGGTAGAGTGAGGAGGAGGAAGGTAGAGAGTGAGGGAGGAGGAGGAAGGTAGAGAGTGAGGAGGAGGAAGGTAGAGGGGTGAGGGAGGAGGAAGGAAGAGAGTGAGGGAGGAGGAAGAAGGTAGAGAGTGAGGGAGGAGGAAGGTAGAAGTGAGAGGAGGGAGGTGAGAGTGAGGGAGGAGGAAGGTAGAGAGTGAGGGAGGAGGGAGGTAGAGAGTGAGGGAGGAGAAGGTAGAGAGTGAGGAGAAGGAAGGTAGAAGTGAGGGAGGAGGAAGGTAGAGAGTGAGGAGGAGGAAGGAAGGTAGAGAGTGAGGGAGGAGGAAGGAAGAGAGTGAGGGAGGAGGAAAGGTAGGAGTGAGGGAGGAGGAAGGTAGAAGTGAGGGAGGAGGAAGGTAGAGAGTAGAGGGAAGGAAGGTAGGAAGAGGAGGAGGAGGAAGGTAGAGAGTGAGGGAGGAGGAAGGTAGAGGAGGGAGGAAAGGTAGAGAGTGAGGAGGAGGAAGGAGGAGAGGGAGGGAGGAGGAGAAGGTAGAAGTGAGGAGGAGGAGAGTAGAGAGTGAGGGAGGAGGAAGGTAGAGAGTGAGGGAGGAGGAGAAGGTAGAAGTGTGGGAGGAGGAGAAGGTAGAGAGGAGGAGGAGGAGGAAGGTAGAGAGTGAGGGAGGAGGAAGGTAGAGAGTGAGGAGGAGGAAGGTAGGGGAGTGGGGAGGAGGAAGGTAGAGAGTGAGGGAGGAGGAAGGTAGAGAGTGAGGGAGGAGGAAGGTAGAGAGTGAGGGAGGAGGAAGGAGAAGTGAGGAGGAGAAGGTAGAGAGGAGGAGGAGGAAGGTAGGGAAGTGGGGAGGAGGAAGGTAGAGAGTGAGGGAGGGAAGGTAGAGAGTGGGGAGGAGGAGGAAGGTAGAGAGTGAGGGAGGAGGAAGGAAGAGTGAGGGAGGAGGAAGGGTAGAGAGTGAGGAGGGAGAGGAAGGAAGAGAGTGAGGGAGGAGGAAGGTAGAGAGTGAGGGAGGAGGAAGGTAGAGAGGGGGAGGAGGAGGAAGGTAGAGAGTGAGGAGGAGAAGGTAGGGAGTGTGGGAGGAGGAAGGTGAGAGTGAGGGAGGAGGAGGAAGGTAGAGAGTGAGGGAGGAGGGAGGAAGGGAGAAGAGAGTGAGGGAGGAGAAGAGTGAGAGTGAGGGAGGGAGGAAGGGAAGAGTGAGGGAGGAGGAGGAAGGTAGAAGTGAGGAGGAGGAAGGTAGAGAGTGAGGGAGGAAGGTAGAGTGAGGAGGAGGAAGGTAGAGAGTGAGGGAGGGAGGAAGGTAGAGAGTGAGGGAGGAGGAAGGTAGAGTGAGGGAGGAGGAAGGAGGAGAGTGAGGAGGAGGAAGGTAGAGAGTGAGGGAGGGAAGGAAAGAGAGTGAGGGGAGGAGGAGAAGGTAGAGTGAGGGAGGAGGAAGGTAGAGAGTGAGGGAGGAGGGAAGGTAGAGAGTGAGGGAGGAAGGTAGGGAGTGAGGGAGGAGGAAGGAGGGAGGGAGTGAGGGAGGAGGAAGGTAGAAGTGAGGAGGAGGAAGGTAGAGAGTGAGGGAGGAGGAAGGAGGAAGTGAGGAGGGAGGGAGGAAGGTAGAAGTGAGGAGGAGGAAGGTAGGAAAGAGGGAGGGGAGGAAGGTAGAGAGTGAGGGAGGAGGAAGGTAGAGAGTGAGGGAGGAGGAAGGTAGAGAGTGAGGGAGGAGGAGAGGTAGAGAGTGAGGGAGGAAGGTAGAGAGTGAGGAGGAGGAGAAGGTAGAAGTGAGGGAGGAGAAGGTAGAGTGAGGGAGGAGGAAGGTAGAAGTGTGGGAGGGAAGGAAGGTAGAGAGTGAGGGAGGGAGGAAGGTAGAGGAAAGGTAGAGAGTGAAGGAGGAGGAAGGTAGAGTGAGGGAGGAGGAAGGTAGAGAGTGAGGGAGGAGGAAGGTGAGAGAGTGAGGGAGGAGGAAGGTAGAGAGTGAGGGAGGAGGAAGGAAGAGTGAGGGAGGAGGGAAGGAAGAGTGAGAGGGAGGAGGAAGGTAAGTGAGGGAGGAGGAAGGTAGAGAGTGAGGGAGGAGGAAGGTAGAGTGAGGGAGGAGGAGAAGGTAGGGGAGTGAGGGAGGAGGAAGGTAGAGGGGTGGGGAGGAGGAAGGAGAGAGAGTGAGGGAGGAGGAAGGTAGAGAGGAGGGAGGAGGAAGGTAGAAGTGAGGGAGGGAGGAAGGTGAGAGTGAGGGGGAGGAGGAAGGTAGAGAGTGAGGGAGGAGGAAGGTGAGGGGAAGGGAGGAGGGAAGGTAGAGAGTGGGGGAGGAGGAAGGTAGAAGTGAGGGAGGAGGAGGAAGGAAGAGTGAGGGAGGAGGAAGGTAGAGAATGAGGGAGGAGGAAGGTAGGGGGTGAGGAGGAGGAAGGTAGAGAGTGAGGAGGAAGGTAGAGAGTGAGGGAGGAGGAAGGAGGAGAGTGAGGAGGAGGAAGGTAGAGTGAGGAGGAGGAAGGTAGAGAGTGAGGGAGGAGGAAGGAGGAGAGTGAGGGAGGAGGAGTAGAGAGTGAGGGAGGGAGGAAAGGTAGGGGGTGAGGGAGGAGGAAGGTAGGGAGGTGTGGGAGGAGGAGGAAGGTAGAGAGTGAGGGAGGAGGAAGGTAGAGAGTGAGAGGAGGAGGAAGGAGAAGTGAGGGAGGAAGGTAGAGAGTGAGGGAGGAGGAAGGTAGAGAGAGTGAGGGGAGGGAGGAGAGGAGTAGAGAGTGAAGGAGGAGGAAGGAAGAGTGGAGGGAGGAGGAAGGAGGAGAGAGTGAGGGAGGAGGAAGGTAGGGAGTAAGGGAGGAGGAAGGTAGAAGTGAGGGAGGAGGAAGGTAGAGAGGAGGGAGGAGGAAGGTAGAAGTGAGGAGGAGGAAGGAAGAGAGTGAGGGAGGAGGAGGAGATTAGGGAAGTGAGGAGGAGGGAAGAAGGTAAAGTGAGGAGGAGGAAAGGTAGAAAGTGAGGAGGAGGTAGAGTGAGGGAGGAGGAAGGTAGAGAGTGAGGGAGGAGGGAGGTAGAGTGAGGAGGAAGGTAGAGAGTGGGAGGAGGAAGGAGTAGAGGAGGGAGGAGGAAGGTAGAGAGTGAGGGGAGGAAGGAAGGGAGGAAGAGTGAGGAGGAGGAGAAGGAGGAAGTGAGAGGAGGAAGGTAGAAGAGGGAGGAGGAAGGTAAGTGAGGAGGAGGAAAGGTAAAGGAGGGAGGAGGAAGGTAGAGAGTGAGGGAGGAGGAAGGTAGAAGGAGGAGGAGGAAGGAAGAGAGTGAGGGAGGAGGAAGGTAGAAGGAGGGAGGGAGGAAGAAGAGTTGAGGGAGGAGGAAGGTAGAGTGAGGGAGGAGGAAGGTAGGAAGGAGGAGGAGGAAGGTAGAAGTGAGGGAGGAGGAGAAGGTAGAGTGAGGAGGAGGGGAAAGGTAGAGAGTGAGGGAGGGAGGAAGGAAGAGGTAGGGAGGAGGGAAAGGTAGAGAGTGAGGAGGAGGAAGGTAGAGAGTGAGGGAGAGGAAGGTAGAGAGTGAGGGAGGAGGAAGGAAGAGTGAGAGGGAGGAAGGTAGAGGAAGTGAGGAGGAGGAAGGTAGAGAGTGAGGGAGGAGGAAGGTAGAGAGTGAGGGAGGAGGAAGGTAGAGAGTGAGGGGAGGAGGAAGGTAGAGTGAGGGAGGAGGAAGGAGGAGAGTGAGGGAGGGAGGAGAAGGTAGAAGTGAGGGAGGAGGAGGTAGAGAGTGAGGAGAAGGAAGGAGAGGAGGGAGGAGGAGGAAGGTAGAGAGGAGGGAGGGAGGAAGGGAAGGAGGAGGAGGAAGGTAGAGAGTGAGGGAGGAGGAAGGTAGAAGTGAGGGAGGAGGAAGGTAGAGTGAGGAGGAAGGTAGAAGTGAGGGAGGAGGAAAGGTAGGAAGTGAGGGAGGAGGAAGGTAGAGGGGGGAGGAGGAAGGTAGAAAGTGAGGGGAGGAGGAAGGTAGAGTGAGGGAGGAGGAAGGTAGAGAGTGAGGGAGGAGGGAGAGTGAGGAGGAAGGTAGAGAGTGAGGGAGGAGGAAGGTAGAGAGTGAGGAGGAGGGAAGGTAGAGAGTGAGGGAGGAGGAAGGTAGAAGGTGGGAGGAGGAAGGTAGAGAGTGAGAGGAGGAGGAAGGTAGAGGAGGAGGAGGAGGAAGGTAGAGAGTGAGGGAGGAGGAAGGTAGAGAGTGAGGGAGGAGGAAGGTAGAGAGTGAGGGAGGAGGAAGGTAGAGAGTGAGGAGGAGGAGAAGGTAGAGAGAGGAGGAGGAGGAAGAGAGTGAGGAGGAGGAAGGTAGAAGTGAGGAGGAGGAAAGGTAGAAGTGAGGAGAGGTAGAGAGTGAGGGAGGAGGAAGGTAGAGAGGAGGGAGGAGGAAGAGGGAAGAGAGTGAGGGGAGGAGGAAGGTAGAGAGTGAGGGAGGAGGAAGGTAGAGAGGAGGGAGGAGGAAGGTAGAGAGTGAGGGAGAGGGAGGTAGAGAGTAAGGGAGGAGGAAGGTAGAGAGTGAGGAGGAGGGAGGTAGGAGAGTGAGGAGGGAGGAGAAGGAGAAGGAGGGAGGAGGAAGGTAGAAGTGAGGGAGGAGGAAGGTAGGAAGTGAGGGAGGAGGAAGGGGAGGAGAGTGAGGGAGGAGGAAGAAGAGGAAGTGAGGAGGAGGAAGGTAGAAGTGAGGGAGGAGGAAGGTAGAGAGTGAGGGAGGAGGAAGGTAGAGAGTGAGGAGGAGGAAGGTAGAGAGTGAGGGAGGAGGAAGGTAGAAGTGAGGGAGGAGGAAGGTAGAGAGTGAGGGAGGAGAAGGGAGAAGAGAGTGAGGAGGGAGGAAGGTAGAAGTGAGGAGGAGGAAGGAAGAGAGAGTGAGGGAGGAGGAAGGTAGAAGTGAGGGAGGAGGAGAAGGTAGAGAGTGAGGGAGGAGGAAGGTGAGAGTGAGGGAGGAGGAGAGAGTGAGGGAGGAGGAAGGAAGAGTGAGGAGGAGGAGGAAGGTAGAGAGTGAGGGAGGAGGAAGGTAGAGAGTGAGGAGGAGGAAGGTAGAGAGTGAGGGAGGAGGAAGGAGAAGAAGTGAGGGAGGAGGAAGGTAGAGTGAGGGAGGGAGGGAAAGGTAGAGAGTGAGGGAGGAGGAAGGTAGAGAGTGGGGAGGAGGAAGGTAGAGAGTGAGGGAGGAGGAAGGTAGAAGTGAGGGAGGAGAGGAAGGTAGAGAGTGAGGGAGGAGGAAGGTAGAGAGGAGGGAGAAGGAAGGTAGAGAGGAGGGAGGAAGGTAGAGAGGAGGGAGGAAGGAGAGTAGAGGAGGGAGGAGGAAGGTAGAGTGAGGGAGGAAGGTAGAAGTGAGGAAGGAGGAAGGTAAAGGAGGAAGGAGGAAGGTAGAGGAGGGAGGAAGGAAGGAGAGTGAGGGAGGAGGAAGGTAAAGTAGGGAAGGAGGAGTAAGAGTGGGAGGAAGGTAGAGAGTAGGAGTAGGAAGGAAGAGGTAGTGGAGGAGGAAGGTAGAAGTAGGGAGGAGGGAAGGTAGAGGAGGGAGGAGGGGTAGAGGAGGGAAGGAGGAAGGTAGAGAGTGGGGAGGAGGAAGGTAGAGAGGAGGAGGAGGAAGGTAGAGAGTGAGGGAGGAAGGTAGAGGAGGGAGGAGGAGGAAGGTAGAAGTGAGGAGGAGGAAGGTAGAGAGTGAAGGAGGAAGGTAGAACACACATACACCACACTGAGCCTGCCCCAGTCCGCTCTGGCTTCCTCAGTAGTGCCCTCACTGCCGCCGTGTAGAGTCGTGCGTGTTGAAGCTCTTCCTACACGAGCTTGTTCACTCCGTCGCCGCCACCACCAGCACCGCCTCTCCCCAAAGACCACCACCTGTTGCCCTGCTGCTGCAACACCTGCTGTTGATTCCTGTTTTGTTATATATTTTGACTACAAAGTTAACTGCTACTACTGCTACTACTACCATTGATACGTCTGCTACTACCATTACTACGCGTTTTCCTACTACTAGTACTACTGCTACTACCATTGCTACGTCACCTACTACTACTATCGCCACTACAGCTCCATTGTAACCACTCTTACTTAGGTGCCACTATAACTACTAATACCCCCCCCCCTCCTTCCCCGTCGTCGCGGATACCTCCCTGACCACCACCATCGCCACCACAGTCATTACTTGTTAACTCGAGAAGGTAAATATAGCGCTTAAAATAATATAGACTAGAGCTATATTACATTCAAAGTAATTAATACAATCCTGATTCCTATAGTATACTAGAATGTATTATAACTACCCACTACTACCACTAACTACAACAACTGTTTAACACTTTGAGTACATAACTATTACAGGTGATAATCAGATTACATGTACTTACCTGTACTATCTTGACAGGTAGTAGGCAGCTACAGGGAGGTACTGGGAAGATATTGGAAGCATAATGTGTTGTCTAATGGTAGACCCTGCTGCAGATGTGACCAAGTCCCAGGTTGATGATCTAACTTTCTGCCTCATTTACACACAACTGCAGGGTCTCAATTGGTTCTCTTACTATTGACAACACAACATACTGTACATATAGCGTTTCTCACTATTGATCTTTTTTTTATTTTTGCATTTTATATGGTTCTATATTATTATTATTATTATTATTATTATTATTATTATTATTATTATTATTATTATTATTATTATTATTATTATTATTATTATTATTATTATTATTATTATTATTATTATTATTATTATTATTATTATTATTATTATTATTATTATTATTATTACATGTTCACCCACCAGGCCCTGATGTGGGTCTGTGACCTGTGTTCTGGTGGGCTAATCCCCGTAAAAAAAAATACTCGCCTAACACTTTCCTCATTAGCATTAGACAGGTATACCTACTGTACACTAATCTTGGGTTAGAAGAGTAGTGGCGGCTACTGGGGGCACTGACAGGTACATACGTCACTGTTCTTACATACATACATACATACATACATACATACACGCACACACATACACACAGACACACACACACACACATACAGTAAACATAAAACACCAAAAACATTAAAACAGATAAACATATTATTCAAACAACTCACTCACTCATTCACTCACCCACTCACTCACTCACTCATTCACTCACCCACTCACTCACTCAATCACTCATTTATTCATTCATTCACTCACTCACTCAATCACTCACACTCACTCACTCAATCACTCATTCATTCATTCACTCACTCACTCAAATATTCACTCACACTCACTTACTCAATCACTCATTCATTCACTCACTCACTCAATCACTCACTCACTCACTCCAATCACTCATTTATTCATTCATTCACTCACTCACTCAATCACTCACACTCACTCCCTCAATCCTCATTCATTCATTCACTCACTCACTCAATCACTCACTCACACTCACTTACTCAATCACTCATTCATTCACTCACTCACTCAATCACTCCTCCTCACTCAATCACTCATTCATTCATTCATTCTCCTCACTCAATCACTCACACTCACTCACCAATCACTCATTCATTCACTCACTCACTCAATCACTCACTCAAATGCGAATACTATGGAGATAACCCAACACACACTCAACACTACCTCCTGTGTGTGTTCCCCATCCTTCTCTGGTTAACTCTACGTCCTGTGTGTGTTCCCCCTTCGCTTTAACTCCTGTGTGTTCCCCATACCTTCCGTCCTGGTTAACTCTACGTCCTGTGTGTGTTCCCCATACCTTCCGTCCTGGTTAACTCTACGTCCCTGTGTGTGTTCCCCATACCTTCCCGTCCTGGTTAACTCTACGTCCCTGTGTGTTTCCCATACCTTCCGTCCTGGTTAACTCTACGTCCCTGTGTGTGTTTCCCCATACCTTCCGTCCTGGTTAACTCTACGTCCTGTGTGTGTTCCCCATACCTTCCGTCCTGGTTACTCTCACGTCCTGTGTGTGTTCCCCATACCTTCCGTCCTGGTTAACTCGTCTTTTACCGTCTGTAAACTCCTGTGTGTTCCCACCTTCCTTACTCTACGTCCCTGTGTGTCCCCATACCTGTCTGTCTTACTGGTTAACTCTACGTCCCTGTGTGTACCCCCCATACCTTCCAGCTTTCCATGGTTAAATCCCCACGTCCCTGTGTGTGTTCCCCATACCCTTCCGTCCAGGTTAACTCTATTGCCCAGTGTGTGTTCCCCCATACCTTCCGTCCAATCCCCACGTCCCTGTGTGTGTTCCCCATACCTTCCGTCCTGGTTAACTCCTTACGTCCCAGCGTGTGTTCCCCATACCTTCCGTCCTGGTTAACCCCACGTCCTCAGTAAAAATTTCTGCCCTTCCGTCCTTGGTTGCTAATCCCCACGTCCCTGTGTGTGTTCCCCCATACCTTCCGTCCTGGTTAACTCCCCACGTCCCTGTGTGTGTTCCCATACCTTCCGTCCTGGTTAACTCCCCACGTCCCTGTGTGTGTGTTCCCATACCCGTCCTGGTTAACCCCCACGTCCCTGTGTGTGTGTCTCCCCATACCTCTTCCGTCCTGGTTAACTCTACGTCCCCTGTGTGTGTTCCCCATACCTTCCCGTCCTGGTTAACTCTCTACGTCCCTGTGTGTGTTCCCCACCATTCCCTGGTTAACTCCTTGATGTCCCTGTGTGTGTTCCCCCATACCTTCCGTCCTGGTTAACTCTCACGTCCCTGTGTGTTCTCATACCTTCCGTCCTGGTTAACTCTACGTCCCTGTGTTCCCACACCTTCCGTCCTGGTTAACTCTATGTCCCTGTGTGTGTTCCCCATACCTTCCGTCCTGGTTAACTCCCACGTCCCCTGTGTGTGTTCCCCATACCTGGGTCCCAAGTTAACTCTACGTCCCCAGGCAGTTCCCCATACCTTCCGTCCTGGTTAACCGTCCCTGTGTGTGTTCCCCATACCTTCCGTCCTGGTTAACTCTACGTCTGTGTGTGTTCATACCTTCCGTCCTGGTTAACTCTACGTCCCTGTGTTGTTCCCCATACCTTCCGTCCTGGTTAACTCTACGTCCCTGTGTGTTCCCCATACCTTCCGTCCTGGTTAACTCTACGTCCCAGTGTGTGTTCCCCATACCTTCGTCCTGGTACTCGTCCCTGTGTGTTCCCCATACCTTCCGTCCTGGTTAACTCTCGTCCCTGTGTGTGTTCCCATACCTTCCGTCCTGGTTAACTCTACGTCCCTGTGTGTGTTCCCCATACCTTCCGTCCTGGTTAACTCTACGTCCCAGTGTGTGTTCCCATACCTTCCGTCCTGGTTAACTCTACGTCCCTGTGTGTGTTCCCCACCTTCCGTCCTGTTAACTCTACGTCCCTGTGTGTGTTCCCATACCTTCCGTCCTGGTTAACTCTACGTCCCTGTGTGTGTTCCCGTGTTTTACGTCTTGTTTTCACCTCCTCTGGTTATCTAGTCTGTTTCCCCATACCTTCCGTCCTGGTTAACTCTACGTCCCTGTGTGTGTTTCCCCATACCTTCCGTCCTGGTTAACTCTACGTCCCTGTGTGTGTTCCCCATACCTTCCGTCCTGGTTAACTCTACGTCCCTGTGTGTGTTCCCCATACCTTCCGTCCTGGTTAACTCTACGTCCCAGTGTGTTCCCCATACCTTCCGTCCTGGTTAACTCTACGTCCCTGTGTGTGTTCCCCATACCTTCCGTCCTGGTTAACTCACGTCCCCGTGTGTGTTCCCATACCTTCCGTCCTTGGCTAACTCTATCAGTCCCAGTGTGTGCGTTCCCCATACCTTCCGGGTCCTGGTTAACTCCTACGTCCCTGTGTGTGTTCCCCATACCTTCCGTCCTCGTTAACTCTACGTCCCTGTGTTGTGTCCCCCCATACCTTCCGTCCTGGTTAACTCTACGTCCCTGTGTGTGTTCCCCATACCTTCCGTCCTGGTTGGAATCTTACGTCTCTGTGTGTGTTCCCCATACCTCCGTCCTGGTTAACTCTACGTTCCTGTGCGTAAGTTCCCCATACCTCCGGGTCCTGGTTAACTCTTTACGTCCCTGTGTGTTCCCCATACCTTCCATCCGTTAACTTACGTTCCTGCGTGTTCCCCATACCTTCCGGTCCTGGTTAACTCCTACGTCCCTGTGTGTGTTCCCATACCCTTCCGGGTCCTGGTTAACTCTACGTCCCAGTATATGTCTCCCCATACCTTCCGTCCTGGTTAACTCTACGTCCCTGCAGGTGTTCCCATACCTTCCGTCCTGGTTAACTCTACGTCCCTGTGTGTGTGTTCCCCATACCTTCCGTCCTGGTTAACTCTACGTCCCCGTGTGTGTTCCCCATGCCTACACAGTGCAGGCATACAAACAATGTACCTAGACAGCAGTAGCATACAATATACCCAGACAGTGCAGGTATACTAACAACGCACCTAGACCGCACAGGTACACAAACAATGTAATTCTTTAACCGTACAGGTAATATGCAAACAATATACCCAGACAGAAAACAATGTACCCAGACAGTGCAGGTATATACAAACAATGTACCTAGACAGTACAGGTATACAAACAATGTACCTAGACAGTGCAGTATAAAAACAATGTGCCTAGACAGTGCAGGTATACAAACAATATACCTAGACAGTGCAGGTATACAAACAATATACCTAGACAGTGCAGGTATACAAACAATGTGCCTAGACAGTGCAGGTATACAAACAATGTGCCTAGACAGTGCAGGTATACAAACAATGTACCTAGACAGTGCAGGTATACAAACAATGTACCTAGACAGTGCAGGTATACAAACAATGTGCCTAGACAGTGCAGGTATACAAACAATATACCTAGACAGTGCAGGTATACAAACAATGTACCTAGACAGTGCAGGTATACAAACAGTGCAGGTAGCAAACCGTACTGAACGGTGCAAGTATACAAACAATGTGCCTGAACGGTGGAGGTGTACAAACAATGTGCCTGACAGGTGAGTGTAAACATTATGCCTGAACAGTGGAGTATACAAACAATGTACCCTGAACAGTGAAGGCATACAAACAATATGCCTTGACGGTGCAGGTATGCAAACAATGTACCTTAACGTTGCAGGTATACCAAACAATATTACCTAGACAATTTGGGTATACAAACAATGTACCTAGACAGTGCAGGTATGCAAAATAACTACCCCTGGGCAGTGCAGGTAGCAAACAATATTACCTGAACGGTGAGTGCCACAAACAATATTACCTGAACGGTGAAGCATACAAACAATGTACCTAGACAGTGGAGGTATACAAACAATGTACACCCTAGACGTGCAGGTATGCAAACAATGTACCTAGACAGTGGAGGTAACCACAAACAATATTGCCTAGACAGTGCAGGTATACAAACAATGTACCTAGACAGTGGAGGTGTACAAACAATGTACCTAGACAGTGGAGGTATACAAACAATGTACCTAGACAGTGGAGGTATACAAACAATGTACCTAGACAGTGAAGGCATACAAACAATGTACCTTGACAGTGCAGGTATGCAAACAATGTACCTTGACAGTGCAGGTATACAAACAATGTACCTAGACAGTGCAGGTATACAAACAATGTACCTAGACAGTGCAGGTATGCAAACAATGAACCTAGACAGTGGAGGTATACAAACAATGTACCTAGACAGTGGAGGTATACAAACAATGTACCTAGACAGTGAAGGCATACAAACAATGTACCTAGACAGTACAGGGCACAAACAATGTACTGGAGCAGTGTGGGTAGCACAAACCGTATTGCCTAGACAGTACCCAGGTATGCAAACAATATTACCCTAGACAAATTGTGGGGTATACAAACAATGTGCCTGAACAGTACAGGTATACAAACAATGTACCTAGACAGTACAGGTATACAAACAATGTACCTAGACAGTACAGGTATACAAACAATGTACCTAGACAGTGGAGGTATACAAACAATGTACCTAGACAGTGCAGGTATACAAACAATGTACCTAGACAGTACAGGAATACAAACAATGTACCTAGACAGTACAGGTATACAGACAATGCACCTAGACAGTGCAGGTATACAAACAATGTACCTAGACAGTACAGGTATACAAACAATGTACCTAGACAGTGCAGGTATACAAACAATGTACCTAGAGAGTGCAGGTATACAAACAATGCACCTAGACAGTGCAGGTATACAAACAGTGTACCTAGACAGTGTAGGTATACAAACAATGTACCTAGACAGTGCAGGTATATAAACAATGTACCAAGACAGTGCAGGTATACAAACAGTGTACCTAGACAGTACAGGTATACAAACAATGTACCTAGACAGTACAGGTATACAAACAATGTACCTAGACAGTGTAGGTATACAAACAATGTACCTAGACAGTGTAGGTATACAAACAATGTACCAAGACAGTGCAGGTATATAAACAATGTACCAAGACAGTGCAGGTATACAAACAATGTACCTAGACAGTGTAGGTATACAAACAATGTACCTAGACAGTGCAGGTATACAAACAATGTACCTAGACAGTACAGGTATACAAACAATGTACCTAGACAGTGCAGGTATACAAACAATGTACCTAGACAGTACAGGTATACAGACAATGTACCGAGACAGTACAGGTATACAAACAATGTACCTAGACAGTGCAGGTATACAGACAATGTACCTAGACAGTACAGGTATACAATGTACCTAGACAGTACAGGTATACAAACAATGTACCTAGACAGTGCAGGTATACAGACAATGTACCTAGACAGTGTAGGTATACAGGTATACAAACAATGTACCTAGACAGTGCAGGTATACAAACAATGTACCTAGACAGTGCAGGTATACAAACAATGTACCTAGACAGTGCAGGTATACAAACAATGTACCTAGACAGTACAGGTATACTAACAATGTACCTAGACAGTGCAGGTATACAAACAATGTACCTAGACAGTGCAGGTATACAAACAATGTACCTAGACAGTGCAGGTATACAAACAATGTACCTAGACAGTACAGGTATACTAACAATGTACCTAGACAGTGCAGGTATACAAACAATGTACCTAGACAGTGCAGGTATACAAACAATGTACCTAGACAGTGCAGGTATACAAACAATGTACCTAGACAGTGCAGGTATACAAACAAGTTACCTAGACAGTGCAGGTATACAAACAATGTACCTAGACAGTGCAGGTATACAAACAATGTACCTAGACAGTGCAGGTATACAAACAATGTACCGAGACAGTACAGGTATACAAAACACAGGACCTAGACAGTGCAGGTATACAAACAATGCAATCAGGGCAGTATTATATACAAACAATGTACTCTAGACAGACAGGTATACAAACAATGTACCTAGACAGTGCAGGTATACAAACAATGTAACAAATTTTAGACAGTACAGGTATACAAACAATGTACCTAGACAGTGCAGGTATACAAACAATGTGTACCTAGACAGTGCAGGTATACAAACAATGTACCTAGACAGTACAGGTATACAAACAATGTACCTAGACAGTACAGGTATACAAACAATGTACCTAGACAGTACAGGTATACAGACAATGTACCTAGACAGTACAGGAATACAAACAATGTACCTAGACAGTACAGGTATACAGACAATGTACCTAGACAGTACAGGTATACAAACAATGTACCTAGACAGTACAGGTATACAAACAATGTACCTAGACAGTACAGGTATACAGACAATGTACCTAGACAGTACAGGTATACAAACAATGTACCTAGACAGTACAGGTATACAAACAATGTACCTTGACAGTACAGGTATACAAACAATGTACCTAGACAGTACAGGTATACAGACAATGTACCTAGACAGTACAGGTATACAAACAATGTAGCTAGACAGTACAGGTATACAAACAATGTACCTAGACAGTACAGGTATACAGACAATGTACCTAGACAGTACAGGTATACAAACAATGTACCTAGACAGTACAGGTATACAAACAATGTACCTAGACAGTGCAGGTATACAAACAATGTACCCAGACAGTGTAGGTATACAAACAATGTACCTAGACAGTGCAGGTATACAAACAATGTACCCAGACAGTGCAGGTATACAAACAATGTACCTAGACAGTGTAGGTATACAAACAATGTACCTAGACAGTGCAGGTATACAAACAATGTACCTAGACAGTGCGGGTATACAAACAATGTACCCAGACAGTGCAGGTATACAAACAATGTACCTAGACAGTGCAGGTATACAAACAATGTACCTAGACAGTGTAGGTATACAAACAATGTACCTAGACAGTGCAGGTATACAAACAATGTACCCAGACAGTGCAGGTATACAAACAATGTACCTAGACAGTGCAGGTATACAAACAATGCAGACAGTACAGGTATACAGACACAAAACAGACAGTACAGGTATACAAACAATGCAATGACACAGTACAGGCAAACAATGTACCTAGACAGTATAGGTATACAAACAATGTACCTACACAGTACAGGTATACAAACAATGTACCTACACAGTACAGGTATACAAACAATGTACCTAGACAGTACAGGTATACAAACAATGTACCTACACAGTACAGGTATACAAACACTGTACCTACACAGTACAGGTATACAAACAATGTACCTAGACAGTGCAGGTATACAAACAATGTACCTACACAGTACAGGTATACAAACAATGTACCTACACAGTACAGGTATACAAACAATGTACCTACACAGTACAGGTATACAAACACTGTACCTACACAGTACAGGTATACAAACAATGTACCTAGACAGTACAGGTATACAAACAATGTACCTACACAGTACAGGTATACAAACAATGTACCTAGACAGTGCAGGTATACTAACAATGTACCTAGACAGTACAGGTATACAAACAATGTACCTACACAGTACAGGTATACTAACAATGTACCTAGACAGTACAGGTATACAAACAATGTACCTACACAGTACAGGTATACAAACACTGTACCTACACAGTACAGGTATACAAACAATGTACCTAGACAGTACAGGTATACAAACAATGTACCTAGACAGTACAGGTATACAAACAATGTACCTAGACAGTACAGGTATACAAACAATGTACCTAGACAGTACAGGTATACAAACAATGTACCTAGACAGTACAGGTATACAAACAATGTACCTAGACAGTACAGGTATACAGACAATGTACCTAGACAGTACAGGTATACAAACAATGTACCTAGACAGTACAGGTATAAAAACAATGTACCTAGACAGTACAGGTATAAAAACAATGTACCTAGACAGTACAGGTATACAGACAATGTACCTAGACAGTACAGGTATACAAACAATGTACCTAGACAGTACAGGTATACAAACAATGTACCTAGACAGTACAGGTATACAGACAATGTACCTAGACAGTACAGGTATACAAACAATGTACCTAGACAGTACAGGTATACAAACAATGTACCTAGACAGTACAGGTATACAAACAATATACCTAGACAGTACAGGTATACAAACAATGTACCTAGAAAGTACAGGTATACAAACAATGTACCTAGAAAGTACAGGTATACAAACAATATAACCTAGACAGTACAGGTATACAAACAATGTACCTAGAAAGTACAGGTATACAAACAATGTACCTAGACAGTACAGGTATACAAACAATGTACCTAGACAGTAGACAGTACAGGTATACAAACAATGTACCTAGACAGTACAGGTATACAAACAATGTACCTAGACAGTGCAGGTATACAAACAATGTACCTAGACAGTACAGGTATACAACAATGTACCTAGACAGTACCCAGGTAGTACAGGTATACAAACAATGTACCTAGACAGTACAGGTATACAAACAATGTACCTAGACAGTACAGGTATACAAACAATGTACCTAGACAGTACAGGTATACAAACAATGTACCTAGACAGTACAGGTATACAAACAATGTACCTAGACAGTACAGGTATACAAACAATGTACCTAGACAGTACAGGTATACAAACAATGTACCTAGACAGTACAGGTATACAAACAATGTACCTAGACAGTACAGGTATACAAACAATGTACCTAGACAGTACAGGTATACAGACAATGTACCTAGACAGTACAGGTATACAGACAATGTACCTAGACAGTACAGGTATACAAACAATGTACCTAAACAGTGCAGGTATACAAGCAATGTACCTAGACAGTGTAGGTATACAAGCAATGTACCTAGACAGTGTAGGTATACAAACAATGTACCTAGACAGTGCAGGTATACAAGCAATGTACCTAGACAGTGCAGGTATACAAGCAATGTACCTAGACAGTGTAGGTATACAAACAATGTACCTAGACAGTGTAGGTATACAAGCAATGTACCTAGACAGTGTAGGTATACAAACAATGTACCTAAACAGTGCAGGTATACAAGCAATGTACCTAGACAGTGCAGGTATACAAACAATGTACCTAAACAGTGCAGGTATACAAGCAATGTACCTAAACAGTGTAGGTATACAAACAATGTACCTAGACAGTGCAGGTATACAAGCAATGTACCTAGACAGTGTAGGTATACAAACAATGTACCTAAACAGTGCAGGTATACAAGCAATGTACCTAGACAGTGCAGGTATACAAACAATGTACCTAAACAGTGTAGGTATACAAACAATGTACCTAGACAGTGCAGGTATACAAACAATGTACCTAGACAGTGTAGGTATACAAACAATGTACCTAGACAGTGCAGGTATACAAGCAATGTACCTAGACAGTGCAGGTATACAAGCAATGTACCTAGACAGTGCAGGTATACTAACAATGTACCTGAGACTGTACAGGTACACAAACAATGTACCTAGACAGCAGGTATACAAACAATGTACCTAGACAGTGCAGGTATACAAACAATGTACCTAGACAGTACAGGTATACAAACAATGTACCTAGACAGTACAGGTATACAAACAATGTACCTAGACAGTGCAGGTATACTAACAATGTACCTAGACAGTGCAGGTATACAAACAATGTACCTAGACAGTGCAGGTATACAAACAATGTACCTAGACCGTACAGGTACACAAACAATGTACCTAGACCGTACAGGTACACAAACATTGTACCTAGACAGTACAGGTATACAAACAATGTACCTAGGCAGTACAGGTATACAAACAATGTACCTAGGCAGTACAGGTATGCAAACAATGTACCTAGACAGTGCAGGTATACAAACAATGTACCTAGACAGTACAGGTATACAAACAATGTACCTAGACAGTGGAGGTATACAAACAATGTACCTAGACAGTACAGATAGACACAACTGGCCAATCCACTTCTTACTCAGCCTGGCTAAATTTCTCGTAAAGCTTCATCCATCCCCCAACTAAATATAACTAAACTTTTTAAAACTCTATAAGTTTGGTCATTTTCGCTTGATGACAAACATTTCCAAGCGCCGTGAGATATTTCCTTGGGATTAATGACATAATCCTTTGAGTACGACATGACAATTCTTTACTAATGACGCTATCCCCTCGAGAAGGATAACTTAATGACATATAAATTATTACTTCTACTGATTTATCTCCTTAGGCATGATAGGAGTTTTCTCTTAAGATGATTACTGTTGCGTTTGTGTGTCATGAATTAGATTTACCTTACGAGTATGATAATTATGCTCCCCAGTACGACGAAAATCGCTCTAAGTACCATAACTTTAACTGTCTATGTACGATGTTTGTGATTTTATGATGTTACTGCGCTACGACAACATGGTTGGTAATTACACTCCTCCATCAACAATAAACATTACGACTTCATACGATACCTAAACATCTCAGTACGATACCAGTCCCTTGAGTGCGATAATTTAACTCCTCAGTATGATAACATCCATTGGAGTGCGATATCTTTTAGTTTTTAAAATCACCATTGACGATTTCATCTGAGTACAATAACTTAACTCTCAGTACAACTTCATCCCTTTGAGTATAATCATTCAAGCTTGCCAAATACGACATAATCCCCTTACGTACATTACCATAACTTCTCAGTACGACAATATTCACGTGAGTACGATAACTTTGAGCGACCTGACGAAATTCTTCTTAGGTTCAGTGTCAGTCAGCACAAGCAGCGAGTGGCTAGGGATTGTATGACTGCCCTGTTGCAGAGGATGTAAACACAGTCGGGTAAGCAAAAAGAAAGAGACGTATTTGATAGCTACTCATTATGAGGTTAGTCTTTTATCGAAGGGGCGAAAAATGTAGCCAAGAATAGACACATGAAGCTGAGGTTAACATTTCTTCCTCATTAGCGTATGACTGCAATGAAGTAGAACGATTTTCTTTTCCACAGAGCACAGACAAACAATGGGTAACATCAGTAATATGATGTTTAGACCACATTTCCTCAGTGCTAAGGTGTGTTAATCGGTGTGTGTTTGTATGATCCATATGTATTTCCAGAGTTTAGAGAGAAGAGGTGAAATTTGGTAGGTCGGTGCGGGTGGGCGTGAGAGTGGACTTGCAAGACCTTAGTTGTTGAAGCTCAGTAATACATTATAACATCAACAAGACCTTAGTTGTTGAAGTGCAGCAGTTTCCTGTGCCACCCACACCATCTACCACACACACTAGCTGCCACCAACACCATCTACCCACACACTACCCGCCACCCACACTATCTACCACGCACGCTATCTGCCACCCACACTACCTGCCACCCCACCATCTACCACACACATTAGCTGCCACCCAGACTAACTAACCGCGCACACTAGCTACCACCCACACTAGCTGCCACCCACACAATCTACCGCCCACATGAGATGCCACCCACACTACATTCCACCAACACCACCCGCCACCCACACCACCTGCCACCCACACTACCTGCCACCCGTATTACCTGCCACTCACACTACCTTCCACCCACACTATCTTCCACCCACCCACATTACCTTCCACCCACATTACCCACATTACCCACAACGTTCCACCCACACCACCTGCCACCCACACTCACCCCCACTACATCCACCCCACACCACCATCCACCCACACACCTTCCACCCACACCACCAGCCACCCACACTACTTTCCACCCACACTACCTTCCTCCCACACATGTTCCACCCACACCACCAGCCACACCCACTTTCCACCCACACTACCTGCCACCCGCACCACCATCCACCCCACACTACCATCCACCCCACACCACCTTCCACCCACACCACCACCTACCATCCACCCACACCACCCACACCACCTGCCACCCCACTACCATCCACCCACACTACACTACCCACCACACCACCTTCCACCGCACTACCTGCCACCCACACACCATCCACCCACACCAGCTGCCACCACACTACTTTCACCCACACTACCAGCCACCCACACTACCTTCCACCCACATTACCTTCCACCCACACACCTGCCACCCACACACTGTCCACCCACACACCTTCCACCCACACCACCTTCCACCCAAATTACCTGCCACACTCACTACGGTCCACCAACACTACCTTCCACCCACACTACCTTCCACCCAAATTACCTGCCATCCTCACTACGGTCCAACCACACTATCTTCCATCCACCACACTACCTTCCGCCCACACCACCTTCCACCCACACCACCCCACCCACACTACTTCCACCCACCCACACCACCTTTCCACCCACCCACACCCACCCACCCACACTACCTTCCACCCACACTACTTTCCACCCACCCACACCACCCACCCACCCACACTACCTTCCATCCACCCACACACCCCCACCCACCCACACCACCTTCCACACTCACCCACACTACCTTCCACCCACCCACACTACCTTCCACCCACACTCCACCCCACCCACCCACTACCTTCCACCCACACTACCTTCCACCCACCCACACCACCTTCCACCCACACACCACACCCACCCACACCACCTTCCACCCACCCACACCACCTTCCACCCACACTACTTTCCACCCACCCACACTACCTTCCACCGACCCACACTACCTTCCACCGACCCACACTACCTTCCACCAACACTTCCTTCCACCCACACTACTTGCCTTCAGTACTACCTGCCAATCACGTATATGGCCCATAAGAAAGTGACAGATTTTACCCAGTGTCAAATACTGGCCAGAATATGTCATGAACAGATTTTATTTCTCACAGTAATAAATGAAGTACATATATCGATAATATTTTTATTTATATTATTAAAGCTATTTTTTATGTGTAGTTAAAACGCTGATTACCTGAGGATTAGACACCCTAGCTTATTTTACCTGAAGATTAGACATCCAGATATTAACAAAACTTAACCTAACCTTAACCTAACCTAACGTAAACCGTCAGTTAACGTTAGTTTGGTTAATTTTAAATTGAAACTAACTGGGGTTATATATACTGTCCTCTACAGGTAATCCGAAAAAAATAAAATAAAAAAAATTCTCATATGACCAAGGCAAGGCACTAACTCCTAAAATTCCTATTGCAGGTGATTATACGTGCTGAACAGTGAACTAATGAAACAGTGAACCAATGTAACGGTGAGCCCATGAATCAGTGAACCTATGAGACAGTGAACCTATGAGACAGTGAACCTAAGAGACAGTGAACCCATGAAACAATAAACCCATGAGACAGTGAACCCATGAAACAGTGAACCCATGAAACAATAAACCCATGAGACAGTGAACCCATGAAACAATGAACCTATGAGACAGTGAACCTAAGAGACAGTGAACCTAAGAGACAGTGAACCTATGAGACAGTGAACCCATGAAACAGTGAACCTAAGAGACAGTGAACCTAAGAGACAGTGAACCCATGAAACAATAAACCCATGAGACAGTGAACCCATGAAACAGTGAACCTAAGAGACAGTGAACCCATGAAACAGTGAACCCATGAGACAGTGAACCCATGAGACAGTGAACCTATGAAATGATGAATTAATAACAACTCCGTAAAAAGTGTTAAAATATTGACCTATTTAATGACTATATTAGTATCATAAATCAGTATAAGATAACCTAAGAGTATAACTAATATATGAGATGAAACGTTAGTCTCGAAAACCTGTACAGTATTCACGTGTAAATACAAGTTGGACATGGATAAGTTTTGAACTTTAAATGTGAAGGAGAAAATTCTATCGAGTGATGAACTATACTGAATAAGGTAATAAACTGAGTGAGTTACCTGTCGAGAACTGAAATATTAACCTGCCGCCTAATGAAGTATTCAGCCCCACCCCCCTCCCACACACACACAGGTAAGTGCTCCTCCACCATAGTTATCGCTTTGCATATGAATGTCGCCTCACTAATGACTACTACCAACTTCTCTGCCTCTCTCCACATACTGGTGTAAAGTATAATAACTATTTCTCTCGTGTCATATACTTACAAGCAGTAAACAGTATATATACCATAAGTTGTATAGCCAATATTCATTACCAGATGAAATAATCAGTGGGTAAGTGTTCGTAGCATTAATTATAATTAGTAAGCCACCGTGACACTTCTAGCCTACACTCTAACTAAACTCCTTGACGAGCTGGGTAATATATCATGGTAATAAGTTATCATTTGTAGAAACTTGTGGGTGGAGTCTAAACTGTATTTTTCTGAGAGAGAGAGAGAGAGAGAGAGAGAGAGAGAGAGAGAGAGAGAGAGAGACCCATGTTTACTTTCCAAAAATCTCTGAACTCGTTCCTGTGCCACCCTGACCATCTGCCACCCACACTACCTGCCACCCACCTGCCACCCACACTAACTGCCACCAGCACTGCCTGCCACCCACACTACCTGCCACCAACACTACCTGCCACCACACTACCTTCCACCCACAATGCCTCATGCCTTCACTACCTGCCACCCACTACCTTCCACCCACAATGCCTGTCACCTTCACCTGCACCCACACTACCTGCCACCCACACTGCCTGCCACCAGCACTGCCTGCCAGCCACACTACCTGCCACCTACCTACCACCAACACTAACTGCCACCCACAGTGCCTGCCACCACTACCTGCCACCCACACTGCCTGCCACCAGCACACCTGCCCCACACCTGCCACCAGCACTACCTGCCTGCAACACTACCTGCCACCCACACTGCCTGCCACCAACACTACCTGCCACCCACCTGCCACCACACACTGCCACCACACTGCCTGCCACCCACACTGCCTGCCACCAACACTACCTGCCACCAGCACACTGCCTGCCACCAACACCTACTGCCTGCCTACCCACACTGCCTGCCACCAGCACTGCCTGCCATCACACCAGCAGCTACCACACCACCCACCACCCACACCACCCCACCACCACCACCACACACCCACACCACACACCACCACACCACCCACCACCCACCACCCACACCACCCACCACCCACCACCCACCACCCACCACCACCCACACCACACCACCCACCACCCACACCACCCACCATCCTTAAGATATGAAATACAAACAATTTCCGAACACTTGTGTATTAAGTAAAGTAAAACATGAATAACATTATTAAGTTAAGTACACATCTCTTGGACTGCTGCCAAACTGATCTAGCAGATATTAGCCAGTTTTAATTGGTCTGAGAGAGAGACAGGCAGACAGGCAGACAGACACACAGGCAGACAGACAGACAGACAGGCAGACAGACACAGGCAGACAGACAGACAGACAGACAGGCAGACAGAGAGACAGACAGACAGACAGACGACAGACAGACAGGCAGACAGACAGACAGAAAGAGACACGGAGAGGCTGACAGATGGACATAAAATGAACAGACAGACAGTTAACATAAGAACAGTTTCTCCATCAAATAATAACAGTTCTATATATATATATAAATAATTATCTCTCTTCCTCATACGTCTACCTGTTCTCACCTGTACAAAACACTTCCCCAGATGAGTCACGGGGCTAAGGTGTGTGTGTGTGTGTGTGTGTGTGTGTGTGTGTGTGTGTGTTCTATTGCCTCATATCATTTAGTTGTGTAAAGGCTTGGATATATGTAATGTATGTATGTATGTATGTATGTATGTATGTATGTACTCATGAGCTGGGAATTAAGATTTGAGCTTGGCAACAACTGGCGACGAGAGAGGAGGAATATGTTCAAGGAGAGAGAGAGTATTCCCTACATTATAAATATTTATTGAACAATACATCAGCGTTATACCGTATCCCTTTAAGGTCATATTTCCCCCAGTCTCCCCTCAAAAATACCTCTTTTTCTATGATAACTAATTTTTTTGTTTTTTTTTCTCGAGTAAATCTGTCTCATATTTCAGTGGAAGAGGAGACACTGAATTATTATATGTACAGTGAAATGGAGAGGATGTACTATAGTAAATAAGTAACATGTAACTTAAATATATATAGCAATTGTATATAATGTGAATGGCATCAACAAAATTGGTACAGGGTATAATATTTATTTTTTGGGGGGGAGGGAAGGGATGTGTGTTTTGTATACTTATGTACGGGTTGACAAGTCCTCTTCTTATTCTTTCTTATTCTTCTTTCTCCCTTCTTCCATTTCTTCCCTCTCCTCCTCCTCTCCTTCATCCTCCTCCTCGTCATTCCCTCCCGTATCCCACCTATATATTATCAAGCTCTGTTTACATTCATGTTTCCGGAGGCGGTAATGTCCTCCTACCCCTCAGCTGCGCCTCTCAAAGAACCCGTATTTTACTGAGTGATGCTGACACCTTACAGAGGTGATGTTGACCAGAGAGGAAGTGGGTGCTTGGTAGGGTGAGGGAAGACGGATAACTTGCTCCTTGTACTTATTCCTGCTCAAGCAAGGTGCAGAGTTATCTATCTTCTCCCTGGTGGCGGAGCAGGAGACCGGTCCCTAGGCCACCCGCACCTCTGCATATACATACATATGATAATGGTTGCTCCTCGTGCACGAGGATGGCCAGCCCAAGGGCCATCTGGGCGTGAATTTGTTTAAGGTGTAAAGATGTCGCCAATACATCAACCACACCGTGAGTTAACTTGTTGCATGACCCAATGAATACCGGACAACTCACCAACTGCACTGGCTAACCATTACTCCCGAACACGATCCGCAAATCGATTAAAATCCAGGACCCCAATTACTGCTGGGTAGACAGAGGCAAATGGCGAAAAGAAACTTGTCCATAGTTTCACCCTGCCCGAGGATCGAACCCAGGTCCACTGTATTGTGAGGTGAGCATATTGACACACATACACTACTACTTTGCTGTCACTCGGAATCGAGTATGACGATCATCCAGCTATGATACAATGATACGAGTTATTAAGAATGTCACCTAGGTTGGTGAGTTCTGAGGTGACTAAAGAGGCCGATACGGGACCGGTAGGGTCGATCACAGATGTTGCACATGTGGGGTCCCTACGTCTAGTGCGGGAAGCGGCTGCAGCGTCTTTCCGGCGCCGGCGTTGGTGCTTGTCTGCCTCGCTATGCAATCGGGCGACCCTAAGAATAGAATTGACATCATCTCGTGTGGTGCTTCTCCAAGCATTACGGTGTGGAGTAAATCGTCTCCCAGGTGAGGGGGGTCGATTTGACACTTTTTCAGGTTTGTCTTAAGACTATCCTTATACCTTTTCATTTGCCCGTCAGCGTTACGTTTACTATTCGTTAGGTGACTTTAAAGTAGCTGCATTGGCAATCTACTAACGTCCATGTGGGTAACATGGCCAGTCCAGCGTAGTTGTTCATGTATAATGGTAGCTTTGATGCTCCTACAGTTAGTGTCAGCAAGTATACTGGCATTTGTTCTCTTCTCTTTCCAGCGAACTCGGAGAATGGAACGTAGACTACGTTGGTGAAAGTTTTCAAGTGCCTTGATGTGCCTCCTATATATGACACATGTCTCGCTACCATATAGCAGGGTGGGGAGGACCACTGCTCGATATACGTGTAACTGTGTAGATAATTTCAGCTCCCTACAGCTGAAGACACGGTTTCGGAGTCTGCCAAAAGCTTGAGATGCACATCTGATTCGATGCAGAATCTCTTCTTCGATGTCCGTGGTGGTAGACAGGTGGGAACAGAGATACCGAAAGTGGGTAACATTAGAGGAGGTAGTACCGTTAAGCTGGATGGATGGCGGTGTATTTGAATGAGGGGCAGGGTGAAAGAGAATCTTGATTCTTACGTACATTTACCTCAAGGCCAAAGTGTGCATGCGCATCTGCCTAGGTGTTCAGGATCTCCTGTAGGTCGCGTTCAGTGTGAGCGACAAGGGTGAGGTCGTCTGCATACTGTAGCTCAATAATGGAAGCTGCCGACACCTTTTTTCCTGCCTGGAGTCGTCTTATGTTGAAAAGACTCTTCATCCGGCACTCGATGTCTATCCCGCAGGCTAGATTGGCACTGGCACGATTAAGGAAGGCAGCCAAGAAAATGGAAAAGAGAGTTGTTTAACCCCTGTTTGGATGGGGTAGAACTCAGACTGGGTGCCATTGTCCAGGATACTACCGTTCATGCCATCGTGGAGTTGTTTCACAATGGCGATGAATTTTGGTGTTATATGTAGTGATGATGGATGGTGTTATATGTAGTGATGATGGATGGTGTTATATGTAGTGATGATGGATGGTGTTATATGTAGTGATGATGGGTGGTGTTATATGTAGTGATGATGAATGGTGTTATTTGTAGTGATGATGGGTGGTGTTATATGTAGTGATCTCAAAAAACTCCAACCAACCCGACCCGACACACCTGAGAGAACGAGAGAAAGAGAGAGAAACTTACGGTCAGTCCAGACACACACACACGTAGAAAAATCGCATTCCCTCCTATGATTTATGGCTATTTTGATCCTTAGGTTCCCTTTCATTATGGCTTACTTTTCTCTGCCAAACCTACGATATTTCACACCGTGGCCTAGCGAAAGAGCCGCCCGGAGGGGGCCGTTTCTGCAAGTAAATAATAATAAAAAGTACTTTATATTTGGTAACATTAAATTTCATATGCCATTTTCCAGACCATGCAAATTTTTTTCTTTCTGTATTTTTGCTGAACTCTCGTCAGATTTAATTACACGCCCTCTTTTAGTGTCGTCAGCAAATTCAATTATGTCGCTATGTATGCGTATATTTATGTCGTTTATGTATATAATAAATAGTAATGGTCCAAGTACTAGCCTTGGGGTACTCCACTAGTGACGTTACCCCATTCGGATTTAGTGCCGTTAATGTTTACTCGCTGTTTCCTGTTTTGTAACCACGCCCTAATCCATTTTAGAATATCTCCTCCAATTCCACGAGACTAGACTTTTCACGTCCATTAGTTCTAGATCACCCCCAGGACCCCGATGTGGGTCAGTGACCTGTGCCCGGGTGGGCTAATACCCGTAATCACACTTACTCCTACACTTACTTTCACTCTCATTCTCACTCACACACTTACTCTCATTCTCACACTTACTTTCACACTCATTCTTACACCCAGGAACTTCAAGACCTTCAGATACTGCTGAATGTTGTGAGAGTAAGTGTGAGTGTAAGAGTAAGTGTGAGTGTAAGAGTAAGTGTGAGAGTAAGTGCGAGTGTAAGTGTGAGTGTAACAATAAGCATAAGAGTAACTGTGAGAGTATAGTATAATGTATAGTCTGGTACGAAGACGCACACCTGTAAGTACACACGTCAGATGTGACCTGAAGGTGGGGGGACGAGAGACAGGCCTCACCCACACACAGTAAGATAAACACTTCCACCCCTGGCCCACCACCCTGCCAACACCTGCCCTGCCAACACCACCCCTGCCAACACCATCCCTGCCAACATCACCCCTACCAACACCATCCCTGCCACACCATCCTGCCACCCTGCCAACACCACCCCCTGCCACACCACAACACCACCCTGCCAACCCATTCCTGCCAAAACCACCCCTGCCAACACCATTTCTGCCAACACCATTCTGCCAACACCACCCCTGCCAACCCATTCCTGCCAACACCATCCCTGCCAACTCCATTCCTGCCAAAACCACCTGCCAACACTATATCTGCCAACACCATTCCTGCCAACATCACCCTGCCAACACCACACCACCACCCCTGCCAACACCATCCCTGCCAACACCACCCCTGCCAACTCCATTCCTGCCAACACCATCCCTACTGTTGTTAATAAGAAATTGTGTACATAATATTTGATAAGTTGGTTGTTATTGTCTTATTTTAAAGTTAGGTCAGGTGGTAGTTAAGTTTGGCGGGGTTAGGTTAGGTTAGGTTAGGTTAGGTTAGGTTAGGTTAGGTTAAGTTAGGTCAGGTGGTAGTTAAGTTTGGCGGGGTTATATCTCGTACAGTTAGATTAGGTGAGGTTAGATTTGATTAGATTTGCTTAGTTTCGTTAGGTTTGGTTAAGTTAGGTTAGGTTTGGTTAGGTTAGGTTAGGTTTGGTTAGGTTAGGTTAGGTTAGGTTAGGTTAGGTTAGCTTTTGTGAAGGTTAAATTAGGTTCCTTGTTTGGTTATTAACCTAAAATATATTTAGTTTTCTTTTTGGTCTTCATGAAAATTAGAAACCCGGTTTATTTCATATTGATGATTAATCATCTAATGTACTATAGGACTAGCCATGTGTCTGTCTGTTTGTGTGTCTGTTCTGGGCAGCCGAAACGGCACAATCGTTTTTCATCAAACTTGGTGCAAAAATCGCAAAAAATTCGTAGAGTGGAACAAACCTGGTCCCATGTCGAAGGTTTATTTTGGAAGGCATTAATTAACCATTGTATTTACGTTGGAAAACCATGTCGCTGTACGCTGTCAGCCTTCCGGCGGTTGCGCGCTGGCCAAGCTCGAGTGTTCGAACTTTCACACTTTGGTAAACTGTACCACCGGACTCGCCACCGGGCATGAAGGGCCCACGATCACTTGTCATATGCTAACCTAACTTAACCTGACCTAGCCACCTAACCTAACCTAACCTTACCTAACCTTACCTAATCTTACCTAATCTAATCTAGCCTAACCAAATCTAACCCAACTTCTCTCTCTCTCGGTTAACGAGCTCAATTCGTTCCAGAAGGTCGTTCGTTAACCGAAACCATTGTTTCAATGGGTTTTTGGGTAATTGGTTCCACCTCACCGAAAATTTCCTAAATTCAACAAAAATGGTAGAAAAGTTCACTTACTTTGAGGTGTGTATGTAGAAGGCTCCTGGATGATGATGATGATGATGGGAATTAGAATGGGGGTGGAGGAGAAGGAAGAAGAGAAGGCATTGGGGTGCAAGAGAAGTCACCCCATGGCACCATTTCACCCATAAAATTTTAGTTCTCCTGGTGTATTTCAAGATTATTTTCTTTAAATTAACACTGCACTGCATTATTTATTGTCAATGTGTAAAATATATTTCAAAATGACCAATAATTTGCTTGGAAACACAGAAAAAAAGCGTTTAGTTGAAGAGAGTCTCAAGCAAGATGTTACCTCCAGTGAAAACAGAGAGAGACTAACACCTGTTTGCTGTGTTAAGAGGCTGGATGCCGCGCATTAAACTAGTCACTTTACCTTCAATTATGTTCAATTATTGTTAAAATGACTAAAAAATTGAATATTAAACTTTTAAAATTATTGAATAGTATAAACTTCTTGATATTTACTAAAATAGTAAGGAATTTAAGCCCTAGAATCGATTAATGTATTGGCTGACTGATACTAAAGCTGGTTGCCCGGTTAGTGCAAGCGAAAACATGTTGAGGTCGGTTCGTAAGAACTTCGTTAACCGAATTTTTGTTCGTTAACCGAATTGAAGGCAGTTCGTTAACCGAAATTTCGTTAACCGAGGCGTTCGTTAAACGAGGGGTCTTCTGGTGGTGGGGGGGGAGTGTATAATAATAAAAATAATAATAGTAATTAACGGTTTATTGAAACAGCTTGGCAGTCAGAAGGCTGCGCAATATAGGGTGAAGCTGTGTAGATCAGCGGCTGTTGGGCATCTTTTTAATGTCCTTGTTGATGTAAGCGAGGCTGAACCAGTCCTCATCCTTGTTCAGGTTGTCCCCATTATAACCATCATAAGTGAGAGGCTCTGCTTGGCCAACATCTATTATGTGCGCGGTGTATGTGAGGCAGGAGTCGTCGATGATGATATTGCTGGCGTGCAGGTCCAGGTGAACGTAGCCACCGGCGTGAAACTCCTTTAGCGCCTTGGTGGTGGCATTGTAGGCCTGGCGGCACTCATCTCTGGAGTGTGAATTTAAGAAGTCTTTGAACGTGACTCCACGGCAGTACTCCATGACGAGGCCACCATATATGGAGTCGCTTATGACGCCGTAAAGGATCGGGGTCCCGCCAGCCCCGTTCAGGTCGTAGAGAGCCTGGGCCTCTCCCATGAGGGAGTGGCCCTTGAGGGAGGTCTTGACGACGGCATCAACTGTCCTCCCATTGGCCAATTTCACAGTCCCTAGACGGGCGAGGCCAAAATGGCCACACCCTAATACCTTCTGGAAAGTGACATCCGCACAGGAAATTTTGGGAATAGGGTCGCGGAAACAGCTCTCGCTGCTGCTTGAATTGACGGAGTCAGAGAAATCTCGGAGACATCGTGAAAGACGGGCGAGCTTGGGCTTCTTGGAGGTGTTAAAATGGCTGGAAGGTAAGGTGGGGTCAAAGTGAGGCCGCTTCAGTAGCCGTTGTGAGACTGCAACAAAATCACACTTTTCCATTTTACAATTTTTGAGAACCATCCTGTGGGGCATGAGGTAACGTTAAAATTGACCATCAATTGTCGAAAATAGAGTGTAGTTAGGTTGGAACTTTGTCATAGTTTCTCTTCACTTTCATTTAAACTAAACAATTATCATGATAGTGATGATAACAGTAATGGTGATAGTGATAATAATGATGATAGTGATGATGATAGTGATGATGATAGTAATAATGATAGTGGTGATGATAGTGGTGATAACAGTAATGGTGATAGTGATAATAATGATGATAGTGATGATGATAGTGGTGATGATAGTAATGATGATAGTGGTGATGATAGTGATGATAATAATGGTGATGATAGTGATGATGATAGTAATGATGATAGTGGTGATGATAGTGTTGATGATAGTGATGATGATAGTAATGATAATAGTGGTGATGATAGTAATGATAATAGTGGTGATGATAGTAATGGTGATAGTGGTGATGATAGTGTTGATGATAGTGATGATGATAGTAATGATAATAGTGGTGATGATAGTGTTGATGATAGTGATGATGATAGTAATGATAATAGTGGTGATGATAGTAATGATAATAGTGGTGATGATAGTGGTGATGATAGTGGTGATAACAATAATGGTGATAGTGATAATAATGATGATAGTGATGATGATAGTGATGATGATAGTAATGTTGATAGTGATGATGATAGTAATGATGATAGTGGTGATGATAGTGATAATAATGATGATAGTGATGATGATAGTGGTGACGGTAGTAATGATAGTGATGATGATAATGGTGATGATAGTGGTGATGATAGTCATGAGGATAGTGGTGATGATAGTGGTGATGATAGTAACGATAATAGTGGTGATGATAGTGGTGATGATAGTGATGATGATAGTAATGATGATAATGGTGATGAAAGTAATGATAATAATGGTGATGATAGTGGTGATGATAGTGATGATAGTAATGATAATGGTGGTGATGATAGTAATGATAATAGTGGTGATGATAATAGTGGTGATGATAGTCATGATAATAGTGGTGATGATAGTCATGATAATAGTGGTGATGATAGTAATGATGATAGTGGTGATGATAGTGATGATAATAGTGGTGATGATAGTGGTGATGATAGTAATGATAATAGTGGTGATGATAGTACTGATAATAGTGGTGATGATAGTGATGATAATAGTGGTGATGATAGTGGTGATGATAGTAATGATAATAGTGGTGATGATAGTAATGATGATAGTGGTGATGATAGTAATGATGATGGTGGTGATGGTGATGATAGTGGTGATGATATGATGATAGTGATGATGCTAGTAATGATAGTGTGTGATGATAGTGATGATGCTAGTAATGATAATAGTGGTGATGATAGTAATGATGATAGTGGTGATGATAGTAATGATAATAGTGGTGATGATAGTAATGATAATAGTGGTGATGATAGTGATGATGATAGTGATGATGATAGTGGTGATGATAGTAATGATAATAGTGGTGATGATAGTAATGATAATAGTGGTAATGATAGTAATGATGATAGTGGTGATGATAGTGATGATGATAGTGGTGATGATAGTGGTGATGATAGTAATGATGATAGTGGTGATGATAGTGATGATGATAGTGGTGATGATAGTAATGATGATAGTGGTGATGATAGTGATGATGATAGTGGTGATGATAGTGGTGATGATAGTAATGATGATAGTGGTGATGATAGTGATGATGATAGTGGTGATGATAGTGGTGATGATAGTAATGATGATAGTGGTGATGATAGTGATGATGATAGTGGTGATGATAGTGCGGTGATAGTAATGATGATAGTGGTGATGATAGTGATGATGATAGTGGTGATGATAGTGGTGATGATAGTAATGATAATAGTGGTAATGATAATGATGATAGTGGTGATGATAGTGGTGATGATAGTAATGATGATAGTGGTGATGATAGTAATGATGATAGTGGTGATGATAGTGGTGATGATAGTAATGATAATAGTGGTGATGATAGTGATGATGATAGTGATGATGATAGTGGTGATGATAGTGGTGATGATAGTAATGATAATAGTGGTAATGATAGTAATGATGATAGTGGTGATGATAGTGGTGATGATAGTAATGATGATAGTGGTGATGATAGTGATGATGATAGTGGTGATGATAGTGGTGATGATAGTAATGATGATAGTGGTGATGATAGTAATGATGATAGTGGTGATGATAGTAATGATGATAGTGATGATGATAGTGATGATGATAGTGGTGATGATAGTGGTGATGATAGTAATGATGATAGTGGTGATGATAGTGATGATGATAGTGGTGATGATAGTGGTGATGATAGTGATGATGATAGTGATGATGATAGTGATGATGATAGTAGTGATGATAGTGGTGATGATAGTGATGATGATAGTGGTGATGATAGTGATGATGATAGTGGTGATGATAGTGGTGATGATAGTGATGATAGTGGTGATGATAGTGATGATGATAGTGGTGATGATAGTGATGATGATAGAGGTGATGATAGTGATGATGATAGTAATGATGATAGTTATGATGATTGTGGTGATGATAGTGATGATGATAGTAATGATGATAGTGATGATGATAATAATGATGATAGTGGTGATGATAGTGATGATGATAGTAGTGATAATAGTGGTGATGATAGTGATGATGATAGTGGTGATGATAGTGATGATGATAGTGGTGATGATAGTGGTGATGATAGTGGTGATGATAGTGATGATGACAGTGATGATGATAATAATGATGATAGTGGTGATGATAGTGATGATGATAGTAGTGATAATAGTGGTGATGATAGTGATGATGATAGTGGTGATGATAGTGATGATGATAGTGATGATGATAATAATGATGATAGTGGTGATGATATTGATGATGATAGTAGTGATAATAGTGGTGATGATAGTGATGATGATAGTGGTGATGATAGTATGATGAGTGATGTGATGTGTGTATTGATGGTGTGATGATGATAGTGGTGATGATAGTGATGATGATAGTAGTGATGATAGTGTTGATGATAATAATGATGATAGTGGTGATGATAGTGATGATGATAGTAGTGATGATAGTAATGATGATAATAATGATGATTGTGATGATGACAGTCATGATGATATTAATGGTGATAATGATGATGATAGTGATGATGTGTGATGATGATAGTAATGATGATAATGGTGATGATAGTGATGATGGTAGTGGTGATGATAGTGATGATGGTAGTGGTGATGATAGTGATGATGATAGTGGTGATGATAGTGATGATGATAGTAATGATGATAGTGATGATGATAATAATGATGATAGTGGTGATGATAGTGATGATGATAGTAGTGATGATAGTGATGATGATAATAATGATGATAGTGTTGATGATAGTGATGATGATAGTAGTGATGACAGTAATGATGATAATAATGATTGTGATGATGACAGTCATGATGATATTAATGGTGATAATGATGATGATAGTGATGATGTGTGATGATGATAGTAATGATGATAATGGTGATGATAGCAATGATGAGAGTGGTGATGATAGTGATGATGATAGTGATGATATTAATGATGATAGTGATGATGATAGTGATGACATTAATGATGATAGTTCTTCACGGCTTCCAAGACAAATATTATATGGCAAGATCTCACATGGAAACCGCTCGGCGGGAGGACAGAAAAAAAGATTTAAGGACCTCTCTAAAACTCTACTCAAGTGCTGTAATATACAACCAAATTCACTGGAGCAACTCGCCTCAGACTGTTCCTTATGGCGCTCAACATGCCATAGAGGAGCGGAAACACTTGAGACCTCACTGAACCAAAAGAGAGCTACTAAACTAGCCCAACGACATCAGAGGGCTCAAGGCATAATTCCTCTCAATGAACAGCATCACTATTATCTACGGTGGCATCAGAGGGAACAACATCACTATTATCTACGGTGGCATCAGAGGGAACAACATCACTATTATCTACGGTGGCATCAGAGGGAACAACATCACTATTATCTACGGTGGCATCAGAGGGAACAACATCACTATATCTCAGGCATCAGAGGAACAACATCACTATTATCTGGCAGGCATCAGGGAACAACATCACCATTATCTACGGTGGCATCAGAGGGAACAACATCACTATTATCTACGGTGGCATCAGAGGGAACAACATCACTATTATCTACGGTGGCATCAGAGGGAACAACATCACTATTATCTACGGTGGCATCAGAGGGAACAACATCACTATTATCTACGGTGGCATCAGAGGGAACAACATCACTATTATCTATGGTGGCATCAGAGGGAACAACATCACTATTATCTACGGTGGCATCAGAGGGAACAACATCACAGGAGTGTGCTTACAAGCGCATGTAGTCCTTACACTCCTATAGGGTCAACTGACCTCACTCTGACCTCTCAGGCGACATGTGTTTAAGTGGTATACTAGCAGCTTCCAGATGTCGCCAAGCACATTTATCTAAGCGTGTGGTGACATGAAACAGGGACATTGCCACACGCTACTGACTAGAGAAATGATGTGTATATATATAGAGTACATACATGGTATGCATACAACATACATAATATACATACAACATACAAAGACATTGGGTATGTGGGTCGTTTAACAAAACCTTTCATTACTGAAAGAAGGAACAATGATTGAACATACAAATTATTATAGTTTACAGTTGATGGCCCGGGCCTCGGCTGGTCATGGAGACACCAGGTGGTGTGGTCTTCACGTGGTGTAGTAACTCGTCGTCAGGTGTTGACATGAGGGACCTCACATGGTCATGGAGGCATCGGGTGGTGTGGTGTTCACGTGGTGTAGTAACTAGTCCTCGGGTGTTGATATGAGGGACCTCACGTGGTCATGGAGGCATCGGGTGGTGTGGTATTCACGTGGTATAGTAACTCGTCCTCTAGTGTTGATGTGAAGGACCTCACGTGGTCATGGGGATACCGTGTGGTGTAGGGTGGTGTTACAGTACCTCACTCTGCTCGGTGATGTTGTGCATAGCCGGCCGGCCCTCTGTTGTTCCCAGGGTGGACTAATTAGCACCTCCTGGTCAGAAGATGGTGGTCAGTTCCCAGGTATGCTTATCTCACTGGTGGGTCATGGCTTTCACTGGTACTGTTTAGTGCTGAACTCACTGGCTTAAACACTGTTCAACACTGATCCCACTTCTTTTCGAAACGAAATTGTCACTTTTGATTATGTAGATATCCCGGTGGTGAGGATGGACCCTACGGTGGTCAAAGTGTATGTATGTATGTATGTATGTATGTATGTATGTATGTATGTATGTATGTATGTATGTGTGTGTATGTATGTATGTATGTACAGTATGTATGTGTAATGGTCAACATGCTTGCATCGCAAGCGAACGGACCCGAGTTCGATCCCCTGGCAGGGTGAAGCTATGGGCAAATTTCTTTATGCCATTTGCTTTTGTCTACCCAGCAGTACTTGGGGACCTGGATGTTAATCGATTTGCGGATCGTATTCCAGGGTAATGGTTAGCCAGTGCAGTTGGAGAGTTGTCCGGTCTTCTCGGACTATTCCTTGACACTGTGTCACGCAGCTCGTTAACTTTGGGTGTGGTTGTTGTGTTGGCGACAGCTTCTACACCTTAAACAAACTCATGCCAAGGTGGCCCTAGGGCCTGCCATCCTTGTTACACGAGGGGCAACAATTATTATTATTACCATTATAATAATAATAATAATAATAATAATAATAATAAACGGTTTATTGAAAAAGTTTGCAGCCCGAAGGCTGAAAATATACATTGGACATAAATGACTTATTACATACATTGGTGGTTTAACAAAAGCCTTCATTAGAGAAAGGTGAAGGAACATACAGTGAACATACAGATTAATGTTTACACACGTAGATCATGTGAGCTGAGGTGTTGAACAGCAGACACGTAATGTAGTAACTCCCTCACAGATGGCGTTATGAGGGGCATCACGTGGAGTACTAGTTCCCTCACAGGTGGTGTTATGAGGGGTTTGACGTGGTGTAGTAATTCCCTCACAGATGGTGTTACGAGAGGCCTGATGATGTAGTAGTTACCTCACAGATGGTGTATGAGGGGCCTGATGATGTAGAAATTCCTTCACAGATGATGTAGAAATTCCTTCACAGATGATGTTATGAGGGGCCTGATGTGGTGTAGTAATTCCCTCACAGATGGTGTTACGAGGGGCCTGATGATGTAGTAATTCCCTCATAGATGGTGTTATGAGGAACCTCACATGATGCTGTAGCAACTCATTCACTACGTGGTGTCGTAGCATCATGGGGACACCACGTGGTCACTTGTCACAGGACTTCACTCACTCAAGTGGGTGAGGTGTGTTCCCAGGCTTCTCTATCGTGGAGTCTCAAGGGAATTATCACTGGGTACCTGGGACCTCACTGTGTGAAGGTTAGCTTGGGTAAGACTCAACTGCCGAGTTGTTTTTCACTGACTTAAGCACTGTTCACCACTATTCAACACTGGTTCCATTCCTTTCCCAAATGAAATAGTAACTTCTGGCGAGAACTTGTTGATATTCCGGTGGGGAGGAGGGTTGAGGGGAGGGAGTTGGTATGGGCCAACATAACAGTTGACGTGGCTACTGCTGAGCAGCGCCAGGTGCGTCTGACCCGTCTTGTGTATGTATGTATGTATGTATGTATGTATGTATGTATGTATGTATGTCTTTGAGGCCTGACCATTACTGAGCTAAACAGTTCACTATGTACCGATTAATTAAGCATTGTGCAGGTGGCGGCTGGCAGGTAAATAAGATATTGAAAATCATTGATATGAATTTTTTTTATTCTAGTCTGCTTTTAGCCTGCGGTTTGTCAGATTCAGCTTGGGGTTTGTCAGATTCAGCTTGGGGTTTGTCAGATATCAACTTGTGGTTTGCCAGTTTGAGGTTGTGGGTTGTCAGATTCAGCTTGCGGATTGTCAGATTATAGCTTCTCGTTTGTCTGCTTTTAAGCAGCAATTTGGTCATGTTTCCACTTGCGTTCGGACAGATATTTAGGCTTCAGTTAGTCAGGTTCCAGCCTGCGATTAGTCGAATTTCACGTTACTTTTAGACAGATTTCAGGTTTAATTATATTTCAGAATGCAGTTAGTTAGATTTCAGCCTATAGTTAGTAATATTTCAGCATGGGGTTGGCTAGTCAGATTTTAGCCAGCATCTATTGAGATTTCAGCTTAAAGTTAGTCAGTTCTCGTTGCCGTAAGTCAGATTTCAGCCTTCTGATAGTCGCATTTGAAGGTGTATTTAGTCAGATAAACCGGTAAGTTAAACATCAATACAGATTTCCGTCTAAAGTTAGCCAGATTTCGGCCTGTAGTTGGAGAGGTTTTAGTTTTTGGTGAGTCAGATTTCAAACTACTTGATTTGAGTCAAATTTATGGCTGCAGTTAGCTTTCAGTCAGTAGTTAATCGGATTTCTAGCTGCGGTTATTCAGATTTTTTTTTACGGTTAGCCAGATCTCATGGCACATTTAGTCACTCCAGCCGTTGCCTCTCTGACCAGACTGATGGACACTTATTCACATAATGGTATTTTCATGTATCAGTGAAGTGGCGATTTTGCCTCTGAGATACATTCATTTACGTGTGTGTGTGTGTGTGTAATAATATTAATAATAAACGGTTTATTAATAGAGTTGCAGCCGGTGGCTGAAAATATACAAACTTACATTTGATTTAGACATAATGATATGCGTTGAATACATTTACAGGGCTGTACAGTACATAGATCAGGAGTTGTTTATTATTTTAACAATAGATGGGATGGTGTTATTCTTATATCTATCGGTGCGGGCTCTTATGGGCTGAATTTTGTTGTAGTGGCGGACTGTGAGAAGTGGGAGGGGGACTGCCGGTGGCAGGAGGTGGCGATGACGAGGATGGTGCAGTAGTCCACTACCAAACCTTGCTAGTGCTTGGTGGTGGTGGTCACTGAGGGATGCCATTTCCAGGGTGGAGAGAGCGTTGGTGTTGCCGGAGTAGTCTGCACCGAGCATGATTCTGAAGGCCCTTTTCTGTACCTTCTCTAGCTGACGTTGTTGGGTAGAGTTAAGAGAAGACGACCAGGCTGGTGACGCATATGTTAGTTTGGGGAGAATAAAGGCGTTTTAGATAGTCCTCAGCTCTGGCGTGGGCGCCCCAAATGACCTAAGTCGTTGTAGCATGTAGAGTCGGTATGAGGCTGCCTTGATTGTATTGTTTGCGTGGGCCTTCCAGTCCAGTTTGTGGTCTATGTGTGTGTGTGTGTGTGTGTGTGTGTGTTTGTTTGTGTGCATGTCTCAATTTTTCTTCTTGCGTTTCCTCTCTCTCTCTCTCTCTCTCTCTCTCTCTCTCTCTCTCTCTCTCAATAGCTCACTTTATGCAAAATATTATCACTGCTGCAGGAAATGAGACAGCTGTTTATTGTGCCGTTACTGGTCAGGTCAGGTCAGGTCAGGTCAATGTTAGGTCAGGTCAATGTCAAGTCAGGTTAATGTCAATATCAGGTCAGGTCAGGTCAGGTCAATGTCAAGTCAGGTCAGGTTAGGTTAGCGATATAGTGTAAAATCTTTAGGTGAAATAAACTTCATGGGATTATCTTCACGTTAAAATTCTCGGAGGGTGCGAGGGAGAAAGTCGATCAGTAAAATGACTTAAATCTGCCCCAAACTTAACTTTCTTTACCGTTGTACACCACGTTCTTGCCCCTGATAGCATAGTGCTCCCTCAAGTGACGTATGGGAGCCGAGCATCTTTTCATCAAGGTTCTGAGAGCGTTATCACAGCTTCCCGGAACACGAGACTGTACCTGTGGTGGATCTGTCTCTCACCATCTAAAACTGTCCCCCACTGTCAAAATCTGTCTCTTACCGTCTAAAACTGTCCCACTGTTTAAATCTGTCTCTCACCATCTAAAACTGTCCCCCACTGTCAAAATCTGTCTCTTACCGTCTAAAACTGTCTCCCACTGTCAAAATCTGTCTCTTACCGTCTAAATCTGTCTCCTACTGTCTAAATATGTCTTCCACCGTCTAAATCTGTCTCCTACCGTCTAAATCTGTCTCCTACCGTCAAAATCTGTCTCTTACCGTCTAAATCTGTCTCTACCGTCTAAATCTGTCTCCTACCGTCTAAATCTGTCTCCTACCGTCTAAATCTGTCTCCTACTGTCTAAATATGTCTCCCACCGTCTAAATCTGTCTCCTATCGTCTAAATCTGTCTCCTACCGTCTAAATCTGTCTCCTACTGTCTAAATCTGTCTCCTACTGTCTAAATATGTCTCCCACCGTCTAAATCTGTCTCCCACTGAGCAAGGTTTTCAGACGAGGAAAGGATGAAAGATGAGGCGTTTTTTGCCGGGTCGCTCCGTCTAAGAAATTCTCTTTGCTTAAGATTTCAGGATGGGATGGTGGGGAGAGAGAGGGGGGGTGGAAGAGAGGGGTGAAAAGAGAGGAGATGGAGGAGAGAGGGGGTGAGAGAGAGGGGGTGAAAGAGAGATGGAGTGAGAGAGAGGGGGGTGGAGAGAGAGGGGGTGAGAGAGGAGATGGAGGGAGAGAGAGGGAGAGAGAGAGAGAGCATATTAAATAGTTAATCACATGTAATAAATTTGTCAAGCAATAGTTAAAACATGGAAGACTATTATTATTCTATAACTCTACAAACTTACAACATATACATAAATTTTTTTTATTCTAAACTTTTTCTCTCGCATAATTTGCATAATTAATTACATTACAAAAGTTATTTGGTTATTTTAATGTTTGACCTGAAGATTGAAAACCTTCATGTTACCTCGGGGGTTAGGTTAGGTTAGGTTAGGTAAGGTAAAGTTTGGTTTGGTTAGGTAAGGTTAGGTTAGGTTAGGTTAGGTTAGGTAAGGTTAGGTTAGGTTAGGTTAGGTAAGGTTAGGTTAGGTTAGGTTAATGTTCTTTTTAATTTGTCCATTGGGTAACTAATACAGATCCTCTTGCCTCAGTTGTGTTGCTCCATTAGTTTGTTTCACTTGTCTCACCTCATCATCTCCACTCACCTCTTCCCTCTCACCCTCCACTCACCTCTTCCCTCTCACCCTCCACTCCCCTCTTACCCTCACCTCAATTTCTTCATCACTTCACCCTTTCTAATTACCTCAGCCCCTCTTCTTGCTTCACCCTCTCTCCTCAGCCCTTCTCCTTGTCTCATTCCCTCACCATCCCCTTCCCTTCTCTTCATCTCAACCCTCACCTCACCTCTCCCCTCCCTCTTTCCTCACCTCTCCCCTCCCTCACCTCTCCCCTCCCTCACCACCAAACCCTCGCCAGTTTCCTTTTAAATATTGGTGGGTCAAAAAACTAATGTATTTTACCTGATTATGCAAAGGACACAGATGGTAAGATTAATGAGGGGGGGGGGGCGTGTTTACCTTAGTGGTTAACGAGACCTCGATACTATGATTGGTTAACGAGACCTCGATACTCTGACTGGTTAACGACGTCTTCATGCTGTGATTGGTTAATGACGTTATGACTTATGAAAAATGAAGCATTGGCGTTTAACGAGGTCTAGGTACCGGTGTTTAACGAGGTCTAGGTACCGGTGTTTAACGAGGCTCTAGGTACCGGTGTTTAACAAGGTCTAGGTAGGTGTAGGTCTAGGTACCGGTGTTTAACGAGGTCTAGGTACCGGTGTTTAACGAGGTCTGGGTACCGGTGTTTAACGAGGTCTAGGTACCGGTGTTTAGCGAGGTCTAGGTACCGGTGTTTAACGAGGTCTAGGTACCGGTGATTAGCGAGGTCTAGGTAGCGGTGTTTAACGAGGTCTAGGTACCGGTGTTTAACGAGGTCTAGGTACCGGTGTTTAACGAGGTCTAGGTACCGGTGTTTAACGAGGTCTAGGTACCGGTGTTTAACGAGGTCTAGGTACCGGTGTTTAACGAGGTCTAGGTACCGGTGTTTAACAAGGTGTAAGCACTGGAGTTAAACGAGTTTTGATAAGTTAACAATTTAATAAACTCGACATATTTATGTTTAACGAGATCTGGTACGCAACATATCGCCGTTTAACGAGACCTAGTGATGTTTAACGAAAATAATGCCATCTAATGGTTGAAATATGAACTCTCTCTCTCTCTCTCTCTCTCTGGGGGTCAACATGGTGGACAAGAGACGAAATAAATATTTGTTATGTTTTCGAGTTAATTTGACGATGTTGTGAACGTTAGTTATATATCTGCCGTGATTACCTGCTGAAGACCAGGTGTGTACGATGATGTTTGGTTATTATTATTATTATTATTATTATTATTATTATTATTGTTGTTGTTGTTAGTGTTAGTGTTAGTGTTAGTGTTATTTTTATTATTATTGTTATTTTCATTATTATTATTGTTATTTTTATTATTATTATTATTATTATTATTGTTATTATTATTATTATTATTATTATTATTATTATTATTATTATTATTGTTATTATTATTATTATTATTATTATTATTATTATTATTATTATTATTATTGTTGTTGTTATTAGTGTTAGTGTTAGTGTTAGTGTTATTTTTATTATTATTGTTATTTTCATTATTATTATTGTTATTTTTATTATTATTATTATTATTATTATTGTTATTATTATTATTATTATTATTATTATTATTATTATTATTATTATTGTTATTATTATTATTATTATTATTATTATTATTATTATTATTATTATTATTGTTGTTGTTATTGTCGTCATCATCCGTGGTGGATGTGAAATGGTGGAGATTGTGAACTAGTTGTTGGTTGTGAGCTGGGTGTGGTTGTAGGACTTAAGAGCTTCACTATACGACAGGCATTCATTCTTATACACACACACACACACACACACACACACACTAAATAAAACAAAAATTAAATCCTTGATTCTCGGGATGCTAGTGATAGGATCCCTCAGTGACGGTGATCAAGGACGTCCTGGAGTCCTTTGTGAAGCAGGAAATAAATTAGACCTCCTGATGATAGAAGAGATCGGGTTCAATCCTTTGTATCTGTGAGGAAGGTGTTGTATCCTTTACCCTGACGAGACTGTAGAATGTGATCCTCTTTCTGACAGAGACGAGAAAAGCTGGATCTGACTGTCAGCGTTAGTGGGAGTTTCCTACCTCCCCCTCCTCCCTGCCCTTCTCCTCCTCCTCCCCGCCCTCCTCCTCCTCCCCGCCCTCCTCCTCCTCCCCGCCCTCCTCCTCCTCCTGCCCTTTCTCCTCCTCCTCCCCTCCTCCTCCTCTCCCTCAGCCCTCCTCCTCCTCCAGCCTATCACATGGGGTCCTCAACCACCCAGTGTGTAATGGAGATATCTGCCGCATACAGGGAGTGTTGGAGGAGGGGGGAGGAAGGAGGAGGAGGAGGAGGAGGAGGAGGAGGAGGAGTGTCAAAGGGGCAGGGATGAGGAGGGGGTGGAAGGGTGAGGGAGGTGGAAGGGTGAGGGAGGGGCAGGGAGGAGGAGTGAAGGAGAAGGAGGAGGAAGAGTGTTGAAGGAGCAGGGAGGAGGAGGAATGGTGGGGGGGGGGCAGTAAGGAGAAAGAGGGGGAGGAGGAGGGAAGAAAAGGAGGAGCGAAGGGGCAGGAAGGAGGAGAAGGGATAAAGGAGAGGTAGTAAGAAGGAGGAGGTGCTCTTCATGTCTTATTGATATCATAAATGAGTAACGTTTTATATTTGTATTAATGGTGATGTTTATTTGAGCTGTTCCCGACGACAGCCGCGTCCCCAAGATTTCCTGTGCGGATCTCACTCTCCAGAAGGTATTTGGGTGTGGCGCCTTTGGCCTGGCCCGTCTAGGGACTGTGAAGCGGGCCATTGGGAGGACAATCAACGCCGTTGTCAAGACCTCCCTGTACGAGGACGAGGGTTTAACTTCACCAGGACGAGGGTTTAACTTCACGAGGACGAGGGTTTAACTTCACCAGGACGAGGGTTTAACTTCACCAGGACGAGGGTTTAACTTCACCAGGACGAGGGTTTAACTTTACGAGGATGAGGGTTTAACTTCTTGAAGGCGGGAGGTAAAAGTTAAACCATTATCCTGAAATGGTCAACAAATCATCCGAGAACACGTTGAGAGGCGTAAATATATGTCCAGGAACAGTCCGAGGTTCTGTATTTGAATCCTCGTGTTGTTGGTGGTGTTGATGTTGTTGGTGTTGATGATGATGATGATGATGATGATGATGATGTGATGTTGTTGATGATGTTGTCTTAAGATATTTTACGATAATTTTAGACTCGTGTAGGAACTTATCAGCAATATACATTAAATGTAATATGTATCCCGGGAATTCGGTTATGTTAAGATTTTTGTCACCTCACCTCACCTCACCTCACCTTACCTCACCTCACCTCACCTCACCTAACCTAACCTAACCAGTTAGAATTAGGGTGGTGATATAAACCAACTAGTGGGGAGGAGGGGGAGGAGAAGGGGGGACAGGAGGAGAGGAAGAGAGGGAGGGAGGGGGAGAGGAAGAGAGGGAGGGAAGGGGAGAGGAGGAGAGAACATAAGAACATAAGAAAATAAGGAGTCTGCAATACTCCGGTTGGCCTGTGCATGGCAGCTCCTGTCGAGAGTTACTACCACTCTCTATCATCCATGAATCGATCTAGCCTCCTTTTGAAACTTTCCAGCGTTCCAGCACTTACTAGAAAGTTGGTAAGCTTGTTCCACTCGTCCACCACCCTGTTTGTGAACCAGGGAGGGAGGGAGAGGGGGGTGACCTGCAAATCATGTAATTCAGGCAAAAAATAAAAACAAAATCCCGAATTCCTCGTATATTAACTCCAGCTCACATATCAGCAGCACTCTTGTTCATACCAGCAGCACTCGTGTTCATACCAGCATCACTCGTGTTCATACCAGCAGCACTCTTGTTCATAGCAGCAGCACTCGTGTTCATACCAGCATCACTTGTGTTCATACCAGCAGCACTCTTGTTCATACCAGCAGCACTCTTGTTCATACCAGCATCACTCCTGTTCATACCAGCATCACTCGTGTTCATACCAGCATCACTCCTGTTCATACCAGCAGCACTCTTGTTCATACCAGCAGCACTCTTGTTCATACCAGCATCACTCCTGTTCATACCAGCATCACTCGTGTTCATACCAGCATCACTCGTGTTCATACCAGCAGCACTCTTGTTCATGCAAGCATCACTCCTGTTCATACCAGCATCTCTATTTCATACCTTAGCCTCCTGTTCCTTTTAACAGCACTCTTGTTCATACAGCATCACTCCTGTTCATACCATATCCTCCTGTTCCTTCCAGCATCCTCCTGTTCCTTCATCCTCCTTCACCAGCAGCACTCGACTAATCTTCTGCAACAGCACTCTTGTTCCTTCCAGCATCCTCCTGTTCATACCAGCATCCTCCTGTTCCTTCACCAGCAGCACTCCTGTTCCTTACCAGCAGCACTCTTGTTCATGGCATCCTCCTATTCGCAGCATCTATCCTGTTCATACCAGCATCACTCCTGTTCATACCCAGTATCTATCCTGTTCATACCAGCATCCTCTTGTTCATACCAGCATCCTCCTGTTCATACCAGCAGCATATTGTTCATACCAGCATCACTCCTGTTCATGCCAACATCCTCCTGTTCATACCAGCATCACTCTTGTTCATAGCAGCAGCACTCGTGTTCATACCAGCAGCACTCTTGTTCATACCAGCATCACTCCCTGTTCATACCAGCATCCTCTATTCATACCAGCAGCACTCTTGTTCATAGCAGCAGCACTCGTGATATACCAGCATCTCGTGTTCATAGCAGCAGCACTCATTATTTCATACCAGCATCTGCTCCTGTTCATACCAGCATCACTCCTGTCTGCTGCTTGCTTACTCAATACTTCATACCAGCATCTCTGTTCATACCAGCATCACTCTATTCATACCAACTTAGCCTCCTGTTCATATACCTTCTTGCTCAAATGTTCATACCAGCATCACTCTTGTTCATACCAGCATCACTCCTGTTCATACCAGCATCACTCTTGTTCATAGCAACCTTTTAGTGTTCATACCAGCAGCACTCTTGTTCATACCAGCATCCTCCTGTTCATACCAGCATCACTCCTGTTCATACCAGCATCACTCCTGTTCATACCAGCATCACTCTTGTTCATACCAGCAGCACTCCTGTTCATACCAGCATCACTCCTGTTCATACCAGCATCACTCTTGTTCATACCAGCAGCACTCGTGTTCATACCAGCAGCACTCTTGTTCATACCAGCAGCACTCCTGTTCATACCAGCATCACTCCTGTTCATACCAGCAGCACTCTTGTTCATACCAGCATCACTCTTGTTCATACCAGCAGCACTCTTGTTCATACCAGCATCACTCCTGTTCATACCAGCAGCACTCTTGTTCATACCAGCATCACTCTTGTTCATACCAGCATCACTCCTGTGTTTAATACATTGTGTAAGTCAATGTAATATAATGTTAACTTTGCTCATTTCTTTATTTATATTATTTAAGTCACCCAAACAGCATCATTAACAATATACGCGTTGTGTTTGTTGTGAGGGTAACAACGTTGTGTGAGTGTACAGTACGACTTGTGAGTTTATGATCTGCAGTCGCTAATAAAAACTACTGCCGACTCTCCTCCTGAACCTCGAACCCCGAGATTCATAAGACTCGTGAATCCGAAGCATTTATGGACCAAATAATGCATCGGTGTCTGTTGCTTCGGGTTCGTGAATCTGAATCTCGGGGTTCATGGTTCAGGAGGAGTGGCGACAGTACTTGTGTTGGTGACTGACTGTACGTAGAAGTAATTTGTGTAGTTGTTAAATGATCAACCTAACCTAACCTAACCATAACACTAATACTCACAAACTAAACTATCACAAAATTAAACATTGTATTTTCTCGCAGACTTTGTGAGAAAATATGTTGTTAGTTTTGTACTGAGAATCTCATTCTCGTAAATCTATATGACTTCACACTTCTGTAACTACTGCATCATCTTCTTATACGAGTATGTACAGTACTTTATATACCTGAAGAAATATAGTTTATAGCTTTCAGAAATATACTTTTATACTTATCAAAATATATTTTATAGGTTAAGTGCAAATATTTTCTCGCACCTAAGAATGTATAAATTTCGTAACTCGACCTGTCCATTTAGTATAATTTATCTACGTCAACGGATCCACAACATTCTAATATAATGTCCGTATAAGTCAGATTATTTACATATGAATCCGGAAAAAAAAATCGACAAAATGTTTTAAATTACGAACCATTAGTAGTGAACAGAGGAACAATTGGACACATTTACTAACGCATCATCGCTAGTTGTGGGGGACACCTCGTTAACAACAGGGGAGGGGGAGGAAGAGGAGAGGAGGGGGGATGAGAGAGGGAGGAGGGAAAAGAGGGAGGAGGAAAAAGAGGGAGGAGGAAGAGAGAGGAGGAGGGAGGGAAAAGAGAAGGGTGTAGGCTGGAAGAGGAGTTTTATGGAAGGGGGAAGAGGGAGGGAGGAGTATGACGGGAAGAGCGCAGGGGGGATGGAGGAGGAGGGAGGGAGTGAAGGGAGAGAGGGGTAGTGGGGGGGGAGAGAGGGGAGAGGGTGGGGGTCGCTGGTCCAAATGGTGTTGTGAGGTCACGGATGGACGGCGATGAACGAGACTCGACCAACGCTTAATGGCACTCTCATATATTGTGTCCAGGTCAACAGTGCCAGCCAGTGATACATATGACAGTGCCAGCCAGTGTTAGGTGGTCATACTGATACATATGACAGTGCCAGTCAGTGTTAGGTGGTCATACTGATACATATGACAGTGCCAGCCAGTGTTAGGTGGTCATACTGATACATATGACAGTGCCAGTCAGTGTTAGGTGGTCATACTGATACATATGACAGTGCCAGCCAGTGTTAGGTGGTCATACTGATACATATGACAGTGCCAGCCAGAAATGACAGTGTCAGTCGGTACTAACAACACAGGTGACAGTGCCTAGAGATTATCCCAATGTTAGATAATGCTCACTAAACGTAATCCCAGCTCTATAATAACTATTGTATATGTCGCAAAAAATAAACATAATTTCTTCTGATACCGTAAAAGATTTATATAAAATTGTGTTCAGAATATAAAAAGTAAACATTCAGTAATATCTAACTGAAGTATACCAGGTGAACATTACTCTTCATTATAAATTATAACATTAAGAAATAGTATATAATTCTCTATAATAGAAAGAAAATAGGATAAAAAAAAGTTGCTAAGAAGACAAGTTTTCCTTTATTGACATGATCCCTTTATAGATGCCAGATATCACCAGAGTAAAGAGTGAAATATGGACAAATCTGTTATTTATTTACATATATTTGATCATTTGTGTGTTTGTATGTCTAGAATATTTATTGTTCGTGTTATACAAATTTAATCTATAATGGAAACATGAATTAAAAACCGTTAACCATCATATACAGTATATGACCCATAAATAGTTGCCAGATGTCGCTAATTTGTCCAGGGAATTTTTGGATAGGTTAGCTTAAGTTTCGCTAGCTAAATCAGGTTAGGTTAAGTTAGGTTAGATTATGCTAGGTTAGGTTAGGTTAGGTTAGGTTAGGTTAGGTTAGGTTAAGTTAAGTTAGGTTAAATTATGCTAGGTTAGGTTAGGTTAGGATAGGTTAGCTTAAGTTTCGCTAGCTAAATCAGGTTAGGTTAAGTTAGGTTAGATTATGCTAGGTTAGATTATGCTAGGTTAGGTTAAGTTAGGTTAGGTTTGGTTTGATTAGGTTAGGTTACGATGGTTAATCAACAGGTGAAATAGAATGAGGGGTTAATCTTCAGGTGATCAAAGCATATATATGTAAACAAGGAGAGTGAGAGGGATGTTTGGGTGTGTGTGTGAGAGGGATGTTTGGGTGTGGAGAGGTTGGTGTGTGTGGAGAGGGATGTTTGGGTGTGTGAGAGAGGATGTTTGGGTGTGTGTGAGAGAGGGATGTTTGGGTGTGTGTGTGGAGAGGGATGTTTGGGTGTGTGTGAGAGGGGATGTTTGGGTGTGTGTGTGAGAGGGATGTTTGGGTGTGTGTGTGAGAGAGGATGTTTGGGTGTGTGAGAGGGATGGGTGTGTGTGGAGAGAGGGATGTTTGGTGTGTGAGAGAGGATGTTTGGTGTGTGTGAGAGGGATGTTTGGGTGTGTGAGAGAGGGATGTTTGGGTGTGTGAGAGAGGGATGTTTGGGTGTAGAGGAGGGATGTTTGGTGTGTGTGTGAGAGGGATGTTTGGGTGTGTGTGTGAGAGGATGTTTGGGTGTGTGTGAGAGGGATGTTTGGGGTGTGTGTGTGTGAGAGGATGTTTGGGTGTGTGTGGAGAGGGATGTTTGGGTGTGTGTGAGAGGGATGTTGGGTGTGTGTGTGAGAGAGGGATGTTTGGGTGTGTGTGTGAGAGGGATGTTTGGTGTGTGTGTGAGAGGGATGTTTGGGTGTGTGTGAGAGAGGGATGTTTGGTGTGAGAGAGGGATGTTTGGGTGTGTGTGAGAGGGATGTTTGGGTGTGTGTGTGAGAGGGATGTTTGTGTGAGAGAGGGATGTTTGGGTGTGTGTGTGAGAGGATGTTGGGTGTGTGAGAGAGGGATGTTTGGGTGTGTGTGTGAGAGGGATGTTTGGTGTGTGTGTGAGGATGTTTGGGTGTGTGTGAGAGGGATGTTTGGTGTGTGTGTGAGAGGGATGTTGTGTGTGTGAGAGGGATGTTTGGGTGTGTGTGTGAGAGGGATGTTTGGGTGTGTGTGGAGAGGGATGTTTGGGTGTGTGTGAGAGGGATGTTTGGGTGTGTGTGTGAGAGGGATGTTTGGGTGTGTGTGAGAGGGATGTTTGGGTGTGTGTGTGAGAGGGATGTTTGGGTGTGTGTGAGAGGGATGTTTGGGTGTGTGTGAGAGGGATGTTTGGGTGTGTGTGTGAGAGGATGTTTGGGTGTGAGAGGATGTTGGGTGTGAGAGGATGTTTGGGGTGTGTGTGAGAGGGATGTTTGGGGTGTGTGTGTGAGAGGGATGTTTGTGTGTGTGTGAGGGATGTTTGGGTGTGTGTGAGAGGGATGTTTGGGTGAGTGAGAGGGATGTTTGGGTGAGTGTGTGAGAGGGATGTTTGGGTGAGTGTGAGAGGGATGTTTGGGTGAGTGGAGAGGATGTTTGGGTGTGTGTGAGAGGGATGTTGGGTGTGTGTGAGAGGATGTTTGGGTGTGTGTGAGAGGGATTTGTGTGTGTGAGAGGGATGTTTGGTGTGTGTGTGTGAGAGGGATGTTTGGGTGTGTGTGAGAGGGATGTTTGGGTGTGTGAGAGGATGTTTGGGTGTGTGTGAGAGGGATGTTTGGGTGGAGGATGTGTGTGAGAGGGATGTTTGGGTGTGTGTGAGAGGGATGTTTGGGTGTGTGTGTGGAGAGGGATGTTTGGGGTGTATGTGTGAGAGGGATGTTTGGGGTGTGTGTGAGAGGGATGTTTGGTGTGTGTGAGAGGGATGTTTGGGTGTTGTGTGAGAGGGATGTTTGGTGTGTGTGTGAGAGGATGTTTGGGTGTGTGTGAGAGGATGTTTGGTGTGTGAGAGGGATGTTTGGGTGTGTGGAGAGGGATGTTTGGGTGTGTGAGAGGGATGTTTGGGTGTGTGTGTGAGAGGGATGTTTGGGTGTGTGTGTGAGAGGATGTTTGGGTGTGTGTGTGTGAGAGGGATGTTTGGGTGTGTGTGAGAGGATGTTTGGGTGTGTAGAGGGATGTTTGGGGTGTGTGAGAGGATGTTGGGTGTGTGAGAGGGATGTTTGGGTGAGAGAGGATGTTTGGGTGTGTGTGTGAGAGGATGTTTGGGTGTGTGTGTGAGAGGGATGTTTGGGTGTATGTGTGAGAGGGATGTTGGGTGTGTGTGAGGATGTTTGGGGTGTGTGTGTGAGAGGGATGTTTGGGTGTGTATGTGTGAGAGGGATGTTTGGGTGTGTGTGTGAGAGGGATGTTTGGGTGTGTGAGAGGGATGTTTGGGGTGTGTGTGAGAGGGATGTTTGGGTGTGTGTGAGAGAGGGATGTTGGGGTGTGTGTGAGAGGGATGTTTGGGTGTGTGTGAGAGGGATGTTTGGGTGTGTGTGGTCTCTAATCAGTAATAGCATGTCTACAGGAGTGCTGTGAATGTTTGTACTTTGGCAGTATTCAACAAGCACTACATTGTTCTTGGACTATCCGAGGCTGGTGGATCACTACCTCAATATAACATTTTGTGGTTTAATAATATTGAAACTCACTCTCTTCTCTTGCTGTCGTTTCAACTGTTATGTATTTCTTTGTTTTAGCTTTGAATTGCTTAATACCGTGACTGGTTTTGATGTTTTGTGGTAAGTTGTTCCAGGCCCCATAATATAGTGTTTACTCCTCTAGTGCCCTGCCGGTCATATCCTAGTCCTTACACAGTTTGTTGCCAGGTACTCTGGCCACAGTCCAGTGAAAATCCTGTAAGCGTGATTCAGCCTCAGTTGCTTCAATCTATCCGCCACACTTAACATGTTCAGTGTTTGATGAACTTGGTGACCAACGTGATCTCTTGAGTTCATATCAAGATGAACATCACCGCCTTGTTTTGAACAATTTGGAGCTTGGATTTTAGCTTGTGTGTTAAGGCAGAGTACCGTGACGAGCAGGACTATACATTTTCACATATACGTTGAGACATTGTTATATACCTATTTGACAAATTTCATAATCGAATGACAGAACACATATCGAATGACAATCTAAAATAACTGTTGGTGGTATGTCATTTCTCAATTGTTACATTCTCAAACTATATGTAGACTGTCGGTATATTGTTCACGGCTGTCAACTTCATAACTTATGTCAATCATTTCCGTTAGCATGAACGAACAATTATTTTAGATTGCCTTTCGATATGTGTTCTGTCATTCGGTTATGAAATTTGTCAAATAGATATATAACAATATCTCAACGTATATGTGAAAAGGTATAGTCCAAGTGACAGCGTATAAGCAAAGGATCATACGGGCGTCAGCTGAGGAGCAGTTAGCATTTCCATAGATTAATTTGACCTATAATAAACAAAAGTCAAGAGATAACACAGGTGGGAAGAATTAAATCAACTTTCATTAAACAACAACAAACTAGTTCATCATTCCTCTTATACCTTCATTTATCATCATCTCTTACACCTCTTCTGTCGTTATACCTCTGCATCATCACCCTTTATGTCTTGTGTCCTGTTACGCTGCAGGTGATGGGCGTAGAGGAACTGTTTGAACACCTAACTGAGGGAACAGTATCTTTCATTGTGTTGTTTCTGAAGCTGAAGTTTAATAAATATTAATGTTCCTTGTCTGTACTGAGCTATATATACATGCCTTCCACACCCTGTTTTTAAAACCACACCCTGTCTTCCAAACCACACCCTAAACCCACCCTGTCTTCCAAACCACACCCTGTCTTCCAAACCACATCCTCTCTTAAAAACCATACCATGCCTTTAAGACTACACCCTGTCTTTAAAAGCACACCTTGTCATTAAACCCGTCTGTGAGGTGCGTGTGTGTATGCGCGTGCGTGTGTGCTGCAGTTTCTGGTTACCTGTGGTAGCACTAATTAAAGGTGAACTGGAAGCAGTCTTCATAAATGTTTATGGGTTAAGTTATCAAATCCAAATTGTGTTTTCTCCATTTATTAAGAATATAAACTATTGCACAATAACTGGGATATCACCGTAAATAACGCTTTAAGCTGTGAGCGTAAATAATGGACGAAGCTTTGGGTATATCCAGCTTCTTAGAGCACACGTCTTAGTGGCTCAGACGGGAGTAGAACTGGTGATAGCCGACTACTTAATTGATGACTCTGTGGGCGAGGTGTGAGGCACAGTGGGAATACAGTGTCACATGTCCACTGGATGACGACTCACGACTCCCTCCTTCATCACCACCCCCAACACGACCACCTCCTTCATCATCACCCTCCTCCTCCTCCTCTCACTATCACCTCCAACACATTGACCTAGTCTTCCCTCGACCGTCTCCTCCTCGCCATCCCCTCCTCCTCCCCTCCTCCTCTCCTCCCTCCCCCTCCCCTCCCCTCCTCTCCTCCTCGCTGAATTTTCTGTTGTTCTTCTCCTCAATATTTCAGACACGATTAACACCCATCTGAATGGTCGCTTCATTACCTATAGCTAATCAGAAACGCCGTAGAACAGTTCATGTGATTGGGTGATTCATCGGTCGCGCTGAATGCTTCAAACAGCCGCTAATGAAGCACATAGTGGACACCAAAACACTTTATGAGGCACATAGTGGACACCAAACACTTTTACAGAGGCACATAGTGGACACCAAACACTTTATGAGGCACATAGTGGACACCAAACACTTTATGAAGCACATAGTGGACACCAAACACTTTATGAAGCACATAGTGGACACCAAACACTTTATGTGGCACATAGTGGACACCAAACACTGTAAGACGGTGAATCTTGACGATTAGTGAATGATGCCTTAAAACATCACAAGACTTTATTATTGTTTAAGTCATTGATTAATGCGTCTCAGAAATTTTGTTTACACACTGCCTTATAGATTGTCGTGGGGATCGAGTGAATGTTCGTATTACAACAACAACACTGTCCTCACTTATGGCAGACCTCATACAGCGTGTATATATATTTCTGAGACACCCTGTACAGGTGTATATATATCACCCATACATTTCATTGTGGCCTGTACGACTCGCTCTCCGTCGTCATTGTGGCCTGTACGACTCGCTCTCTGTCGTCATTATGGCCTCTACGACTCGCTCTCTGTCGTCATTGGCCTGTACGACTCGCTCTTGTCGTCATTGTGGCCTGTACGACTCGCTCTCTGTCGTCATTGTGGCCTGCCACGACTCGCTCTCCGTCGTCATTGTGGCCTGTACGACTCGCTCTCTGTCGTCATTGTGGCCTGTACGACTCGCTCTGTCGTCATTGTGGCCTGTACGACTCGCTCTCGTCGTCATTGTGTCCTGTACGACTCGCTCTCTCTGTCGTCATTGTCTGTACGACTCTCGCTCTCTGTCGTCATATTGTGTCCTGTACGACTCTCTGTCGTCTTGTGGCCTGTACGACTCGCTCTCTCTCTGTCGTCATTGTGGCCTGCGACTCCTCTCCGTCGTCATTGTGGCCTGTACGACTCGCTC